>NC_045450.1:938779-975503 GCF_002776525.5 Piliocolobus tephrosceles | reverse complement strand
AGGCTTGAGCCACCGCGCCCGGCCTTTCTTTTTTTTTTGAGACGGAGTCTCTGTCGCCCAGGCTGGAGTGCAGTGGCATGATTTCGGCTCACTGCAATCTCCATCTCCCAGGTTCACGCCATTCTCTTGTCTCAGCCTCCCAAGTAGCTGGGACTACAGGCGCCTGCCGCCATGCCCGGCTAATTTTTTTTTGCATTTTTAGCAGAGATGGGTTTCACCGTGCCAGCCAGGATGGTCTCAATCTCCTGACCTCGTGATCCGCCCACCTGGGCCTCCCAAAGTGCTGGGATTACAGGCGTGAGCCACTGCGCGTGGCCTATTTTCTTTTTTTTTTTTTTTTAATTTTTCTTTTCTTTCTTTTTCTTTTCTTTTTTTTTTTTTTTTTTTTGAGATGGTGTCTTGCTCTGTCGCCCAGGCTGAAGTGCAGTGGCACAATCTTGGCTCACTGCAACCTCTGCCTCCTGGGTTCAAGCGATTCTCCTGCCTGTCTCCCAAGTAGCTGGGATTACAGGTAGCCGCCACCACACCCAGCTAATTTTTGTATTTTTAGTAGAGACAGAGTTTCAGTGTGTTGGCCAGGCTGGTCTCAAACTCCTGACCTCATGATCCACCTGCCTCAGCCTCCCAAAGTGCTGGGATTATAAGTGTGAGCCACTGTACCTGGCCGGTTTTTTGTACTTTTAGTACAAACGGGTTTCACCATGTTAGCCAGAATGGTCTCTATCTCCTGACCTTGTGATTTGCCCACCTCGGCCTCCCAAACTGCTGGGATTACAGGAGTGAGCCACTGGGCCTGGCCAATTATTTAATGTATTATTATTATTATTATTTTTCTGAGATGGAGTCTCACTCTGCCGCTGGAATGCAGTGGCGCGATCTCGGTCACTGAAACCTCCGCCTTCTAGGTTCAAGCAATTCTTGTGCCTCAGCCTCCCGAGTAGCTGGGATTACAGCCATGCGCCACAACAGCCAGCTAATTTTTCTGTATTTTTAGTAAAGATGGAGTTTCACCATATTGACCAGGCTGGTCTTGAACTCCTGACTTTAAGTGATCCGCCCACCTTGGCCTCACAAACTGTTGGGATTACAGGCATGAGCCACTGAGCCTGAGCTATGTATTTACTTCTTGAGACAGGGTCTGTCGCCCAGGCTGGAGTGCAGTGGTGCTATCACAACTCACTGCAGTCTTACGAACTCCAGGCCTCAAGGGATCTTTCTACCTCGGACTTCAGGCGCGCACCACCACACCCAGCTAATATATCTATCTTGTCGTTGTTTGTTCTGGCAGAGATGGGGTTTCGTCATATTGCCTAGACCAGTCTCTAACTCTGCCTTGGCCTCCCAAAGTGTTGGGATTGCAGGCGTGAGCCACCGTGCCACGCCCTGGACAATAATTTTAAAGATGACAAAACAGATTTGCTCATTAATCTCCTCCCTACCAGGGCTTTCCTGTTTGGGGCCAGACTTTGCGCCTGCGGCAGGCATGGTCCCGGCCTTAAGCATCTTATGGATTTCCAGGCGGGACACTGGTATGAAGGAACTGAGAGGTGAGCCTCAGGAAGCAGGGCCAGCTCTCATCACCTCCTCCCCAAGGAGAGCTGTGGCTTTAGATCTCTGGAGGTGGAGAGAAGGAAGCCTTTGTCACCAGGCCCCCTCCCTGGGCATGAGGATGGGCAGGACACAGAGGCCCTCCTCCTGCCGCCTGGAAAGGGAACCCACAGGCACCCTTAAGGTTCTGTGTATTGCTCCTCTAACCCACCCCTGGGCTCCTCCTGCCATGTGTTCTGGATACCCCACCCAACAGACACCTCCCCATGCCTCTGTTTCCAGTGGCCTTTCCCTGCGTCCTACGACTTTCGCTCCCTTAGGCCACCGCAATAAACAAGGCAGAGGAGCCACTACTTATTTTTGTTTGTTTTGTTTTTTCAGACAGAGTCTGGCTCTGTCGCCCTGGTTGGAGTGCAGTGGTGCAATTTTGGCTCGCTGCAACTTCTGCCTCCTGGGTTCAAGTGATTCTCTTGCCTCAGCCTCCCAAGTAGCTGGGACTATAGGCGCCTGCCACCACGCCTGGCTAATTTTTGTATATTTAGTAGAAACGGAGTTTCACTGTGTTGGCCAGGCTGGTCTCAAACTCCTGACCTCAGGATCCACCTGCCTTGGCCTCCCAAAGTGCTGGGATTACAAGTGTGAGCCACCATGCCCAGCCAGTTTGTTTTTTGTTTGTTTGTTTGTTTGTTTTGTTTTTTGAGAAGAAGCCTTCCTCTGTTGCCCAGGCTGAAGTGCAGTGGCGCCATCTCTGCTCACTGCGGCCTTTGCCTCCTGGGTTCAAGCGATTCTCCTATCTCAGCCTCTAGAGTAGCTGAGACTATAGGCACCCGCCACCATGACCAGCTAATTTTTGTATTTTTAGTAGAGATGGGGTTTCGTCATGTTGGCCAGGCTGGTCTTGAACTCCTGACCTCAGGTGATCCACCCGCCTTGGCCTCCCAAAGTGCTGCGATGATAGGTGTGAGGTACTGCAGCTGCTAGCCCACTCCTGGGATTTAAGCTCAGAAAATGGCAGCACATGGAACCTACCATGCTGCAGGGAGTTTTTTTCGTTGTACACCGTTGCATTTTTGAGATTTACTATGCTGTTACAGCTCTACTTCTGCTTCTGTTTTCTTTTTCTTTACTTTTCTTTTTTTCTTGAGAAGGAGTTTCGCTCTTGTTGCCCAGTCTGGAGTGCAGTGGCACGATCTCGGCTCACCGCAACCCCTGCCTCCCAGGTTCAAGCAATTCTCCTGCCTCAGCCTCCCTAGTAGCTGGGATTACAGGCATGTGCCACCATGCCCAACTAATTTTGTGTTTTTAATAGAGACGGGGTTTCTCCATGTTCGTCAGGCTGGTCTCGAACTCCTGAGCTCAGGTGATCCGCCTGCCTCAGCCTCTCGAAGTGCTGGGATTACAGGCGTGAGCCACCGTGCCCGGCCTCTACTTCTATTTTCTGTCACAGGGACTTCCATCCCAGCACAGACCTTTATTGATCAATTTCTGCAGTTCCCCCTGCAGAAGCTCCCTGGGCCACCTCCAGGGGGCATCCTGGACCTTCCCCAGACTGGCTGGAGTCCCCCCAGGGGTCCAGAGACGCCCACATCCTCTTAGCCAGGAGTGGGTGGCAGCGCCAAGGGACCCTGATGGGGCCTGGCTCTGGCCCATGTCGTGCTGCACTACCCGCCCACCACACACTCCAGGCAGCTCTCAAGGACAAGGGGCCCCAGGGGAGTGCAGTGGGGACAGCTTCTTGCAGAGCCTCTGGTCCCGGGGGTCCTCCAGTTGGCACAGACAGTTCCATCTGCATCCCCCATTCTGCCCCCGTCACGGTGTTTTCCTGACAGGCTGGGGTGGTCAGCCTCTGGCGCAGCAAGGATAGATCCTAGCCACAGCGCTCATTGAATGCCTACTGGGTACCAGGCACGGTTTAGCTCCCGGACCCACCACTGGATTACCAATGCCGACGAGATGATGAAGTGGCCACTGTTTTCACCCCCAGTTTACAGATGAGGAAACTGAGGCAGGAGAGGCCGAGGCCCCTATCCGCTTCCCCTCAGCTGGGACTATCAAGCAGGGCTGGCGTCTCACCACTTCAGTGTGGCCTTTGTGGGGAGGGCTGCTGCTTTCAAACCTCCTCAGACTCACCAGACCCGTTGGGGACCCTCACGCCTCAGGAGTGGGAGTCGGGCTGTGCCCCAGACCTTCTGTTTTGTTTGTTTGTTTGTTTGTTTGTTTGTTTTTTGAGATGGAGCCTTGCTTTGTTGCCCAGGCTGGAGTATAGTGGTCCCATCTTGGCTCACTGCAACCTCTGCCTCCCAAGTTCAAGTGATTCTCCTCCCTCAGCCTCCCGAGTAGCTGGGACTACAGGCGTGTGCCACCACGCCCGGCTAAGTTTTTTTTAGTTTTTGTTTTTGTTTTTGAGATGGAGTCTCACTCTGTCACCTAGGCTGGAGTGCGATGGCACAGTCTTGGCTCACTGCAACCTCCGCCTCCCAGGATCAAGCAATTCTCCCACCTCAGCCTCCTGAGTAGCTGGGACTATAGGCGCGTGCCACCACACCCGGATAATTTTTATATTTTTAGTAGAGATGGGGTTTCACTATGTTGGTCAAGCTGGTCTGAAACTCTTGACTTCGTGACATGCCCACCTCGGCCTCCCAAAGTGCTGGGATTATAGGCGTGAGCCACCGAGCCCGGCAAGTTTTGTATTTTTAATGGAGATGGGGTTTCTCCATCTCCATTAGACCAGCCATGTTGGACTGGCTGGTCTTGAACTCCTGGCCTCAAGCAATCCACCCGCCTCGGCCTCCTAAAGTGCTGGGATTACAGGCATGAGCCACCGTACCCAGCCTGCCCCCAGCCCTTCTGTGCCTCTCTGGACGGGGGGTACCCTGTTCCCCCAAGCTGAGGCTCTTGGGCTCAGGGGCTAAGCTGTATCTAACCTCCACCATTTACCCAACATGATCTGGGGCAGGTCAGTTCTCCCTGGGCCTCAGTTCGCTAGTTGGTGAGTGGAGTCAATAATAGTTTCACTCATGGCATTGTCTGGAGGTCAAGATGAGATAGTTTATCATGACCCAAAACGAGATCCCTGATGTCTGGGACACAGGGCTGCCCCATGACTGGCATGATTGCTGGGGGAGGGCTGGATTCACCGTTGCTGGGAGGTCAGGAAAGAGTGTGTCAGGCTCTGCCCTCTGGGAGGGGGCTGTTAAGCCCAGGTGGGCACAGAAGTATATTCTGAGGGATTGTCTGGCCCTGTGCCTTTTTTTTTTTTTTTTTAGATGGAGTTTCGTCTGGTTGCCCAGACTGGAGTTCTATGGCGCAATCTCGGCTCACTGCAACCTCCGCCTCCTGGGTTCAAGCGATTCTCCTGCCTTAGCCTCTCAAGTAGCTGGGATTACAGGTGCCTGCCACCACATCCAGCTAATTTTTTATGTTTTTCGTAGAGATGGGGTTTCACCATGTTGGCAAGGCTGGTCTTGAATTCCTGACCTCAGGTGATCCACCCACCTCGGCTTCCCAAATTGCTGGATTACAGGTGTGAGCTACCATGCCCGGCCAAGGACCTGGGCCATTTAAGTGGAGTCCTGAAGGATGAGTAGGTGTTAGCCAGGCTGAGAAGGAGGGAATGATGCTCTAGGCACAGACGCACAGAGGCAGGCACAGTCACAGGCTGTTGGTTTAGACAAAAATTGAGCCTCGCTGGATAAAGTGATCTTAGGGGACCATCACCAGAGAGGAGACACTGGAGGTCTGCAAGGCCTTGTCCTGCCCCTGCAGGGCTAGAGGTTCAAGGAGGAGCTGACTCTTTCTCCTGGAGGCCTCGCAGAACACAGACCCCAAGGATGGCTTGGTGTGGCCAATGTGAGGCTTCTAAGCTTCTGTCTAGCTCTGCGGGGAGACAGGTTGGCAGGGAGAAGCTGGGGGTGGCACTGGACAGGACAGAATATGGGGACAGCTTTGGGAGCCGTGCTAGGCAAGGACAAGGGACAACTCTTGTGGGGAGTCACCCAGAGGGGTCTTGAATGGTGCTGAAGGCCCCTGACAGCCCTCCCGCGGTAGCCACTGTAGCTCTGCCTGTACCTGGGCCTTCGCTCTGTTGTTGTCACACCCGCAGGCGTCTGGCTAAAGGGGCATCCCTCAGCCCTACTCCCTCATTAGTGTTCCCAGTACCACTCCTGGCACTTCCACTCCTGGGGGAGGAGGCTGAGCAGGGAGAGAATGGAACGTGTTCCCCCAGAGGAGCCTGGAGCACAGTTCCAGCCAGCGGCCCACTCAGTGAGGTACTCAGGTACCCACGTCCCCGCCAGCTGCCAGGGTTCCCTTTCCTCCCTCTGTCCCTCCTCCCATCTGGGGAGCCCAGCAGTACTGCGGGGGCGGAACAAGGCGGGGCCACGAACCGTTATAGCTGTGCTCGCAAGGGGACCCAAGGCTCGCCTCTAGCCTCCTGCGCTCTGGTACCTGGGCGTCCCGACTCCACTGCGCGCCCAAACCCAGCTGAGCCGGTTCGTGGCCCGCCCCGCCGGGCGGCCGTCGACGCGAGCACCCTGGCGCGGAGCCCGGGGAAGCGGGGGTCTCCCGCGAGCCGGCCGCGGCTGGCACTGCCGCTGCTCCTGTTCCTATTGCCGCTGCCCGCCGGCGCGTGGTACAAGCAAGTGGCGAGTCCCCGCTACCACACGGTGGGCCGCGCCGCTGGCCTGCTCATGGGGCTGCGCCGCTCACCCTATATGTGGCACCGCGCGCTGCGCGCGGCCGCCGGCCCCCTGGCCGGGGACACCGTCTCCCCCGGACCCGCCGCCCGCGAGGCTCCTCTCCTGCTGCCCTCTTGGGTTCAGGAGCTGTGGGAGACGCGACGCAGGAGCTCCGAGGCAGGGATCCCTGTCCGTGCGCCGCGGAGCCCGCGCGCCCCGGAGCCTGCGCTCGAACCGGTGTCCCTGGACTTCAGCGGAGCCGGCCAGGTACGTGAGAGGGGAGGAGACCTGGACTGCCGCGGGCAAAGGGGTCTCAGGAGGTCTGAGCCGGAGCACGGAGCCGCGTGTTCAGGGTGCACCCTCGGGCCCTTCCATCCCCCGCTCCGCGCCCGGAAAAGTTTTCCCTGGGCAGGCTCGACCCTGGCACGCGGGGGTGGCGGTGGAGGGCCACAGCCTCCTCCCCACGGCCTTGCTGTGTTCTCGCTAGCGACTTCGGAGAGACGTCTCCCGACTAGCCGTGGTCCCTGCAGCAAACCGCCTTGGCCGGCCCCGCCTGGCCCCCGGACAGTCCTGACAGCGTTCCCCCGCCTGCGGCGCCTCCGCGCCTGACCCAGGAGGAGTCGCCGCAGCTTCCAGGAGCCGCTCACAGCCCCGGCCTGCTGTCCGGTCAATAAAATCCGCCTGACCCCTGCGCCCCCGCGTGCGACCCCTTCGTCTGCCTGTGTACTTTGCCGTCTAGCTCAGGGCGCAGACAGGCGCGCCCACGCCCTGGCAAATGTCAGGGGCCCCTCCCTCGCCGACCAGGAAAGCGCCGGGCACTCAGCATTCATTTCAAAACTGGATCTCCTGGCACCCCCTTTCTCCCTTAGCCAAAGTCTTCTGCAGAGGATTAAGAACCCCTGCTCCCCTACTTCTGGGTCATGCCCCTGGAGGAGGGGCCCCTCCACCTGAGCCCCACCTTGCTTCTTGCTTTTTTTTTTTTTTTTTTTTTGAGATGGAGTCTCCCTTTGTCACCCAGGCTGGAGTGCAATGGCGTGATTTTGGCTCACTGCAACCTCCACCACCACGGGTTCAAGCGATTCTCCCGCCTCAGCCTCCTGAGTAGCTGGGACTACAGGCACCCACCATGATGCCCAGCTAAGTTTTGTATTTTTGTGGAGACGGGGTTTCACCATGTTGGCTGGACTGGTCTTGAACTCCTGACCTCAGGTGATCCGCCCACCTCGGCCTCCCAAAGTGCTGGGATTACGGGCATGAACCAAGGTGCCTGGCTGCTCCTCTACCTTTTATCCCTCTCTGCATGCCCTTCTGGTCACTGGCTCCAGCCCCCCCACATACATGTGCCCTGCCATCTTGAATACCAAGGACCTCTGTCCACCAGGCCCCCTCCAGTTCCCCTCCCAAGGGTCTGGGCCCCTCCTCCCTCACTCTCCCTCTTCAACACTCTCTAATCTGCCCTGGGACTCCAACGACTGTCCTGGACCCAAAACCACCAAGGTCACATGCCCTGATGCAGCTCACCCTTGGAACCTTCCTGTAGCCATGTGGCAGGGTCCCCCCTGGGGCCACCCAGCAAGGATTGGGGGAGGGGTGGTCCTGGGCCTGGCTTTAGGATGCCCCTGTGGAACCAGACCCCACCCCTGCTCCTGGAAGCCCCACCGCCCTCGCTGGTAGGTCCTTTCCATCTCCAAGGTGTGTCCTTCTCCCAAATGTGGGTGCTCTTATTATCTCCACCCCTTCAATTCTTTTTCTTTTTTTTTCCGAGACACAGTCTCCAGCCCATGCTGAAGAGGCACTATCTCGGCTCACTGCAACCTCCGCCTCTCTGCCTCCCCGGCTTAGAGGATTCTCCTGCCTCAGCCTCCCCAGTAGCTGGGATTGCAGGTGCCCACTACCAAGCCCAGCTAATTTTTGTATTTTTTTAAAATAGAGATGGAATTTCGCCATGTTGGCCAGGCTGGTCTTGAACTCCTGACCTCAGGGGATCTGCCAACCTCGTCCTCCTAAAGTGCTGAGATTACAGGTGTGACCCAGGGCACGTGGCCCACCAGCCAATTGTTTTGTTTTTTGTTTTTCGTATTTTTTTTTTTTTGTTTTTTTTTTGAGACAGAGTTTCCCTCTTGCTGCCCAGGCTGGAGTGCAATGGCGCAATCTTGGCTCGCCGCAACCTCTGCCTCCTGGGTTCAAGCCATTCTTCTGCCTCAGCCTGTAGCTGGGATTACAGGCATGCGCCTCCATGCCCGCCTAATTTTGTATTTTCAGTAGAGACAGCATTTCTTCATGTCGGTCAAGCTGGTCTCGAACTCCCGATTTCAGGTGATCCTCCCGCCTCAGCCCCCCAAAGTGCTGGAATTACAGGCGTGAGCCTCCCCAGCCAATTCTTACATGGAGCCCTTGGTTCCATCTAGCCCTCCCTCCGGTTCTGTGCTGGGTGAAGAGGTGGTCACATACCTCACAGGACAACTCATTCTCCTCCCTGCGAACTCATTCCTTCCCAGTCCTGCCCCTGTTCCTCACTGAACCTGACCTCTAAGAACATGGATGTCCTGACCTTGTCACCCCCACACCCCGCCTCAAGGGCTCCGCACTGCCTACGGGATGATACCTGTGCTCTGGCAGGGCTGGCCCTGTCTGCTCTCATTGCCCCTGCCACTGCCTCCTCCCCTACCCCACCGCCAGCTCCAGACTGCAGATTCCAGGACAGCCCGGGGCCTCCCTCCCCGAAGGAGGACTCCAGGGCCCCAGGCTGGGTCAAATGTTCTTCCTGGAGCTGCTTCAGCTCTGGCCTCCCCTTGCAAACGCCAAGGTGCTCAAAGCCCTGTTTTTGCGGGGGCGAGGGGAGGTTTCAGTGATGTTCCCTGGTGCTTGCCTGGTCCAAGATGGGGAGGCAGAGCCGATGAGGGCCTTCTCTGCCTCCCCAGCTCCACACCCTTATTCCCCTTAGCGCAACCAGTCCTAGGGCGCCAGCATCACCCCAGTCCCCACCCCACAGGACTGGATCGAGTGGAAGCCAGATGGGCAGGATCCTGGGGCAACTCCTCGGACGATGCAATGCCACCAGCTCCAACCAGGCGGCGCTGCGCGGCTATCGTTCTGGGCAGTAGCCTCCGCCCCGCGCCTCCAGCAATGGGCGGGCCGCAGTGGGCGGAGCCACAGCGGGTGGGCGGGGCCGCCCCGTCGGCGGCAGCGGTTTCCTGCCCCTCCCTCCTCCTTGGGTCGTCGCAGCCCCCACATTCTCTCTCCTCCTCTCTGGGTCTCTGTTGGTCACCTCCTTCTGTCGCACTGGCCCCGCCTGCTCCAGTTTCGGAATCTAAAGAGAGGCACGGTGCAGCCTGAGGGAAGAGGCCCTAGGCGCGGTCTGGTTATGCTTGCAGGACCGTTAACGTCCATCAGAAAGCAGCGCCTGCCTGAGGAGCTCTGGACCATTACCGGGCGTCGGAATAGTGGTCCCACCCCCAGACAGGGCTCCAGGCCACGGCCACATCCCAGAGCCTCTGTCCAGGCCCAGGCTCGGGCTCCCTGAGATCGCTGGGACCTTGCTGGAGGGATGCGGGTTCAAGGCCTGGAGGAAAGGTCCTGCAGAAACAGGAGTGCAGGGGCGGCCCCCACCCCGGTGGACCCCCCACCGACAGCCCAGGGGAACAGCTGAGACCTCTCCCTCTGCTGGATAGGACTCATGCCTGAGTAGCATGCTGGCAGGTGTGGGGAAAGGGGGTTGGGTGGAGAGTGGGGAATCCCCCAAGCCTCTGATTGCCCCTGACTTGACTTTCTTCCCTCCTGCTGCTGCCCTGGGAACCCACGTCACCCCATCTGCACTCCGCAGAAGCAGCAAAATAAAGTTGACCCTCCTCTCGATACTGCCTCCCTCCCACCTCCCTAGCCCTTTCTTTGAGACACCAAGCACTTGGCGGCCCCTGAACACCTTTGCCCAGGTGCTTCCCTTTGCCTTCCTCTGCCTCCAGCGCAGCACCCATGG
Organism: Piliocolobus tephrosceles; assembly: GCF_002776525.5. NCBI lineage: Eukaryota > Metazoa > Chordata > Mammalia > Primates > Cercopithecidae > Piliocolobus > Piliocolobus tephrosceles. The sequence continues at coordinate 965,300 of NC_045450.1, read as the reverse complement.
GGGCCAAGGTCAGCCTTGGACCAGGGCTGAGAGCTTCCGGGGACTGGCTGGAGAAGAGGCGTGGGAGGGTTTGCCCCTGAGAGCTGCTGGGTCACCCTTCCTTGCCTGTTCCTCCAGGCCCCTGGACTCACTGTCCCCTCTGACTCTGCACCTCCTCTGAAATTGTGACCTCGGGTTCCTCTCTGGCTGCCTCATTCCTCCTGCTCCCAGCTTTGCCAGGCCCACTTCCTTTGTTGCCTGACCCTTTGCTACTCTGTTACCCTCCTCAGCCCTTCTTGACTTTGGGGACTCCTTTGTTACTTTGTAGCGGTAGAGTGTCCTGTGATACTTCCTTGGTTCCTGGCCCCAGTTGTGACCTCATGTCCCTGGTGGCCCTTCCCTCCGCCATGCTGTTCTCCATCCCATCTTTTATTTATTTATTTTTAAATTTTTATTAAAATTTTTTTTTTGAGATGGTGTCTTGCTCTGTCACCCAGGCTGGAGTGCAATGATGCAATCTCAGCTCCCTGCAACCTCCGCCTCCTGGGTTCAAGTGATTGTCCTGCCTCAACCTCCCCAGTAGCTGGGATTACAGGTGTCTGCCACCACGCCTGGCTAATTTTATTTTTTGTATTTTTAGTAGAGACGGGGTTTTGCCATGTTGGCCAGGCTGGTCTCGAACTCCTGACCTCAGGTGATCCACCCGCCTCGGCCTCCCAAAGTGTTGGGATTACAGGCATGAGACACTGCTCCTGGCCCCCCATCCCATCTTCAGTCACTGGGAGGAGGAATCGGCCGAGTCCTGGGCCAGGGAAGGCTGATGTATGCCCAAGGCTGATCAGGGATCTGCCCCACCCAGGGGGGTAAGCTCTGCAAGCCCTCTTACCCAGGGCACCTGGGGCTGCTGGTGCCTCCCATCCAGCCACCTCCCTCGACTCTAGTGTGGACACGAAGGTACAGCCTGCCAGGTTGTGGGTGGCCCTGGTTGGTGTGGGATGACCCCCTGAGCCCAAACAGGTGTGGTGTGTGGGGTGCGTGGTGGTGGGTCACACAGCCCGCACCCATCTTCACAGACTCCACGGGTGGCAGCACCAGGCTGTGTCCAGGGAGGCCAGCCACAGGTCAGACAGGCAGCCTCTGGACATGCAGATAGACAGATGGAGGTGGCCGGCCAGGCGGAAGCCTGAGGCAGCCTCAGCCAGGAATTGCAGGGATGGGGGTGGCAAGCAGCCATGGCGCCTCAGCCTAAGTGGCTTTTAGGGGCAGCTGCCGGGATATGGGCACCCAGGGGGCCATGGCCCAGGAGACTGCCCAGAGGCGGGCCCTGTGCTTGGGTGGGGGCAGGGGGAGCCCAGGCCAAGGCCCTAGAGAGAGGATAGGGAGAGGAGGACTGCGCCAAGCCTGCTTCTACTGCTCACATGGGGAATTGCCTGGGCTGGCTGTGCCTGACCCCTGGGAACCAGGTATGTGCAGGGGGCCTGGCTGGGCTAGGGAGGAGGGCAGACTGGGGCTGTGCCTGGACTCAGCTGTCTTCCTACATTGGAGACAGAGCAAGAGCTGGGTGGTGAAGAGCACGGACTCTGAATCTCACATCCCTGGGCCCAAAGGGAGCTGAGGAAGCTTCGTGGGTCTCTTCCCTCTCCAGGCCTGTTTGCAGGTCTGTGAAGTGGCCAGGCCCCTAGGGTTGTTCCAAGTAAAATGCACTCAGGCGTAAATGATTTCACTGTGGTGGTGACAGTCCTGTTGGGGAAGGAGGGACACTCGTGCTTCAGGTAGAGGCTCAGGGACGTAGACGGCTGTGGGCAGGGGAGGGGAGGCCCTACTGCCTGCCTGTGGACACTGTGGAGCAGCGCCTGTGCACACTGGCCACCACCCAGAGCTTAGAGCCCAAAGAAGTCAGCGGAGGCCCATGTCAGGAGGCGGACCCTCGAGACTCATCCTTTCGTTACCCTGCAGAGTCACAGTCCAGGCCTGGGGTGGGCTGGGACACAAGTACGGGGGCCGGCCCGGCCAAGGGAAAGAATGGCCGGAATGGACGTGGTGCAGATAGCCCAAACACGGAGGGTAGGCCAGGGAGTCTCAAGCCACTGGCCCCAAGGATGCAGGGAGGGACTGCTGCGTGTCACTTTTAAACCTCTTTTTCCCTCCTGGGCCCTCCTGAGACTGCCCTGAGCCAGGGCAGTTCTGGCTGCAGGAGGGATCCAGATCAGGCACAGGGGAGAGGAGATAAGCAAGGGGGTCTGGGAGGGCTTCCCCGGGAGGGTGGGGAGGGCTGTGGCCCTTGTTGTTACCCTTTGGCCCCTTTGTGGGGGTCCCTTGGCCTGGAGACCCTTTGTCCAACCCGTCGCCCACCTCAAGACCTGCCTCGATGCTGCGCATACAGTAGGTATCCAATAAATGTTCCTGGGATAGAAGGCAAAGGCGCTGGCACCAAGGCGGCTGCCCACAGCAGGAGCGAGACAGAGGGGTCCCGGTGGCTGGGGGTCCCCTCGCCCTGCCGCCTTCCCCCACCCCCACTCGGGATGACCGGCCGCGGAGGCCGGGATGGCTGGGACCGGAGGTGGGGGCGGCCGGGCGGCGGGGGCGGGGAAGGGGCGGGGGCGGGGGCGGTGCCGCAGCCCGAGCCGGAGCCCGAGCTGGAGCCCGAGGCGACGGGAGCCGAACGGGAGCCGCCGAAGCCACCGCCGGGTGCCCAGCGCCGCCGCCGCCCCCGAGCTGCCCCGCGCGCCTGCCCGCGGGCGGCTGGTGGGCAGCGGGCGCCATGGCCGCTCCGGAGCCGCTGCGGCCGCGCCTGTGCCGCCTGGTGCGCGGAGAGCAGGGCTACGGCTTCCACCTGCACGGCGAGAAGGGCCGCCGCGGGCAGTTCATCCGGCGCGTGGAGCCCGGTTCCCCCGCCGAGGCCGCCGCGCTGCGCGCTGGGGACCGCCTGGTCGAGGTCAACGGCGTCAACGTGGAGGGCGAGACGCACCACCAGGTGGGGGCCCGCGCTCGCCCCCGGCCCGCCGCCCCCTCCCTGAGCGCGTCCCTCTGGGGCGGGCAGGGGTCGCACGGGGGCCTGAGGGGTCTCCCGCGGAGAGGACGCGGACATTGCTGGGAGGCAGCGGCCCGGCGCCTTCCGAGTCCCCGCGCAGGAAGCTCAGCCCTGCACAGGGGTGGGGGGGCATCCTGGCAGGGAGGGGCCCGCACTGCGGCTCCTGGCCGTTGGCCTCGCTCTTTGGTCGCGTTTTGGCCTCAGTGTGCCATGAAGGAGGGTGTTGGGCAGCCTGGGTCCCCTCCAGAAAGGTGGAGACCTGGGTGCTTTTGCGTAGGTGTGTGTACACGTGTGCGTGTGAACACAGCTGGGCGTGTGTGTGCAGGTCCCTCTGGGGTCAGCGAAGTGTGCACGCGCCTGCCTGTGTGTACCCAGGAGGGGTTGCAGTAGGGGCATCGGTGTGTCTGCCGTTGTGTGTGTGCTGGAGTGTGTGTGAGTATACAGGTCTGTGTGTGTGTGTGTGTGTGTACGGGTCTGGACTCCTGTGCATGTGAGAACTGAGCTCTGCGTGTGTGCACACCTGGTTAGTGTACTCATCACTGTGTGTCTGCAGGCTGGTGAGTCTGTGTGTCTGTACTCTAGTGTGCCCCAGCCGGTGTGTCTGGGACCGGGTTGAGTTGGCCATTGGTGGCAACCACATTCCTTAGCTCCAAAGGCACTACCCCTCCTCAGAGGCTGCTTAGCCCAGCTGGGGTTACTTGCCGAAGCCTCCTGCCTCCTGGCTGAGGAGAACAGAGCCTTTTCTCTGTGGGTTCTGACCCCTGAGGTATGTCTGTCTCCCACAGGCCAGGGGCTTCCTCCACACCCTGGTGGGGGTCCGGTGTCCACACACCCCTTGTCCTCCAGGTACCCTGCCCCTCACAGCACTGGCGAATCCATAACCTGTCTACATGGCTGGTCCTGGAACCTCAAGATTAGCAGTTAGTTCAGCTGGTCCTGGAGTTGGTCTCCTGTTCACCTGGTGCCTTGTCTGTCCCTCCGTCGGCCAGCCCCATGCTTTCCACCCAGAGTGTCTGCTGTGTAAGGTTGTTTGCTGAAGAAGGTGGGGATCAGGCCAGTGGCCTGGACCTGAGGGATTGACGGTAGCACTGGCAGGGCTGGGGCCTGGCTGCTGTGTGGTAGTCGTTGCCGCCCTTGCCCAGGGAACACCTTATCCAAAGCGCTGGGGTGCTGGTCTCTGAGGACTGGACACACAGACCATGGTGGACTCTTCCCACTGCCCCAGGAGGGCAAGAGGCGCAGTTACTGCCCCATTTGACAGCTGAGGAAACTGATGCCAGAGATTTAGGGTGACTTGCCTGGGACACATAGTCAAGAAGCAGCTGGGCACTGGGTTCCTCTTGTCTCACTCTGGGTCATGGGGAGAGAGGAGGGCCAGGGGAAAGATGGGCCTGGCTCAGTCCCTCCTATCTGTTCGTCACCCCTGCTGAGCCTGGCAGCTGGTGGGGAGCCCTGTCCACCCTCCCCCAGGCCGCAGGTGGGAGTAGGGCTGCCTGTCTTCCTGCCCGCTTCCCAGTGGGCACTGCTTTCTCTCTGCGGGTGCGTGCCAGCCCCCTGCATGGTCCAGACACTTCACGGGCACCTGCACCCACTCGCCGATGGCCACCGTGCCATAGCTGTTCACAGGTGCAACTGCCCCTCCCCCTTGCCGGCTGTACCTGAATGTTGCTTCCCTGGCTGTGTGTGGGTACCCAAGCCAGGCGTCCAGCCATTTCCCTCCTCACAGGTCCAGCGGGAATGGGCCCATGGTCATGGCCTGGAGGCAGACATAAGGCCTGGGGTCAGGGGTTTAGACTCCCGTGGCAGAGAATGACAGGAATGGGCACGGACACACCCAAACTGGGGCCCAGGGAGACCTGGGCGCAGACACAGACTTTGAAACAGATGGATGCACGTGCACACACTAACAGACAGACTGAAAACCGGAAGCTCCACTGTGCACCATCTTTATTACTTCCAGACGGGACTTACCCAGCTGCCCTACCCTGCAGCCCCTTCCCAGCCCTGCCTGGAGAAGACCCTGGGCTAAGGGCAAGGCTCTGGGAGGACCCTGAAGCCCTCGCAGCCTGGACCTCAGTGTCCGGAGCCCGGGTGCAGAGGGAGGGAGCTGCTGGAGTCTGGGGGTGGGGGGCGGGGCCGGCAGGCCTCTCGGTGCGGCCACCCGCCCATGCAGCCCAGCCGCCCGCCTGCACGCCCGGGCCAGCCCAGAGTGGTGCCATTGCCCATGTGCTGCCCGGAATGCGGGCCACTGACCCGCTCCTGTCACCCGTCACCCCAGGTGGTGCAGAGGATCAAGGCTGTGGAGGGGCAGACCCGGTTGCTGGTGGTGGACCAGGAGACAGATGAGGAGCTCCGCCGGCGGCAGCTGACCTGCACCGAGGAGATGGCCCAGCGAGGGCTCCCGCCCGCCCACGACCCCTGGGAGCCGAAGCCAGACTGGGCACACATGGGTGGCCGCAGCTCCGGTGCTGGCAAGAAGGTATGGCGGGCTCGGCCCGTGGGGACTACCCTCGCCTTTCCCAGAGGCTCTCTCGGCTTTCGACGACCATCTTGGCCTCTGATCACCTTCAGAAGTCTTGGTCTCTTCTGCCTTTTGGGGCCCCTTTTCTGCCCCAGGGACCATCCTGTTGGCTACTGGGGGCCACTCTTTCTACCCTCAGCCTGTGTTTTGTTTTAAACTGGGTAGGGTCAGGGCAGCCTAGCCTGTTCCTCTTCTCCAGGACGCTCCAGAGCCCCTTGCCCTATCCAGGGGTCACTCTGACAAGCTGCCGCCTCCCTAGCCCCCAGCCTCCTGGCTGAGGAATCCTGGGAGTAGACATTCTAGGTCTGCGTGTGCCCAGCTCCGTGCCTGCGTTGGGCGTCATCCATGGCTCTGTCCTCGTCTCTCTCCAAGGACCCTGTGTGCTGGGAAGGCCTGGGAGAGGACTGGCCTCCCCTGCAGACAGCGCCGTGCTTGGGGAAGCCTAGGAGGCCACTCTGCCAGGCCTGGCGTGGGTGGGGCTGGGAGCATGGGAGTGGAGTTGGGGGGTCCAGGCGGCTCCAAGGTGAGCCCACTCCTCCCCTAGATACAAGGGAGGGCCCTGGGACCCCATCTGCTGTTTCTTCTGGGCTCCTGCTGCGTAGCACTTCCTCCTTCCCCTGCCCCTGCTCCCAGCCAGGAGACCCAGAAAAGTACAGGGGCCGCCTGCGTCACCTCCTGCTGGGTGGCCACTGGGAGGGGCCACCTGGCAGGCCTTGGGAGCCAGGAGGAACAGCCTGAAAGTATCTGTCCTGTCTTCCTGGAGGCCCTGATGGCATTGTCTCCATGCTCTCCTGCCTTTCTTTTTTTTCATTTTCAAAGAGATCCCTGGCCGGGCGCGGTGACTCACACCTGTAATCCCAGCACTTTGGGAGGCCGAGGCGGGCGGACCACCTGAGGTCAGGAGTTTTGAGACCAGCTTGACTAATGTGGTGAAACCCGTCTCTACTAAAACTACAAAAATCAGCTGGGCTTGGTGGCACGCGCCTGTAGTCCCAGCTACTCGGGAGGCTGAGGCAGGAGAATGGCTTGAACCTGGCAGGCGGCAGTTTCAGTGAGCCAAGATCCTGCCATGGCACTCCAGCCTAGGGGACACAGCGAGACTGTCTCAAAAAAAAAAAAAAAAAAAAAAAAGAAAGAAAAGCAAAGAAAAGAAATAAATCCCTTTGGGGATTTGAGTCCAGGGGTTGGCCAGACCCCACTGTGAGAACCGTGCCTGAGGCAGGGGTGTGGGATCTGGAGTTTCTGAGGGTGGAGGGGATCTGTACATTCACTTTCTCCCTTTCCCAAATATCACTCCTGGAGCTGGCTGCGCCTGGGAGCTGAGCCCGGTGGGGGGATGTCTGGGCAGGGAGACGGCATTCCCTGTGGGGAGGGGGCACAGGCCTGGCCATGGGACCTTTGGGACCGGGTTTGTTCCTGGGGCTTGAGGGCAGCCACGGTGCCCAGCCCAGGGCTGGTTGGGGGGCTGGCCTTGCAGGGGAGCGGGCTGGTCCCAGGCCCCTATCTCCGAGTTGAGGGTTGGGGCCTCCCTCTTTCCCAGGCACCCTCCCTCCCCCAGGAGGAAGCTCCCCCTCTACCTCAGGCGTTTGTCCATTGATTTGGACACAAATGCATGGTTCACCTTCCTGTGGAAAAATCTGGCCCTCGGACTTTATCTGGAGGGTGCGGTGGCCGAGGCACCTTGCCTTGGGTGGGACCTTCCCCCGTCTGCTATTTCAGGCTCTGGGGGCTGCAGGAAGCCCTAGGAGGGGCTTCCTCTGGGTATATTTTTAGAGGAACAAAGGGTGGCCTGAGTGGCAGGTCCCTTTGTGCATGAGTCTGGCTGGGGACAGGGGCTCCAGGAGGTCAGGGGACACCCAAGGAACAGGGTCTTTCCTTCTCTCTTCTGGCATCGAGACCTGAGGTTTCTTTTTCTTTTTTTTCTTGGCTCACTACAACCTCCGCTGTCTGGGTTCAAGCGATTCTCCTGCCTCACCCTGCCCAGTAGCTGGGATTACAGGCACACGCCACCACACCCTACTAATTTTTGTGTTTTCAGTAGAGATGGGGTTTCACCATGTTGCTCAGGCTGGTCTCGAACTCCTGATTTCAGGTGATCTGCCCTCCTCCGCCTCCCAAAGTTCTGGGATTACAGGCGTGAGCCACTGTACCTGGCCTTTGAAATCTGAGGTTTCATTTCTTTCTTTCTTTCTTTCTTTTCTTTTTTTTTTTTTTTTTTGAGACAGAGTTTCACTCTGTTGTCCAGGCTGGAGTGCTGTGGTGTGGTCTTGGCTCACTGCAATCTCCTTCTCCTGGATTCAAGCAATTCTTGTGTCTCAGCCTCCCGAGTAGCTGGGATTACAGGCGTGTACCACCATACCTGGCTAATTTTTGTGTTTTTAGTAGAGACAGGGTTTTGCCATATTGGCCAGGCTGGTCTGGAACTCTTGAGCTCAAGTGATCTGCCTGCCTCAGCCTCCCAAAGTGCTGGGGTGACAGGTGTGAGCCACTGCACCCGGCTCGAGCCCTGAGGTTTGTTCACCTGAGCTCTCAGCATGGACAGGAAGAATTGGGGCTCACCTGACTTCCGCAGAGCAGGTTCAGATCCTGCCCTGCTCAGCCTGGGTTCAGGGTGTGCCTGAGATGCTCAGGGAGCCCAGGAGGGCAAAGCTTACCTTGCGGGGATGGCCCCAGTGGGGGCAGTGGTGGCAGAGAGGCAGAGCCCTGGGAGGGTATGTAGCTTGGCTTTGGTGCAGGATGGAGAGGGCCCAACTCTGGGTGCCCCTTGGAAGCTAAGGGTGGTTCTCAGTGTCCTCTGTCCTGGCTGGGGATGGGGAAGTGGGCAGGGGAGGACACTGATGTGGTTGGCCACTCCTTTTGGGGGTCATGAAGGCCTAGTTAGTGATGACTCAGCCCTGGGCCACACTAGGCTGGGGGTGGCCGCAGCTGCAGTGCAGCTGATCCTAGTAGTGACGACAGGGGACGGCCCCCAAACAGAGACGGGTGGCCAGCGGTGCCAGGCCCTAGAGGTGGTGGCAGACCCTGAGCCCTCTGCCCCCTGCCCCTAGCCCAGTCTCCACCTCCATCTGGAGGACCTTGGGGGCTAAGAGCAGGTGAGGGGTGACAGATCTGCAGGAGGCGGCTGTGTGGTTAGGGCGCAGTGCCTGTGGGGGCTTCCGGGCTCCTATGGCCCTTGTTCCTCTGGAACCTCAGCAGGACTGTCCTGTGTTCTGGGGCTGGGACTCCTCCCTATCCCCCCAGCCCTGGGTCCTGGGGCAGGGCAGGGCCTTCCAGCAGCTTCCTTCCTTCCTTTCTTGGGACGGAAACCTAGCTGGGTGGGGGGCGCCGGGCTGGAGCCTTCGCAGGGGAGTGGGCTCAGTCATCACCCTGTTCCCCAGAGTGACTCAGCCCCCGAGTCCCCACCCATCCCCGGGGAGCCGGGGCCGCAGAGGGAGGTAGATAAGTGGGGTGGCAGCCTGGGTCAGCCAGAGAGTTCAGGCCACCCCAGCCGGACGCCTGCCACTCACTGCCGCTGTACTGCTGCCATGGCACGCTCCGGGAGTGCCACGCCACCTGCCCGGGCTCCAGGAGCCCCTCCACGGAGCCCACCCCAGAGGCTGGTACAGGTCAGGTGGGGTGGGAGGAAGGGAGGGCTAGGAGGAACCAGCAGCCGCTCAGCCTCCCGGGGTGGGAGGAAGGGACTCCGGGAACTTGATGTAAGCAGGCTGGTCCCTGAGCAACAATGAAGGCCTTTCTCTGCCAGGGCTGGTGCGTCACCATCTGGGGGGGGCGCCCAGTGTACCCCCATGCTAGCCTCTTTGTCCGGACACAGGCATGGCTGGGGGACCAGGGATGGTCCAGCTCTGTGCTGGCCACTGGCGGGGAGGGAGCCTGGAGCCCGTGGGAGCCAGAGGGCCTGGCAGGAGGCGGCAGGAAGTGTGTGCTGAGCCAGGGCAGGGAGGAGGAATGTGAGCTATGAACCCCGCCCGAGCTCCTCAGCTCTCTGGGCCCCCGTGCTCCGCCCCATGTGCTGCCAGCAGCCCACCCTGGCCCCTCCATTGCAGCCCCTCCACCTGAGGGTTTAGTGCTGTGCCTGGCGCCTCTGCGACCCTGCTGACAGTGAGGGGTTTAGGCTTTGATGATAGGCAGAACTTCTTGCCGTGTGGAGTGAAAGACGGCTGCTTCTGGACAGAGGCAGAGGGGTGGCCAGAATGACCCTGAGAACACTGAGGGGGCCTTGGCCTGGCCTCAGGGCCCGACACCCTCCAGATCCTGCTTCCTGTCTGGTGCCCTGACAAACCGTGCCCTGTAGGCCACTGTACAGGCATGGGAAGGGCTGCCGGGCCAGCACTGTGGGGCTGGCTGCGTGTGTGGGTGGCTATGCATGTTTGCAGGTGTGTTTGGACGTCTTGTGTCTGTGACCGTGTGACGCGTCTTTACCGCCTGGGCCCATGTCATGCTCCCGCCTCCCCCCCGAGCTGGGCTCCTGTCCCCACGCCTTCCCTCAGTCCCAGGCCAGCCTGGGGGCTGTGTTCCACTTCCCCTCCTGAATGGGCCCCTGTCCCCACGCCTGCCCTCCCTCCCAAGCCAGCCTCAGCACTGTACTCTGACTGCATCCCTGACGGGCACCTCGGTGGGCAGGTGTCAGGGTCAGCCTCAAAGCCCCATGCCTGTGCCACCAGGTGTGTCTGGGGGAGGGGTGGGGCCCTGGAGATTTTGGGGGTCTTGCACCCTCCAATTCAGCCCATGTGGCCCAGCTGAGCCCCCGCGGGGCCAAGGACCCACAGCCTTGTCCCGGGAGTTTCTGGTGTGATAGGGCCTGGGTTGTGGCCATGCAGAGAGCGTTCAGAGGGTGGGCAGGAGGCTCCTGACGAGGCATCTGGCGGGCTGGACAGGAGAAGGGTGTTCCAGACCAAGGGCAGGTCCCGAGCGCAGGGGACGGGGCACTAGCCCTGTGGAGAAGGACCCCCTTGCTAGCCTTGGCAGGGCAGCCCCCGCCACTGACATGGCTGTTTCCGGTCCATTGGGGTTTGGAGTGAGCTTGAAGGTGGGTGGCTGGAGGGGTCGGGGGTGTCTAAGGCCTGGAGACCTGCCCTCCTGAGGTCTGAGTGCCCCTCTTGCCATGCCGCCCCAGCCCTGGCCTGGCCTGTGGTCCCTCAGGGACACACAGGGAGGTAGGAGGTGAGGGAGGGGCCCTGGCAGCCCCCCACCCCGCCTGCATGCTCTCCCCTGCACACGCCCTCAAGCCTGGCACTCCCTGGAAACCTGAGCTGCCCCCGCCTGCTCTGGCCACCGCCATGTTTAACTGAGCACGGGCAGCCACTGGCCACCGCCGCAGCACCCTGGCCCGGCCCCTGGCTGGGGGGTGGTCACTGGGCCTGGCCCTGCCTGCATGGTCCCCTGGCCCAGACCCCCACTGCAGGATGCCAGAGGTAACATGGGGCAGGGCCTGGGATGGTAGCGGGGGGTCCTTCTGGGCCCCAGGAGGCCCTCTGTGCCCTGTCCACTCTAAGCTCCTGCCCCAGCCTCTGCTTGCTGGGCCTGCGGGGGTGGTGCGGCTCGTTTTCCCGGAATGTGAAAGCAAACAGAGCTGCCACCGCAGCCAGCCTCATGGAGGCCTCTGGAGAAAAAACAAAACTGCTGGCCTAGCGCCTGCCCCACGCTCTGGAGGAGAGCCCGGGGCAGGGGGACGCACGGGCAGGGCCCTCAGGGACAACTGCCCCAGGAGGTCGACAGTGACAGTTCTTCCCACCTGGAGCTCGCTCCCACCCCGCCTGTGTGCCGCGCTGGCCTCCAGCCCAGGGAATCATCCCAGCAACCCAGGGAGGCGGCTGGGCCCATCGGGGAGGCTTCTGGCTTTGAAAACTGGCTTCGCCCAAGTTCCCACAACTGAAGCTCTGTCGCAGGCAGCCTGGGCGCCCGGAGTGTTGGCCACTGAGACCTGGGCCCGCCCATGGGTGGCGTGGTACCGAGTTTGGGCAGCGGCATCACCAGGGAGTGGCCTCTGGGGGTGGGAGGCTGGAGCCAGGGACTGAGCCTGTCCCTCGGGCCTGCAGGATGTCAGTGGGCCCCCGAGCGAGCTGCGCCCTCGGCTCTGCCACCTGCGGAAGGGACCTCAGGGCTATGGATTCAACCTGCATAGTGACAAGTCCCGGCCCGGCCAGTACATCCGCTCGGTGGACCTGGGCTCACCTGCCGCCCGCTCTGGCCTCCGTGCCCAGGACCGGCTTATTGAGGTACCGGCCCACCAGGGCTGCAGGGTGCTGGGTGCCCCATGCCTGTCCACACTGGGGCCCTGGGTCCTTGCAGGGAGGAGGGGGACACTGGGAACCTGAGCTGGCGCGCCTCCTGCTGCCTCGGCGGGTGGTGGCTGTGATGAATATTTGATGCCACACCTGGCCATGCAGCATTGGGGGCTGTCTGGGCCCACGGCGGGGCTGATGCGTGCTGGTGGTGGCAGGTGAACGGGCGGAATGTGGAGGGGCTGCGCCACGCTGAGGTGGTGGCCAGCATCAAGGCACGGGAGGATGAGGCCCGGCTGCTGGTGGTGGACCCCGAGACAGATGAGCACTTCAAGCGGCTTCGGGTCACACCCACCGAGGAGCATGTGGAAGGTGGGCCACGGCCCGGGGCACAGGGTGGGTGCGGTGTGGTGGCCGAGCAGCCACTGACACTCTGTCCCCACAGGTCCTCTGCCATCACCCGTGACCAACGGAACCAGCCCTGTCCAGGTGAGAGGGTGGGGTGCCCACGAGACACAAGGTGCTTCTGGGGGTACCCAGGCCCGACAGAGGCCCCCTTCTCCCTGGAGATCCCTTTCCTCGAGGTGTGGTAGCGACACCCGATTCTGGCCGTCACCTCCCTTTAATGTCCCTGTGGTTTTCGTCCTGGGTCAGTGCCACACACAAGCCACATGGGGCGCCTGGGGTCGGGGCTGCTGCCTTCCATCCCCTCCTGAGCACCACCTGGTAGGGAGCTGCCCTCCAGTCTCTGCCTCCTCAGGGAGCTGGTGGTAGCCTCACCCCAGGCGTTGCTCACGCCGGCCATTCCTGCACCCAAACCCCCTCTGCACCATGAGCCAGCCAGGCCACCTGCCTGTCACTGCTGGGCGCCGGGTGCCTGCCTCACCGCATCTGGAGTCCACCAGGTGCCCGGGGCCCCCTGCCGCGTGGAGGAGCACACACTGGTGGGGCGTGTGCATCTGTGCACGTGTGTGCTTGTGCGGGTGTTGTGTCTGTCTGTGAAGCCACAGCCTGCCCTTGGTTTCCCAGCTCAATGGTGGCTCTGCGTGCTCGTCCCGAAGTGACCTTCCCGGTTCTGACAAGGACACTGAGGTATGGATGTCGTCCTCCACCCCTGAGCTCACACATGGGGCTGCCAGAGGCCTTGCGGGGGTGTCTGTGGAGATGTCAGCCCTGGCAGTGGGGTCTCTGCTCAGGAAGCCCTCACGAGCCCCCTACCCCAGCCCCAGCCCCAGCCCCAGCCCCAGCAGGCAAACTCTGTTGGTTGTTCCCCGGGAGGGGCCACCGTCTGGGGTGTAGGACTAGGGCTCACTCCAGACACCCCACCCACCATGCTACCCCAGGATGGCAGTGCCTGGAAGCGAGACCCCTTCCAGGAGAGCGGCCTCCACCTGAGCCCCACGGCGGCCGAGGCCAAGGAGAAGGCTCGAGCCACGCGGGTCAACAAGCGCGCGCCGCAGATGGACTGGAACAGGAAGCGCGAAATCTTCAGCAACTTCTGAGCCCCTTCCTGCCTGTCTCGGGGCCCTGGGACCCCTCCTGCACGGACCTTGGGCCTCAGCCTGCCCCGAGCTCCCCAAGCCTCAGTGGACTGGAGGGTGGTCCTGCCACTGCCCAGAAATCAGCCCCAGCCCCCGGGAGCCCCCATCCTGCCCCTGCCTGCCAGGTACTGGGGGCCTGTGGCAGCAAGATGGGGGGAGAGAGACCCAGAGATGTGAGAGAGAGACAGGACAGAGACAGAGAGAGAAAGAGAGAGAGACAGAGAGAGAGAGCGCGTGCGCGAGAGCGGCGGCAGCGCGGGGTGAGGGCCTTTGCTGCTCTGCCGGGGCCTGCTGACTGAAAGGAATTTGTGTTTTTGCTTTTTTCCAAAAAGATCTCCAGCTCCACACATGTTTCCACTTAATACCAGAGCCCCCCCACCCCCCCAACTTCCCCTCCCCCTTGGGACGCCCCCCAAATAATTGCCATAAAACAAACCCTTCTCTGCAAACCATTTCCTCCCCACCCCCTCCCCTTAGCAGCAGCCTTCCTGAGTGGGAGTCCCTAGGACTTCCCAGTGGCCAAGCTGGGGCCCCCAGCCTGTTTGTGGGGACCTCGGGTAAGGCCAGGGAGGCCTGATGTGGCCACACCCGCCCTGGTGTGGGGGGTCCCTAGGCCAGGCCCTGCTCCCCACCCAGCTACCCTGTGCGCCTGTGCCCTGCTGGGGGTCTGAAGTGCAGGGCCTGGGTTCTCCGAGGGGCCCGAGGATGGAGGCCCCATGTCCCCGAGGAGGGTGGCCTCTGGACAGGCCCCTCATTCCGCACGGCAGCTCCCAGGCCTGGGGAACATAGGTGTGTGAGAGCAGCACCCAGGAAGGACGCCTGGCCTCTGGCTCAGCCCTGCCTGGCGGGCTCCCCCGTGGACACCCGGTTGACTTTGCTCTTCCCTCCCGGGCCCCGCACCCCTGAGCCGACCACTGATCCACTGGCACCTGGCACCGCTGTTGCCTCGTTAAGCCATAGCGCATGCGCGCTCTCAGAATAAACAGGCCCTGCCTGGGACCCACACGCCTCTGTCTTTTCTGAGCCTCCTCCCTGCGGGGTGAGGGGAGTGGAGGGATGAGGCTGTTCCGGAGAGCCCCCTGCCCCAGTCTCAGCAACTGGAAACTGGGTCTCGTTCCTGAGCCCCTGCCCTGCATCCGTCTGCTCCCAGCCCTGCTCCCTCTCCCCCACCGGACCCCATGGGAACCCCTGCTGTGTGGCACATCCTGGGCCCAGGACCATCTCTATTCGGCAGACTCAGCCTCCCACCTTCATCTTCCCTGTGAGGCCATTTGGCTCCACACAACACCCACGCGGGCCGCCCTTTGCCCAGTTCACCTTGTGACCTCTAGCAGTCACAGGTCAAGCCTTGTAGCCTATGGCACCCTGCCTGGGTCCCCAGTGTCCCTTTCAAGGCCGGGTAGCTCTGTAACGGGGGGTGGGAATGGGCAGAGGCTGCGCTTTGAGGTCACTGAAGTTCAGGAGCTGGTGGTGTCCAGGCTGGGAAGCTGGGGGCCGGCGATGGCTAGCATGAGGGGCCAGGGTCCTCAGCCAGCTGCCTAGGGCTGTTTCCCCAGTGGACTTCCAGCAGCCGGCTGCAGCTGGCTCTCCCCACTTCCTCCCTCCCAGGTTCACGCACACCCCCTCCTCCTCCCTGAGTACTGAGCAAAGATTGTCACGTCCCCAGCCGGCCTCCCAGGCAGCCCTGCTCCAGACACGCGAGCGTGGGTGTGCACGCACACACACTTGTATGTGATTCCCAGGCACTCTGCCCTCTCAGGGACAGACATCAGCCAGATCCCATCTGCAAACAGCCCAAAGCTTTATTCGACAGGCGTGGTTTCCTGAAGCGTAAAGCCGCTTCACAGACTGTGGCCACAGCAGCACCGAGGCAGGAGCTGCTCGGCCATCACAGACCCTGGGCGGCCGGGCACAGGGCTCGATTGAGGCAGGCCTGGCAGCGAGGGCGCACAGGCAGACAGGTCTGCTGGCCGAAGCCCACCAGGAGTCCATTGATCTCGTGCCACAGCTCCCTGTGGGGGTGGGGGCTGGGTCAGTGCAGACAGAGGGAGGGCAGGGTGAGCTTTTCTCCGCCAGGAAGCCCCCCACATCCTCGTACCTGGGCAGCCACTCCTCCAGGGCGGCGCGGGTCTCCTCCGGGGACTTGGTGGCCTTCTTGGTCCACCTCAGCCGGTTGGCAATTCTGTGCACGTGTGTGTCCACTGCTGCGGAGAGGCAAGCGGGGTGAACGGGCACACTCCAGCCGCCCAGCCCATGCTCTCCCTGCCCAGAGGCGAGTCTGGCACCACCCCGTGGCCCTCCAGTTAGAGACTGGAACCGCAAAGCCCTGGCTGCAAGCCTACCTCTGACCATCTCGGCTGCCCCTGAGGTGCTGGGGCAGGGGCTGAGCCCTCTGTTAGGGTGCAGGCCTCCCTCTTATCACCTGAGCCAGCCTGGGCGGGGAGGGAGGGCTGTGTTCTGGGCTGATCCATTCCCACCAACCCTGGTGCCAGATGGGTATGTGGGTGGTGGGGTCTCTGCTCCGGTCAGGGCTTGGGGGTGGATGACTCGGCTCTGCTTCGAGCTCTATTTCCCACAATAACAGTGACAGCTCACTTGGACAAGCACTTGCTGGGGGCCAGACCCTACCATAGAGATTGGCCAGCTCAGTAAGTCCTCACAAGGTCCTACAGATGCCCGAGGACCTTGTGAGGCCCGGCAGGATCCCGACTCCGAAGCACCTCTCAGCCCTCAGCCTCGCAAGGAACGAGGCCCTGGCCCAGGAGGGCTCATCCAGGCTTCCCTCTGTCTGTCTCCTGTGGCCTGAGGCCCCTCCTGGTATAAGCACTGGCTCTGGGCACCAGGCTGGGTGGCAACAGCTCTGCCCAGCAGGCCAGCATGAGGTCACTGCCTGCAGACCCAGCACCTGCCACTGCAGCGGTCCGGAACAGAGCGGGAGCACGGCCCGGCTGGCCGCAGCTGCTGTCCACCTGGGATCTGGCTCCTGCTCCCCTCAGCTGGCCACCCCAAGTGCCTGCTCAACGGGCTCCCTTCTCCCACCCAGTGGCCCCTGCCAGCTGCGACCCCAGCCCTGCCTCCTCCTTCAGTGTTTGCCAAAGAGAAAGCCAAGTCCTGCACCAGCTCCTTGGCTGCCGCCTGGAAAAAGGTATCTGAGGGTGTAGGGAGACCACAAGGCCTGAGAGGCCACATCCTTGGGGCTCTGAGCCTCAGTTTCCTCCTCTGTAACACGGAAGTGGCCATGCTTCTTAGGATACCCAAGGCTGAGTCAGGACACGTCCCAATGTATGGGCTTCCTGCCCACCTGGACAGTGAATGAGGAGGGCTGCTTCACCCACTTTGTGGCCAGAGCTTAGAGAAGCCAGGTGCCTGGCCCAGAGTCAGTCAGCCGGAAGGTGCAGAGCTGGGACTGCAGCCAGCAATCTATGGCTGTGGCTTTTTTTTTTTTAAACGGAGTCTTGCTCTGTCACACACCCCCAGGGGTGCACACACGCTCTGTACACGCTCACGTCTGTCCATGACAACAGCACACACCCCCGAGGTGTGCACACACGCTCTGTACACATCTGTCCCTGCCAATGCCAGCACACATCGCCCAGGCTGGATACAGACAGTGGCGCGATCTTGGCTCACTGCAACTTTCGTCTCTGGGTTTCAAGCAATTCTCCTGCCTCAGCCTCCCGAGGAGCTGGAATTACAGGCTCCTGCCACCACGCCCGGCTGATCTTTTTTTTTTTTTTTGAGACCGAGTCTCGCTCTGTCACCCAGGCTGGAGTGCGGTGGCGTCATCTGGGTTCACTGCAAGCTCCGCCTTCTGGGTTCACGCCATTCTCCTGCCTCAGCCTCCCAAGTAGCTGGGACTACAGGTGCCCGCCACTGTGCCCGGCTACTTTATTGTATTTTTAGTAAAGACGGGCTTTCACCGTGGTCTGGATCTCCTGACCTCGTGATCTGCCCGCCTCGGCCTCCCAAAGTGCTGGGATTACAGGCGTGAGCCACCGCGCCTGGCCACGCCCGGCTAATTTTTGTATTTTTGGTACAGACGAGGTTTCACTATGTTGGCCAGGCTGATCTCAAACTCTTGACCTCTGGTGATCCACCCACCTCGGCCTTCCAAAGTGCTGGGATTACAGGCTTGAGCCCTCGTACCCAGCAAGCTCTGACATTTTAACTAACAGTGTTTCTCTTTCTGGGAAGCCCCAGGAGGCAGCCCTGGGGTCTCCTTACAGGTGGTCAGGCCCACAGTCACCTGGAGAGGGAGGTATTCTCGCATGCCTGTCTCTTGTGCCTGCTACTCCCAGCCTGTTCCCTGCCTGGCTGCGGCAGGCACCTTCCCCCACAGCCCTGCCCAACCATGATGCAGCACCCCAGGGACACGGGCAGCTGAGGACAGCCGCCCAGATAAGCTCAAGTGTCCGTTGAGAGGCTGGCAGGTGGTGGCGCTGGGAGTCTCGGTGGGGAGGAGGCCCTGCCCTGGCGCACCTGGCCTGGCTCTGGCTCTCGGGCTGCTGCAGCCCTTCAGCCTCACCAGGTGGCCCCCTGCTCAGAACCGAGGCCCTCAGCCCCGATGGCCCTCTTGCCCACCGGAAAGTGCTGGAAGGTCCCCCGCAGCACAGGCCCCTGCAAGAGTCCCACAGGGGCCTGGGATGGGGTCACACAGAGGGCAGGGCCAAGCCCTGGTTTCTGGACTGGCTGGGCCCGGCTGCGTGTGGTCTTAGGAGCCCCAAATCCTCTGGGCAAAGCCGAGGATGAGGCAACCCCACCCCAAACCCAAGGGTCTGTCTTTACCCAACTGCCAAGAAGCCTCTGGTGCCAGGAAGAGACACCAGGACCTGGGAAAAGGATTTAAGGAGGGTCCTCCCCACGCTGCCTCCCTCCCCACCCTCTCCTCTCCTCTCTCTCAACTATCCTCACTTCTCCCTGCAGCGCCTCCCTCCCCACTCTCCCCCATCCCCCCAGCACCTCCCTTCCCACCCCGCCTGCTGAGGGGACACTCTTCCCCTCCCTCCTCAGCCCTCTCCTCCCTGCTCTGCCCTCATCTCATTCCAGAACTTAATGCTCCTGGCCCTGTCTCTTGAATCATGGTTTTGCAGATGCTGTTCCTTCTGCTGGGAACACACTTCCTCCTCTTGGCCTGGCTCACCCCACCTTGCCCTGCAGCTCTCAACTGAAGGATGACCTTGGGGGCCTTCCCAGGGACCCTGGACACAGGCCAGGCCCCAGCAGCACCCTGCACAACCATCAGTGTTTCCACCCGACGAGTGGGGAATTCCCTGCTCCACATCTCTCCCGAATACAGCACAGACGGAGTCTAGCTCCGGGGCCTCTCTCAGAGCCCCCGACAGAGCAGGTGCCCAGCCCATGCGAGCTCCTGCCCCAGCGCCTGTCTCTGAGTGGGGCTGGCCTGGCTCAGCCCTGGGAGCACCTTTCTGACCCTATGGGCTGGGTGGAGGATCAGGATGCTGGAAGTGGAGTCACAGGTCAAAAGGATGTGGGGAATCCCAGAGCAGCCAGGGGGCCGGAGCCAGCCCCGTCCTCCTGGGGGTGTGCACCACTCACCAATGCCTGACACAGTGCCCCAGGCCACAGCCATAGCCAGGTGTGCCATCTTGGGCCCAACGCCCGGCAGCGCCACCAGCTCGGCCACGGAGGCTGGGATGTCCCCGCCATAGCGCTGCTGCAGGATAGTGCTGGTCTGCTTGATGTATTTCACCTTGCTCTGAAAGATAGGGGTGGGTTCAGCCTTGGAGGCAGGGGCAGAGCCCGCCTGGGGAGGACGCAGCCCCTGGGAGACCCACAGGTGGCCAGAGCTAACTGCATCTGCTGAGGACATGTGCCAGCTCAGCCCCCGCCCTCCAGGAGGCAGGAACAAGTGGAGGGCAGCAGGGAGGCCCGAGGCAGGCCTGACCCCCTCCTCCCACCCGTCTGGGCCAATGACACATGTGTAGGGTCTGTCTTAGGTTCCCCTGCCTGTCATTCCCTGCCAGCACCCAGGCCAGTCCAAGCAGGCCAGCCGCTCCCAGGAGTGGGGCTTAGCTGCACCTGCGCCTTCAGGAAGGAGGGCTGGAGCTGGGGCTTCCCCACCAGCTGCTAGGCCTGCCGGGTGGTTCCCATCCTGTGCCTGAGTGGAGAGGGCTATTTAAAACCCATCTGAGAAACTGCGGCCTACACGGGTGCCAAGGGGAAGCAGCCCCACCCACTAAGCTGCTTTCAACAGATCTGCCCACCACTATCCAGTGCTCCGCGGGGTTGGGGAGCAGGCCTCCCCAGGGCTCCTGGAGGGTGAGGGGCTCTGGACAGGAGGGGGTGACACCCCAGGGGAGGCTAGCAGTAAACAAAGGGAAAGGCGGGTGGGCAGGCAGTCGTGGCGGTGAGCAAGGGTGGGCAGGTGGTGAGGTAGGGAGGCAGAGGAAGGAAGGGAGGATGCAAACAGGAAGGCCAAGGAGCTGCTGGGACTGGGTGTCAGGCCCCAGGACCCCATGGCCTGGGATGGGAGCTCCAGGGGGACCCCCGAGCCTGAGATGGTTGACCCTCACCTCCTGCACCGCCGCCACCCCCGTCAGCCTTCCGAGGTCTCTCTCAGGCCACCCGGCCCCGGTTAAAACAGGCAGGGCTCACCCTCCAGAAACCGACGGGGTAGATGAGCTTGCCCAGCGTGGCATCATCTGTCTGCAGGATGCTGTCCACCGTCAGGCCCTGCGCCCGCAGTCGCTGCATGGCGCCCGCCGTCACCTGGTCTTTGGTCTGGCTGGAGAGCATCAGTGACAGCAGCACCTGGTACCTGCGCACCTGCTTGTGCCGTGACAGGGACCAGGGTGGTGGCGGGTCCTGGGTGATTCCCTGGGCCAGGCTCCCCTCACGCCCTCTACGTACCCTCGTTTGTTACCCTGGGCCACATACGGGGCATCGGCCTCCCCCTATGGGGTAGGGAGGTCTGGTTTGGGTGTGTTTGGTCACCTACAACACCAGGACAAAAATAGTGCCCAACTCACTGGAGCAATGTGAAGCTTCAGTGAATTGTCTCAGTGCTTAGAATCGTATGTGGCCGGGCGCGGTGGCTTGCGCACGTCATCCCAGCACTTTGGGAGGCCAAGGCAGGTGGATCACCTGAGGTTAGGAGTTTGAGACCAGCCTGACCAACATGGTGAAACCCTGTCTCTACTAAAAATACAAAAATTAGCTGGGTGTGGTGGTGGGCGCTTGTAATCCCAGCTACTCAGGAGTCTGAGGCAGGAGAATCGCTTGAACTCAGGAGGCGGAGGTTGCGGTGAGCTGAGATTTCACCGCTGCACTCCAGCCTGGGCAACAAGAGCAAAACTTGGTCTCAAAAAAACCCCAAAACAATCATATCTGGCCCATCACTACTGAACAGCCAGCCATTGGCCACTACTATTGATAGCTTTGTGAATGATCATACTACCCATTAAAAACAATTTTTTTTTTTTTTGAAATGGAGTCTTACTCTTTCATCCAGGTAGGAGTGAAGTGGTGTGATCTTGGCTCACTGCAACTTCCAACCCCCGGGTTCAAGAGATTCTCCTGCCTCAGCCTCCCAAGTAGCTGGGATTATAGGCGCCTGCCACCATACCCGGTTAATTTTTGTATTTTTAGTAGAGACGGGGTTTTGCCATGTTGGCCAGGCTAGTCTCGAACTCCTGACCTCAGGTGATCCACCTGCCTTGGCCTCCCAAAGTGCTGAGATTCTAGGCATGAATCACTATGCCTGGCCCATACTACCCATTTTACATACAAGCAAACTGAGGTTCAGAGAGGTCTGTATCCAAGTCACCTGGTAGTAGAATAGGGATTAGAACTCAGCTTGGTCTAAGGTTCCAGGCCCTGGGACCGTGAAGTGAAAGGAACTCTTCCTTCCTGATATCACGCAAAGCCCAGGTCACGCCTGCATTGGGCAGAAGTTCTAGCACGAGGCCCTAAGCCACAGGTGTCCTGACCTGCTGAGTGGCTACAGTGATGCAGGCGACACTGCCCAGTGCTCTGGGGCACCGGGTGTACATCCTCCCAAGGTGCTGTCTGCAGGGGAAGGTGCCAGCCAAGAGCCACCGGGTAGAGAGAAAACAAGTATCTTGCTAAGAGCGGGGGTCACCTGGGGAGATGGGGCCCCTGCCTACCTTTGGGGGGGCACTGGAGTCATAGCAGTGCTCGGTCCCCAGATGGTCCACAGGTGCGTCCTTTTTGCTCCTCATGGCACGGATGTTGACCAGCTGTTGCTGCCAGTCCTGGGGCTCCCAGACTGGCACCTTGAGGGGCTCAGCCTTCTCACCTTTCTCACTGTCCGAGCCCTCATAGGCCACACACAGTCTCTGTGCTTTCCGCCGACGCTTCACGGGGCTGTGGCTTTTCCTTGCTTCTGCAAAAAGCACCATCCAGTCCCTCTGGTGGGGCCACAGGTGAAGGGAGGGTAGGGGTGCCACCCCTCCTGCTAGCTTACCCCTCACTTGTTCATGCCACAACTGTCCATCATCTAATACACTTGGGGTGCTCTGCCCTCTGCAGTCTGGGATATGTGGGCCCTCCTTATGCCAGCGACCCTGACAAGGTCCATGTTAGCTCATGAGGACTCTAGCAACAGCCTCTACCACAGTGCCCCTAATACATCCTCTATACTGCACCACAGACAATCTGTTAACACCCACATCGGGTTGTGTCAGTCCCTTTTAAAAATTCCTGGCCGGCCGGGCGCGGTGGACCAAGCTTGTAATCCCAGCACTTTGGGAGGCCGAGGTGGGTGGATCACTTGAGGTCAGGAGTTTGAGACCAGCTTGGCCAATATGGCGAAACCCCATGTCTACTAAAAATACAAAAGTTAGCCGGCTGTGGTGGCGGAGGCCCATAGTCTCAGCTACTTGGGAGGCTGAGGCAGGAGAACTGCTTGAACCTGGGAGGCGGAGGTTGCGGTGAGCTGAGATCACGCCACTGCACTCCAGCCTGGGTGACAAAGTGAGACTCTGTCTCAAAACAGACAAACAAAGAAAACCTCCTAATTGACTTCCGTTTGCTGTCATAATAAACTCCAAACTCTATCCTGGCATCAAAGCTCCTGCCACCCTGGCTGGCATCACCGCCTAACTGCTCCCAGCTGCACCAGTTCCTCCTACCATCGTCTGGACTATCCCTGGGGTCCCTGGGTGCCTATGGGAATCCCCTTCTGGCCAATTCTGTGAAAGTCCGCGTGGGAATAGCGCAGGGGCCCTGTCGTGTCCCTCACTGCTCACTGCAGTGCTTGGTCCTCAGCAGGTCCTCAACGGCTGCAGGATAAATATGACTGCCATGCCCTTTCCTGTTTTCCCTAAGAGGCACCCTCGAGCTGAGGGAGCAGGCTGCTGGCTGGGTGTGTCCTTGGCACCCAGCCTCTCTGAAGGAAGCAAGTTCATTGCAGGAGGGCGGGGATGGGACCCACAGAGCCTGGAGTGGAGAGTCCCGGGCAGGCTGGTGGGAAGGGAAGCGTTTTCTTCTTCTTATTTTACTTTATTTTTTTTGAGATGGAGTCTGGCTCTGTCGCCCAGGCTGGAGTGCAATCTCGGCTCACTGCAACCTCCGCCTCCCTGGTTCACGCCATTCTCCTGCGTCAGCCTCCGGAGTAGCTGGGACTACAGGCGCCCGCCACCACGTCCGGCTAATTTTTTCTAATTTTTTTTTTTTTTTGTAGAGACGGGGTTTCACCATGTTAGCCAGGATGGTCTCGATTTCCTGACCTCGTGATCCGCCCGCCTCGGCCTCCCAAAGTGCTGGGATTACAGGTGTGAGCCACCGCGCCCGGCCGGGAAGCGTTTTCTTGCTTGGGGAGAAAGTGGGCAGCGAAACAGAGCGTCCGAAACCCAGCCCCTGCGGACCGCAACCTTTGGGAAAAGGGCGCAAGGTGGACACGCAGGGCCGCACGTGGGAACCGTTCGCAGCCCCTGCAGCCCCTGCCCGCGCAGCTGCAGGAGGAGGCGGCCCGGGACTCCAGCCTGCAGCCCCTATCCCGCATCCTCCCATGCTCCGGTCAGGGCGCGGCGCTACCTGCTGCAGCTTCTCCCCTCCGGGGAGGCGCGGGATCCTCCCCACACCCTCGCGGCCCAGCCCCGGGTCCCAGGCTCCGGTTCCGCGTCAGCATCCTGGCGCTCAAGGCTTTCATGCCGGACTCCTGCGGACTACACATCCCGGCGGCCCACGCGGCCCCGTCACGTGACGCAAGGCTCGCCGGCCTTTCCTCCAGAGGGCTGCCCAGAACTACAACTCCCAGCAAGCCCCGCGGCGGCCCTCCGCGCGGCGCCGTTGCCGGAAGTACGGGTCGCGCTTCCGGCAGCGTCCAGGGGCCAAGGAGGTGCGCCTTGCCCCGCGTCCGGGCGGCCCGGCGCGCGGTGGCGCGTCGAGGGGTGAGTGGTCTGGGCCGCAGTGTGCCCCAGTCCCCACGGGGCAGCGGGGCAGCGGCTTAGAGAGGCGGACCCCGTAGGGTCCGGTCCCGGGCCCTCACCGGCGCCCACTGCAACCCGACTCCGGAGCTCCGAGCATCCCTTAGTTTTAAGTCATGGCGGGTGCGAGCGGGTCTCTGCTGCAGTCGGCTCCGTGACAGCTGCTGCTCCACATGTGGAGAGGAGAGACGGCAAATATCCGGGCTCCCAGGACTTCGCGGCGGCGGTCCTAACCCGTGCACTGAGTCGGGCGGGGCGGGCGGCAGCGTCTGAGCAGAGAGCTCTCTAGACCAGGCCTGGTGTCTCCCTGGCTTTCCTAGGTGCCTGTTTGCGACCTGGTCAGCTGGGCTGTAGTTATCCCAGGGATTGTGGGAGGAAAGGTTATGCCCACCAGAGACCCAGCGTCCTGACGGCTGCAGGTCCGCAGTGGGGAAGGTGGGCAGAGCTGTTGCTCAGGTGTCCCCGTGCCTGTTTCGTTTGCACAGAGGCGTTTTCTGGTGCGTCCTGGCCCACCATGGCCAAACCAACAAGCAAAGATTCAGGCTTGAAGGAGAAGTTTAGGATTCTGTTTGGACTGGGAACACCGAGGCCAAATCCCAGGTCTGCAGAGGGCAAACAGACGGAATTTATCATCACCGCGGAAATCCTGAGAGTGAGTGAGCTGTGTCTCTGCTAGGCTAGAGGGAAGTGTAGGGAAGGTTGGGTTTTGTCTGGCACCAGGTTCTGTGGGAGACGGGTTGCTGGCGACTGTCTGCACAGGAATGCTGTCTCCAGTACTTGGAGGCTGACTTGTCCTTCGTCAGGAGACTTGGAAAGTCAGGATCTTGGTGACCTGGTTCAGGCACACTTGAGTTATTATTCAGATATTGATGAAAGAAAGCGCATTTTATAGATGAGGCCTGAGAGTCATCATCTCCTCCGGTAAGGATATGGCCAGGTGTTGAATGATAACATGTGAGTTCCTGGGAGAAGTGGGTTCTTTATTTTTTTTTTTTTTTGAGACAGAGTCTCACTCTGTCGCCCAGGCTGGAGTGCAGTGGCCAGATCTCAGCTCACTGCAAGCTCCGCCTCCCGGGTTTACGCCATTCTCCTGCCTCTTGCCTCAGCCTCCTGAGTAGTTGGGACTACAGGCGCCCGCCACCTCGCCCAGCTAGTTTTTTGTATTTTTAGTAGAGACGAGGTTTCACTGTGTTACCCAGGATGGTCTCGATCTCCTGACCTCGTGATCCGCCCGTCTCGGCCTCCCGAAGTGCTGGAATTACAAGCTTGAGCCACTGCGCCCGGCCTAATTTTTGTGTTTTTTTTTTTTTTTTTTGAGACAGAGTCTCGCTCTGTCGCCCAGGCCCAGGCTGGAGTGCAGTGGCCGGATCTCAGCTCACTGCAAGCTCCGCCTCCTGGATTTACACCATTCTCCTGCCTCAGCCTCCAGAGTAGCTGGGACTACAGGCACCCGCCACCTTGCCCGGCTAGTTTTTTGTATTTTTTAGTAGAGACGGGGTTTCACCGTGTTAGCCAGGATGGTCTCGATCTCCTGACCTTGTGATCCGCCCGTCTCGGCCTCCCAAAGTGCTGGGATTACAGGCTTGAGCCACCGCGCCTGCCCAGTTTTTTGTATTTTTACTAGAAACAGGATTTCATCATGTTGGCCAGGCTGGTCTCAAACTCCTGACCTCAGGTGATCGATCCACCCACCTCGGCCTCCGAAAGTTCAGAGATTACAGGCATGAGCCACCGCGCCCGGTCAGGTGAATCTTGATTTCAGAAAGATCTGTTTTAAGTCTCTAGTCTGGAAAATGCAGTGGGAGCCTTTAGGTGGTTTGTGACTTGCAGTTTAGGAAACCGTGGCCTGACCGCTGACCCCTTTTTCTTCTTTCATTTCTCTCCAGGAACTGAGTGTGGAATGTGGCCTCAATAATCGCATCCGGATGATAGGGCAGATTTGTGAAGTCGCAAAAACCAAGAAATTTGAAGAGGTAGGTTTGTCCAGTTGAACTACTAGAGAGAGGCACGTAGACTGTTCAGAGCCTGAGTTTACTTTTTTTCGGAGTATAGTCGACAGCTAACTGCTGATGATCTGGTTTGCGCTTTTCTTTCTTTCTTTTTTTTTTTTGAGATGGAGTCTCGCTCTGTCGCCCAGGCTGGCACAATCTCAGCTCACTGCAACCTCCGCCTCCCGGGTTCAAGCGATTCTCCTGCCTCAGCCTCCCAAGTAGCTGGGATTACAGGCGCCTGCCACCACGCCCAGCTAATTTTTGTGTTTTTAGTAGAGACGGGGTTTTTACCATGTTGGCCAGGGTGGTCTCGAACTCCTGACCTCATGAACCATCTGCCTCGGCCTCCCAGAGTGCTGGGATTACAGGTGTGAGCCACCGCGCCTGGCCGATTTGTACTGTTTTAGGGAAATTTAGTTTTCGTCATAGTGGTCGGGAAGCTACTGGAAATGCCCTGAATACAACCTTGAGGGACCAGTCAAGTGTGGAAGTGGGGAGTGAAGGGATTGGGCTTTTCTAGCAACACCAGAAAGGGGTTGCGGGTCCCCGTCTGTACTAAAAAATGAGCTGGGCGTGGCAGTACATGCCTGTAATCCCAGCTACTTAGGAGGCTGAGGCAGGAGAATCGCTTGAACCCGGGAGGTGGAGGTTGCAGTGAACTGAGATCGCACCACTACACTCCAGCCTGAGCACCAGAGAGAGACACTGTCTCAAAAAAAAAAAAGGCCGGGCGCGGTGGCTCAAGCCTGTAATCCCAGCACTTTGGGAGGCCGAGACGGGCGGATCACGAAGTCAGGAGATCGAGACCATCCTGGGTAACACAGTGAA
>NC_045450.1:927798-933779 GCF_002776525.5 Piliocolobus tephrosceles | reverse complement strand
CCCTCTCAAAAAAAAAAAAAAAAAAGAAAGAAATGCATGCTCACTCGCCCTCTCCTATTATAAGTTCAGGCCTAGAAAAATCAAGAAGGAGTTCGTTCCACAGAGCCACAGAGAACAATCCTAGGCACGCTGGCCTTGGTGCCACTTTGGGAGGGTGACTGGTCGGTGGTATTGGTCGACCTCACGGACATAGAAATTTTTAGTTTGGGCAAACATTGCCGTACTTTCCCGATGACCTGTGGACAGGACGGAAAGTGGTCATTTTGGGAGTGCAGGTTGCTGGTGGAGCACCTGAGGGCTCTGCCCTTGCCTTGCCCAGCATTTGTGTGTGGGAGAGTAGTGAGAAGACCTGGACCTCTCACGCTGAGATCTGCTAAGAGCAGAGTGATTGCTCCCTCTGCAGCAGCTCATCTGAAACATGCTGGCCGCACGCTAGCAAGGATAAGTGTAAAGAATAGGTGTCCTTGGCCAGGCGCAGTAGCTCACACCTGTAATCCCAGCACTTTGGGAGGTCAAAGTGGATGGATCACCTGAGGTCAGGAGTTCGAGACCAGCCTGGCCAATATGGCAAAACCCCGTTTCTACTAAAGATACAAAAATTAGCTGGGCGTGGTATCAGGCACCTGTAATCCCAGCTACTCGGGAGGCTGAGGGAGGAGAATCACTTAAACTCAGGAGGCAGAGGTTGCGGTGAGCTGAGATTGTGCATTTGCACTGCAGGCTGAGCAACAGAGCAAGACTTCATCTCAAAAAACAACAAAAAAAGAGTAAGCGTCCTGCGTCCTGTTCTGAGAGTTGTTTGTGTGGGCCCGGGGCAGCCTGTGAGTAGATGAATAGGCCTCCGAGGCTGGGATGGTCCCGGGCCCTGTGTCTGCGCGTCTTTGCAGCTGAGGTTGCAACTGCAGGAGTATTGTCAATAGACAAAGGAGGTGAGAGTGCCAGTTGTCTTGAATTGATTGGGATGTTAGTCAGATGACGTGTAAAAGAACACGGCCATTTTGTTATTTGGTTAGAGACAAGGTCTCACTGTGTCACCCAGGCTGGGGTGCAGTGGCACAATCATGGCTCACTGCAGCCTCAACCTGTGAGGCTCACGCGATCCTCCTGCTTTAGCCGCTCAGGTAGCTGGGACTACAGGCGTGTGGCACCACGCCTGGCTAAGTTTTATATTTTTTGTCGTGACAGGGTCTCACTGTGTTGCGCAGGCTGGTCTGAAACTCCTGGCTGACGCGACCCTCTCCCCTCTGCCACCCCAAGTGCTGAGATTACAGGTGTGAGCCGCTGCACTTGGCCAGAACATGGCTATTTTCGTTGCCTTCCTTAGAGGAGTAAGGCCAGGAGTGAGCCTGTGGTCTGAAAGCCGTGGCTGGTGGTTAATTTGGAGAAGAGAAGGTGGTGAGATCCAGCCCAAACCCCTGCCGAGTGAGACTGATTCTGGCAGCTTTAGGGAGCGGGGATCAGCACCCCACAGGCTGGGTGGCAGTTAGAGGAGGCAGATTTCAGCAAGCCACACGGCTCTCTTTCTTAGCAGGTCAGGCAGGCAGCAGAGGCTGGGCAGGGTCGTGGGGTCGAGGACCCGATGCTGGCATGTTCACTAGAGGAAAGCCACAAGCAGGGATTCTGGGTTAGCTGCAGGCCTAGGGCTCAGTGTGCGCTTGTGGTTCTGAGACTGTCCCATGACTTCCTGTCAGCGTTCTGGCAGCTCTAGTGGGACTCCCTGCTGGTCCAGGTGAGGCCAGGATCGCCGCCCTGGCCTGCTGCTCTCCTCTCAGCCTCCCGTCTGTCACCTGGAGGGCGTTAAAGGGACCTGCTGGGGTTTGAGGCAGCTCTGAGCCATTCCTCCTTCCAAGCCTGTGGTCATCTCAGGCTGCAGGAGACACAGTAGATACGAGCTTTAGAGGTGGGGCTCTAAGTCCCAAGCCGCTGTTGTTCCACCCTGTCCTTTGCTCACGGCACTGTTCCAGTTGCCGGGGCCAGGGTTCTTGGAGAGCACATCCTCACCGCTGTCCCCTCTGCTGGTGACAGCATGCAGTGGAAGCGCTCTGGAAGGCGGTCGCGGATCTGTTGCAGCCAGAACGGCCGCTGGAGGCCCGGCACGCGGTGCTGGCTCTGCTGAAGGCCATCGTTCAGGGGCAGGTAAGCCCCGGGGTGACGCTGGGAGGGTGACGTCAGGCCGCCCACTGCCCGTCCTGTCCCTGCTGGGCCGTGTTTGGACTCCTGCCTCAGTGAGTTGCTGGGCACGGGGTCTAGGGGCCGACGGGCTCTGGAGCTGGACGGCCTGTGGGGTCTCCTGTTGGCATGAGGTCTGTGTGACCGTGGGCACCCTGCCTCCTCGCCGGTAAACAGATGGTCACTGCATCTTCCTTTTACGGGACGTTCTGGGGATCATGAGGCAGTTCTCGCAGAGTGCTGAGACCGTACCTGGCAGCTGGTGTGGGGCTGCGTGTTGTGTTGCCCTTGCACCCTTTCGGGGCTGCTGCCCTGCTCACTGCTTTCCAGCTGTGCTGGTCTTGGCTGGCCCTGAACACCCAGGCCTCTTGGTGTTCCTGCGTCCCCTGGTTGGCCACATCCACTCCTTCATGTCCCAGCTGCTCAGAAGGGCCGTCCACTCTCACAGGCTCTCCGGGGCTTCCCCACTTAGGCTTTGTCCTCAGTCTGTGAGCACAAGGCTGTCTGCCCTGGAC
The DNA here is from genome assembly GCF_002776525.5 of Piliocolobus tephrosceles. Lineage (NCBI taxonomy): Eukaryota > Metazoa > Chordata > Mammalia > Primates > Cercopithecidae > Piliocolobus > Piliocolobus tephrosceles. The sequence continues at coordinate 931,095 of NC_045450.1, read as the reverse complement.
CGAGTGCAGGGGTCGGGCAGGAGCTGTGTCGTCTCCTGCTCTGTGTCACCCGCTGTGCCAGGTCCCAACACACAGCAGTTGCTTCCCATCCACCAGTGCATCCAGCCCCCTGCCCTGAACACCACTGATGCTGCAGACCTGGCCCTTGCAGGGCGCTCCTGTGGGAAGGAGAGGCGACCAGGGCTGGAATCCGGGCGCCCCTGCACTTCAGGGACTTCTTGGCAGCTGTGTGGGAGGCGCTGGCAGGCTCTGCTGATCCTGTGGCTTTTGTCTTTAGGGCGAGCGTTTGGGGGTCCTCAGAGCCCTCTTCTTTAAGGTCATCAAGGATTACCCTTCCAACGAAGACCTCCACGAAAGGCTGGATGTTTTCAAGGCCCTCACAGACAATGGGAGACACATCACCTACTTGGAGGAAGAGCTAGGTGGGTGCCAGATTGGGTGTGAGGTTTCTGGGATGGGAAGGACCTGGGGCTGGGGAGGGGCTGCAGTTCTCAGGGATGGCGGGTAGCGGGTATGCCTGTGCTGCTCCGTGCACCTGGGCTCATCTGCGTGGCCTGAGTGGCCCCGGGGCACGTGTTAAGCCGGCCAGGTGCCCCCCATCGGGTTTCCTGTCTGAGGTGACGTGGCTGGCTGCCAAGTGTGCGCACATATCTTCCGAGCAGCGCTCTGGTGGGGGTGGGGAACGCCCGGGAATCTGGTGATGTCGGCGTCTACCAGCCTTGGGTCAGGCCCTGAGTGTACGGCACACACTCCTGCTGCCGCCTCGGTGCAGGCCCTCTGTGCAGCCCCAGGGGTGGTAGATCCTAGTGTCCGTGCGTAGCTGGCCTGCCTGGGCTCCCCTGAGCCTCTTCGGGCCCAGTGCGTGGTCTGCCTGTTGCTGCCGGGGGACTGATGATGTGATTTCTGGCAGTGGCGGGTTTGGACACGCCCTCCTGCGTGGGGAGGTGGAGGTGAGTGGGAGATGCAGATTCGGCGTCTTCGCAAACCGCTGCCGTCTCTCCCCCAGCGGACTTTGTCCTGCAGTGGATGGATGTCGGCCTGTCCTCGGAATTCCTCCTGGTGCTGGTGAACTTGGTCAAGTTCAACAGCTGTTACCTCGATGAGTACATCGCAAGGATGGTTCAGTAAGAAAATAACTGAGATCCTGTTCTGATGATGGTCCTAAGTTCAGCTCCGCAGTGAATAAAGTTGTTGAAACCACCAAAAAAATAGAGGTTGGGCTGGGCACAGTGGCTCACGCCTGTAATATCAGCACTTTGGGAGGCCGAGGCAGGCAGATCATGAGGCCAGGAGTTCGAGACCAGCCTGGCCAACGTGGTGAAACCCTGTCTCTACTAAAAATACAAAAATTAGCCGGGCGTGGTGGTGGGAGTGTGTAATCGCAGCTACTCGGAAGGCTGAGGCAGGAGAATCGTTTGAAATCGGAAGGCAGAGGTTACAGTGAGCGGAGATCATGCCATTGCACTCCAGCCTGGGTGAAACTCCGTTCCAAAAAAAAACAGGAAAAGTACGTAGCTGTCGTCTTTTTAGCCATCACTTAACGTCTTGGTTATCTTTTCATTGTTGTTCATTCAGAACGTTACATGAGATCTGTGCGGGCTGGGCCTCTGTCTCACTCACGCTGAACACCCAGCCCCGAGAGCAGTGGCTGGCGCGTAGCAGGCACCTGAGTGCTTGCTGGGTGGGTGGGACCCCCAGGGAAGTTGAGCCGTGTGTGTTATTGGCATCATAGAGTGACTAAACCACAGCCCCTGGTGGCTCGGAACTCCAGGCCGCGCTGCCAGGACTGAGCTTGCTACTCCCTGCAGGATGATCTGCCTGCTCTGCGTCCGGACCGCGTCCTCTGTGGACATAGAGGTCAGTGCCTCCCGTCCCCAGGGCTGGCCCCTTTCACCCTGGTTTCTGGGAGGCTGGGGCTTGGGGATTGAGCCCTGTGTGCCAGCCGCTGGCTGTGTGGCCCTGGGCAAGCTGCTCGATCTCTCTGAGCCTCAGGAGTCCTCCACGTAGGTCAGGATAGCCGGGCGCCTCCATGTGGAGTTGTAGCTCAGGGTGGATGACAGCATCGATGACCCACAGTGACAGGGATGTCAGGTGCTTCCCACATGCCCGCTCGCCTGGTGGCTTGGAGAGAGGCTGCTATGGCAGTGGGGAGAGGTGGCAGCATAGGCTGAAGGAGGTGGGAAGGAGGCCTGGGTGTCCTCTCCTGTGGGGAGGAGCTGGGGTAGGACCGGCGTGAGCCATCTCCCTCTCCACCAGGTCTCCCTGCAGGTGCTGGACGCCGTGGTCTGCTACAACTGCCTGCCGGCTGAGAGCCTCCCGCTGTTCATCGTCACCCTCTGCCGCACCATCAACGTCAAGGAGCTCTGCGAGCCTTGCTGGAAGGTGGGGTCTCTGAAACTGCTCTGCGAGGTTCCTGAGGGCACATGGACGGGACAAGGGCCATCTCGTCTCCCATGAATGGCTGTCTGATTCTTGGGGCGGCCAGACAATGGCCTGTTGAGGGACAGCCAGGGTCATTTTCCCAGGCAGTTGAGCTGAGGTCAGGGTTTTGGTGGCATTTTGAGAACCGTGCTGCCTCTGTATTTGGGAGATGGTGGTGAGCTGGCTGGACCTTGGGTGGCTATAGGGCAGCAGCCAAGTGGGGCCAGCAGAGGGACTGGGGCTGGGGGCGGGGCTTGTGCCTGCCAGCCCGTGACATGCATCGTGTCTTGCAGCTGATGCGGAACCTCCTTGGCACCCACCTGGGCCACAGCGCCATCTACAACATGTGCCACCTCATGGAGGACAGGTGAGTGTGGTGGGCGGGGCGCAGGGCGGCGGAGGACAGCACGGCCCTCGGGGCAGCCCTGGTGTCCTTGCTGGGCACACACTGGCTTAGAGAAGCCTTGTCCTTTCCGGGCAGCTGTTCCAGAGGCTGCCACTAGAGCGAAGCCCGTGACTTCTAGGAGCGAGCCCCGGTCCTCTCCTTCCTCCAACAGAATATCCACACCCAGCTCAGTGCCTGCCCCGCGCTCGGACGTCCTCCAGCGCGCTCCCCCACGGCTTAGCTTGATACAAGACAAGGCTCGAGGTCTTTTTTTTTTTTTTTTTTTGAGACGGAGTCTCGCTCTGTCGCCCGGGCTGGAGTGCAGTGGCTGGATCTCAGCTCACTGCTAGCTCCGCCTCCCGGGTTTACGCCATTCTCCTGCCTCAGCCTCCCGAGTAGCTGGAACTACAGGTGCCCACCACCTTGCCCAGCTAGTTTTTTGCATTTTTTTTTTTTAGTAGAGACGGGGTTTCACCGTGTTAGCCAGGATG
>NC_045450.1:897108-927788 GCF_002776525.5 Piliocolobus tephrosceles | reverse complement strand
CTCGTGATCCGCCCGTCTCGGCCTCCCAAAGTGCTGGGATTACAGGCTTGAGCCACCGCGCCCGGCCTAAGTTTTTTATATTTTTTAGTAGAGACGGGGTTTCACTGTGTTAGCCAGGATGGTCTTGATCTCCTGACCTCGTGATCCGCCCGTCTCGGCCTCCCAAAGTGCTGGGATTACAGGCTTGAGCCACCGCGCCCGGCCGGCTCGAGGTCTTGGCCTTGACGCTGCCCTTGCCCCTCACCCCCAGAGCCAGACTGTGGCCACTTTTGCTGCTTTAGCCCTGAGAGATGACTCAGCTCTGCGCATGCCCTGGCCTCCCACCCTTGCTGCCAGATCCCCTTCCTCCTGCTCTCCTGTATCCATCCACGCCTCCTGAAGCCCATTCCACGCAGCACCCGAGTGGCCTCTGTCACCCTTTGTCGGAAGCCAGATGGGTCCCAGTGCTCTCAGGGTGCAAGCTCCTCCCGTGGAATCAGCCCTGGGGCCCAGCCCTGCCTTAGCCCTGTATCTCTCCCAGCCCTGCCTCACTCCTTCCCTCCATCCATGGAACCAGGCCCTGGGGCCCAGCCCTGCCTCAGCCCCTGCATCTCTCCTTCCCTCCATCCATGGAACCAGGTCCTGGGGGCCCAGCTGTGCCTCAGCCCTACCTCAGCCCCTGCATCTCTCCCTCCTTCCTCCCATAGAACCAGGCCCTGGGTCCCAGCCCTGCCTTAGCCCTGCATCTCTCCCAGCCCTGCCCCAGCCCCTGTACCTCTCCTTTCCTCCGTCTTGCCTTCTCCCATCCACCAAGGGCTTGTGCATGTCCTGATTCCTCTTACTAGCAGGTTCTTCCACCTTTGCCGAGTTCCTCTGTTTCCTGAGGTCTTAGCGTGGTCACTAACTCCCCCACCTCCCTGAGTAGTTTTTGCCATGGCTTTTCTTCTTGGCTGTGATTGGAGGAAGAGATTTTGCGTTCACCTGGGAGACTGTGTGGCTGGTGCCTGTCTCCACCAGACTGTGAGGCTGTGGGCCATCCCTCTCGCCGCGTTCCTGTCCCTGGCATGACCTGTAGCTCACCGCGTGGTCAGCAGTGATGGGCTGCCGCCTGTGCGTGAGAGTGAACGAGAGTGTTACCGCTGGCCTCTGTTCCCTGCCCTTCCCCAGCGGTGCTCCAGCCCCCCAAGCACAGGGACCTCTGGGGCTGCTGTAGGAGCCTTGGCAGCCTCACACGTCCACGGCAGACCCTGGGCCAGAGCCCTGCTCACATTGTGTCTCTCTGGGGAACGCTTTCAGAGCCTACATGGAGGACGCGCCCCTGCTGAGAGGAGCCGTGTTTTTTGTGGGCATGGCTCTCTGGGGAGCCCATCGGCTCTATTCTCTCAGGAACTCGCCGACATCGGTGCTGCCATCATTTTACCAGGTAAAGCAGTTTCCGTGTGCAATGAGCTGGCAGGAACGGGAGAGCTCCCCTCAGGCCTGCCCAGCCACCCCACCAGGGGTCCTGCTGCAGGGGCCGCCGTAGGCCTTTCCAGGCAGTTGCTTTGCAACTAGGGGTGAGGTTTGGGGCCCTGTGAAGGCTTTAGTCTTTTTTGTTTTTTTTTTTTGAGAAGGAGCTCTGCTCTTTTTGCTTGGCTGACTGCAATCTCGGCCTCCTGGTTCAAGTGATTCTGTTGCCTCAGCCTCCTGAGTAGCTGTGATTACAGGTGCCTGCCACCACGCCTGGCTAATTTTGTGTTTTTAGTAGAGATTGGGTTTCGCCATGTTGGCCAGGCTGGTGTCGAATTCCTGACTTCAAGTGATCTGCCCACCTCAGACCCCCAAAGTGCTGAGATTACAGGTGTGAGCCCCCATGCCTGGTCAAAGACTTTCTTCTGTCTCTTTTTTTTTTTTTTTTTTTTTTGAGACAGAGTTTCACTGTTGTTGCCCAAGCTGGAGTGCAATGGCGCGATCTCGGCTCGCTGCAACCTCCGCCTCCCCGGTTCGAGCAATTCTGCCTCTGCTTCCTGAGGAGCTGGGATTATCGGTGCCTGCCACAATGCCTGGCTAATGTTTTTTTTTTTTTGAGACGGAGTTTCGCTCTTGTTGCCCAGGCTGGAGTGTAATGGTGCGATCTTGGCTCAGTGCAACCTCCGCCTCCTAAGTAGCTGGGATTGTAGGCATGCTCCACTATGCACAGCTCATTTTGTATTTTTAGTAGAGACGGGGTTTCTCCGTGTTGGTCTCCAACTCCCGACCTCAGGGAATCCACCAGTCTTGGCCTCCCAAAGTGCTGGGATTACAGGTGTGAGCCACTGCGCCTGGCCAAGGCTAATGTTTTTGTAATTTTGGTAGAGATGGGGTTTCACCATGTTGGTCAGGCTGGTCTTGAACTCCTGAGCTCAGGTGATCCACCTGCCTTGGCCTCCCAAAGTGCTGAGATTATAGGCGTGAGCCACTGCGCCCGGCCCAAAGGCTTTATTCTCAAGCAAACCTTACATCTTGCCAGTTGCACCTTCTGGAGTTGGCAGTGGAGGGGCGAGTGCTGCCTCTGGGGTGGCCGTTCTCTTGCTGTTGGTGGCGCTGTTTTGTCAAGTGCTGATCTTGTCCTGTCTCTGCAGTGGCGCCTGGCACAGCTGCCGGTGTACATAGCTTCAGTTTCCGTGCTCCGTGATGACAGAGTGCTTTTCGTGTCTGTCCTCGTTCGGTGCTCACAGCTCCCTGGAGGGTGGGGCGAGCGCACTGTCCTGGTTTTACAGGGATGGGCTGCGGTGCGGGTCACAGGGCTTTCCTGATCCTCTGCTCTCCCTGCTACACCCGTCCCGTAGAGGGGGTGGGGAGATGTTGTCTTTGTGCTCAGCTTGCCACAGAACTCAGGGCAGCTTTCAGGTGCTGCTGGGCTGGCCCACTGGGTGCCCAGGATTCAGTTACTGGTCTATCCGAGTCAGGGACTTTGCAGGCAGGCATGGGGTGGGGCCCCGTCTGGGTCCTGACTGTGCTGGAGCATGTGGAAACTCCTCCTGGGCGCCCCACATGCTGTTCTGTGGCCCCGATGCATGTGTGGTGGGCACTGCGGACTCAGGTGTGCTACCCCCGGTCCCAAGGATGACTGGGAGGGCGTCCCACAGTGAGCACGCAGCTCTGACCCTGTGTGCTGGCCGGGCTCATGTTCCAGGCCATGGCATGTCCGAACGAAGTGGTGTCCTATGAGATCGTCCTGTCCATCACCAGGCTCATCAAGAAGTATAGGAAGGAGCTCCAGGTGGTGACGTGGGACATTCTGCTGAACATCATCGAACGGCTCCTTCAGCAGCTCCAGGTGGGGTGGGGGCGGGAGCTCCAGGGAGCACCGGGACCCCAGACAGGCAGGCTTGGCCCACTTGGAAGATGGAACCTTGGGCCCCATCTCTGGTGGTCCCACAGAGACTGCTGGAACCGTGTTCTCTGGGGATTCACAGTGGTGCACATCCACCTTCCACTGGAGACAGATCTGATTTTTCCAGACGTGCTGCATCATTTTGGCCCCAGACAGGAATATGCAGTAGGTGAGCCGGGGCTGGGCCACTGTTGCCCCCAGTCCGCAGAGTGACCTGCAGGCCACCTTCATGGCCTGAGTGGGCCCCGGCACAGTTCCTAGGGGGATGCCAGTGTGGCTTTGGCGTGACTTTGGAGGACCGCATTAGTCGAGTCTGCTAACCGCAGCTTTTTTTTTTTTTTGAGACGGAGTCTCGCTCTGTCATCCAGGCTGGAGTAAAGTGGCTGGATCTCTGTTCACTGCAAGCTCCGCCTTCCAGGTTTACGCCATTCTCCTGCCTCAGCCTCCCGAGTAGCTGGGACTACAGGCGCCGCCACCTCGCCTGGCGAGTTTTTTGTATTTTTTAGTAGAGACGGGGTTTCACCGTGTTCGCCAGGATGGTCTCGATCTCCCGACCTCGTGATCCGCCCGTCTCGGCCTCCCAAAGTGCTGGGATTACAGGCTTGAGCCACCGCGCCCGGCCGCTAACCGCAGCTTTAAGGAGGACTCCACAGCCACACAGGCTCATCAGCACAGGGGTCCTGGGGAGGCGAGGCTGGTATCCAGCAGCCTCAGAACTGTGCCTTTTCCCAGAGCCTGGGGTGGGCGATGTTCAGGAAGCCAGGCAGTGGAAGGGAGGCTGGGACTTAGCAGGGACTGAAGTCCTCTCAGGGCCTGTCGCTGGGCCAGAGCATTGTCCCTGACCACTGGCCAGTGGATGCTGCAGCACTGAGTGGCAATGGCAGAGGCCATAGCCTGGGGCTTCTAGAAGAGGCTGGACCGGGGAGAGGCAAGAAAGGCTTGTAGTTGTGGCTACTCTTGGCCCTCCTGCCCGAGCTTCCTTCTTGGCCCAGCTGCGTGGGCACAGCCAGGATTCCCTAGGGTTGGGGTACGGGCAGGAACAGCAGCTGCCATCACAGCTACTGTGGCCTCTGGAGAGGATCTGGGGGGTATCTCAACCCATGTAGCCCAGAGCGGCCTGAGAGGGCCGGGGGCACCCCACGCGGCCCGGTGTGGCCTGAGAGGGCTGAGGGTGTCCCCCTGCGGCGGGTGCGTAGCGAGGCCTCTGGTGCCGAGTCCATGTGGGGAGTGGAAGTCAGCCTGTGTCATGGTTCCTGGTACTGCAGACCTTGGACAGCCCGGAGCTCAAGACCATCGTCCATGACCTGCTGACCACGGTGGAGGAGCTGTGTGACCAGAATGAGTTCCACGGGTCTCAGGAGAGATACTTTGAACTGGTGGAGAGATGTGCAGACCAGAGGCCTGTGAGACCCCTTCCTGGGTGGGGCCTTTGGGCTTTGGCTGGTGAGGAGGGGCCGGGTGCTGGGTGAAGTGCAGCTTTCTGAGCCTCGGAAGCCAATGGCCAGGTGGGCGCCTGCTTTCCTGGTTTCTGCATTCGGACAGGGAAGGCTGCTGGGGCGCTGGAGGGCGGAGCGTGTGTTTGCTAACAAGCGCGGTGTCAGCCCACCCGTCAGTTTCCTCCCACCTGTATGGAGGAAGCTTCCGTCCGGCTCCGTGGAGTCCTGTGGCTCCCAGGCGGCTGCAGGCATTTTGCCAGGAACACTCAGCTTAGGACCCAGGCTTTTCCATGGGTTTGGACGCGCATCTTCCCCACTGCCAGCAGTGCCTTTGTGGCTGTGGCTGTGGCTGTGGGCTGTGGGCTGCAGGCTGTGACGCAGCTGGACTCTGACAGCAAACCGCCCTCTCAGCCAGCAGCCCAGTGTGGAGAAGGGGAGCGCTGGAGGGGCAGAGGGGCAACACCGGCTCTTGTTTTGACAGGAGTCCTCCCTCCTGAACCTGATCTCCTATAGAGCACAGTCCATTCACCCGGCCAAGGACGGCTGGATTCAGAACCTGCAGGCGCTGATGGAGAGATTCTTCAGGTAGGGCGTCCTCTGCAGCCTTGCCTGGCACCTGGAGCCTGGCCCTGTCTCTGTCTGGGGCCCATCCGGGCCGGGTCTCAGGATGCCTGATGAGCAGGGTCCCCGTCTCTGCCTCTGGAGAGCCCCGGCTCTGGGTGAGCAGGTGCTCGCTTGCTTTCCCGTCCAGCAGGACGTCCTCTCATGACGCCACTGGGCTGCCTCCTGTGGGGGGTGGTCTAGAGAGACACGTCCTGGGAGGCAGAGCTCTGTGCCCTGTGTGCCTGGATGCGGGAGGACCCAGAGTCGGGCTGGCCTGTGCCAGGCGGACAGGCTGGGGGGCTGTGGCCGGGCACTCCCCACCCGCCCCAGCAGGCTGCTGTCCCACAGGAGCGAGTCCCGAGGTGCCGTACGCATCAAGGTGCTGGATGTGCTGTCCTTTGTGCTGCTCATCAACAGGCAGTTCTACGAGGTGCGTGTCCAGGGCGGCCGCACTGGGGGCTCAAGGCTGTTTCTCCATGGGGTGGGCTGTCTCCGTTGTGCACATGCTCCCACAGAGCCGGGCTCTGCCTGGGACTTCGGTCCTGCCGGGCCCTTTGCAGCCCCCAGTGTGGTCTGTTTACCCCTGTTCATTCGCTGGCTTGCTTATCCTGGGTGCCTCTGCCAGGTCTTGACACGTGGGCAAGTAGCAAGGAAGGCACAGTGCCTGCCCTCAGGGAGCTCCAGCCGGGTTGTCATGGAACACAGGAGCCTTTTAAGAATTCTGTTCAAGTTCATTTAGATCAGTCTCGCGTGGGGACGTTGTCTTCTGTTTCTGTCATGACGTTCACCCTGTGCACCTGGCCTGATCGCCAGCCCTGCCTGGTCTCTCTCCTCTGCGGGCTCTCCCTCTCCACTCCCTCCTCTGCGAGCTCTGTGGCCCCAGGCCCACCTTCCTTGAGAGACATTTGTGTGCCTGCCAGCTGTACCCCTTTCCCAGGAGGCGCAGCTTAGCTCTGAGACTGTCCCTTCCCACAGCACCCCTCCCTGCAGCCTCGCAGTCCTGCCCTTCCGAGAGCTGCCCGCTCTCCTCCTCTCCCCAGCCTCCACTCTCTTTGAATTGCCCTTTCCTGGGCATTGCAATCCCGCTTCCCATCTGATGGAGCTAAGGGCTGCCTCCCGGAAGTTCCTCTGGGTCCTCTGGCTTCTCTCATCAGGGCTGGTCTTGTCCTGGTCTCTGTTACTGTGGAACTTTTTACCTGCTTCTGTGAAAACTCACGCTGTCCCCAGCATAGCACGCACACACACACGCACACTCACACATGCACGCACAGGCGCACACGCCCACGCATGCATACACCGCACGCACTCACCCTCTCACACACACGCACAGCACCATGTGGGAGGGGTTCTTGGCTGTGATGGTGAAGGGCAGGGCCTCACCTCAGCTGCTCCTTGTGAGTCGTGGGCCCGTGCCTGTGCCGGGTCGCCCTGCGGTGCTCACCAGCCTTCTGAACGAGGAACTGGACAGGATCCCTGGGAAAGGGCCCTGGGGTCTCTGAGTCACGCTCAGCAGGGGCGTGTGCTCCCTGCCCAGCTGTGCTGAAGGCCTGAGGGACATGTCCGCTGGTTCTGGGTTGGTTCCTGAGGAATCGGAAGTGTCACGAGATGTGGCTCTTGCTGGGCTGGTGCTCACTGGCCTTCCTTGTGCCTGTGTAGGAGGAGCTGATTAACTCAGTGGTCATCGCTCAGCTCTCCCACATCCCCGAGGATAAAGACCACCAGGTCCGAAAGCTGGCCACCCAGTTGCTGGTGGACCTGGCAGAGGGCTGCCACACACACCACTTCAACAGCCTGCTGGACATCATCGAGAAGGTGAGAGCTGTTGCACCCAGGGATGGGTGCTAGGGTGCCAGAGCTCCATGGGCAGAAATGGTCTCTGGGCCGTCTGTCCCCCTCTTCGAGTGACCGGACGGCTGTCTCCGTAGGTGAGGCTCCCCTCCCTGCAGGGTGGGTGTCCCGAGGCCTTTGCAGGGCCTGCCACTGCTGGGTTTGTGTCCCGACTGAAAGTCCTGGACCTGGGTGTCCTGTCGCACTCTGGGGCAGCTGGTCTGGGCCTCCTGGACCCACGCTGGGGCCCAGGGCTTTGGCCTGCCATCCTTCCTGCCCAGCCAATAGCTTGCTCTTTGATTTTCAGATGCGTTTTGGTTTCTGCACAGTCACTCCGGTATAAAGGGTATCTTTGCTTTTGAGAAATAAAGATGAAGGGTGGGCACAGTGGCTCACGCCTGTAATCCCAGCACTTTGGGAGGCCGAGGCGGGTGGATGGCTTAAGGTCAGGAGATCAAGACCAGCCTGGCGAACATGGTGAAATCCCGTCTCTACTAAAAATACAAAAATTAGCCATGCGTGGTGACAGGCACCTGTAATCCCAGCTGCTCGGGAGGCTGAGGCAGGAGAATCGCTTGAACCTGGGAGGTGAAGGTTGGAGTGAACCCAGATTCTGCCACTGTACTCCAGCCTGGGCGACAGAGCAAGGCTCTGTCTCAAAAAAAAAAGAGAAGGTGTTCGTGGTAGAAAGTGTTCTGACGGCTGTTGCCGCAGAGATCTGTGAGCCTGCATGTAAGTCCTGGCCTTCTCTTGAAAGGTGATGGCCCGCTCCCTCTCCCCACCCCCGGAGCTGGAAGAAAGGGATGTGGCCGCGTACTCAGCCTCCTTGGAGGATGTGAAGACAGCTGTCCTGGGGCTTCTGGTCATCCTTCAGGTGGGTGTCTGCAGGAGGCCTCTGCGCCCTGGCACGTGGCTGGCTGTTGTCCACCAGCTACATCTGCGTTGTGCTGGAGTCTTCCCCGGCGGGAGCCGGGCCCTGCCTGGGTTTGCTGAGGGTGCAGTGGTCCCGGCAGGCAGCGGCAGCTTCCTGCTCTTGTGGAGGGATGGAAGGAGATCCTGTTGCTTGCCTCTCCTGGTCACAGCAGGGATGCGAGAGGCCCTGTTCTACGCACTGAGCAGAGCCTGTCTGTGTGCTCCTGAGTCAGGGCCGGGACCATGTGCCATCCTGGGCACCCAGCACAGCACCTGGGAAGTAAGGGTGGCCCTCCATTCCCACCCTGCAGTCTGTTTAGTATTTGCAGCTGTTTTGTTGAGATTTGATTCACATATCATGCAATTTACCCATTCACAGTGAACAATTTAATGGTTTTCAGTAAATTCACAGAACTCTGCAGCCATCCCCACAGTCAGCTTGAGAACCACCTGAGCATGCCAGTAGTACACGCTTCCATCCCCTGTTGCTCCCTTACCCCCAGGAAGCAGGCAGCTGTTTCCGGCCTGTGTGGATTTGCCTACTCTGAACATTTCATGGAAGTGGAGTCACACACAATTCATCCACAAGATGTTGGATGGTAGAACAATTTCCTGTCTTGTGACTGGATTGTTCCACCCAGCGCCATGCATCCAGGCCCATCTAGGTTATGGCAGCTGTCGGTGCTTCCCTCCTTTTCATGGCTGAGTAGTAGTCCATCATCTGGAGGGAGCACATTTTGTCTATTTGCTTCTCCATTGGTGGACATTTGGCCTGTGTCCGCCTGGCAGCTGCGGTGTTGGTGCTGCTGTGAACCATCTCCTGTGAGGGCTCCGCCTGCATTTTCACTTCACCTGGGTCAGCACCTGGGAACGGATTGTTGGGCCCTAGGTTTAGTCTGCACATGATGTTTCTAGGTGGTACCAGGCTGTTTTTCACTGGTGCTATGCCATTTTCCATCCACTCGAGCAGCATGTAACGGTTCTGATTTATCTTTTTCTTTTCAATGCAGTCTCACTCTGTCGCCCAGGCTGGAGTGCAGTGGCCGGATCTCAGCTCACTGCAAGCTCCGCCTCCCAGGTTCACGCCATTCACCTGCCTCAGCCTCCCGAGTAGCTGGGACTACAGGCGCCGCCACCTCGCCCGGCTAATGGTTTTTGTATTTTTAGTAGAGACGGGGTTTCACCGTGTTAGCCAGGATGGTCTCGATCTCCTGACCTCGTGATCCACCCGTCTCGGCCTCCCAAAGTGCTGGGATTACAGGCTTGAGCCACCGCGCCCAGCCAATTGTTTGTATTATTAGTAGAGACTGGGTTTCACCATGTTGGCCAGGCTGGTCTCAAACTCCTGACCTCAGGTGATCCGCCTGCCTTGGCCTCCCATAGTGCTGGGATTACAGGCGTGAGCCCCCGCCCCCAGCCTGCCTCTAGTTTTCAAAGCCTCACAGCATCACTTAGGGGTAATTGTCAATGTCAGTATCGTGTAAAATACAACGTGTGAATCAGTTTGCTCAAAAGCTCATCCATAAGATGTTGGATGGTAGAACCATTTCCTGTCATGTTTATATGTCATGGTCTTTTATTTCTTGCCACGAAAGCTTAAAGTGGTGATTAATTTATTATTATTATTAATATTTTGAGACAAGATCTCACTCTGTCACCCAGGCTGGGGTGCAGTGCTGTGATCATAGCTTACTGCAGCTTCGAACTCCTGTGCTCAAGTGATCTTCCTGCCTCAGCCTCCCAAGTAGCTGTGACCATAGGCACACATCACACACCTGGCTGATGTTTTCATTTTTGGTAGAGATGGGATCTTGCTGTGTTGCCCAGGCTGGCATCAACCTCCTGGCCTCAAGCAATTCTCCCACCATAGCCTTCCAAAGTGCTGGGATTTCAGGCGTGAGCCACCACGCCTGGCTGTGGTGTTTGATTAAAGACCAGGGATCTGGCCAGGCTCGGTGGCTCACACCTGTAATCCCAGCACTTTGGGAGGCCAAGGCAGGTGGATCACGAGGTCAGGAGATCGAGACCATCCTGGCTAACACGGTGAAACCCGTCTCTACTAAAAGTACAAAAAATTAGCCGGGCATGGTGGCGGGCGCTGTAGTCCCAGCTACTCGGGAGGCTGAGGCAGGAGAATGGCGTGAACCCGGGAGGCGGAGCTTGCAGTGAGCTGAGATCACGCCAGTGTACTCCAGCCTGGGTGACAGAGCGAGACTCCGTCTCAAAAAAAAAAAAAAAAAACAAACAAAACACCAGGCATCTGCTGGGTGCGGTGGCTCATGCCTGTAATCCCAGCACTTTGGGAGGCTGAGGTGAGTGGATCACCTGAGTTTGGGAGTTCAAAACCAGCCTGACCAGCATGGATAAACCCCATCTCTACTAAAAGTACAAAATTAGCCAGGCGTGGTGGAGGATGCCTGTAATCCCAGCTACTCGGGAAGCTGAGGCAGGAGAATCACTTGAACCCGTGAGGCAGAGGTTGCGGTGAGCCCAGATCACGCCATTGCACTCCAGCCTGGACAACAAGAATGAAACAGCATCTCAAAACAAAACAAAAACAGGCATCTCAGACCTCCTTGGTGTCTCATCCACACGAGCACCATGCTCTTTACTGACTGGTTGGGAAGGGATGTGCTGGGCTGGGGGGGCCTATGGCCTGGAAGAACTGAGAACCTTCCTGCTTCTGCAGAGAGAAGGAAAAAGGTTCTGTTGCCCTTACTTGGAACTCCAGCCCTAGAGGCCTGAGGGTCTGGGCCGTAGAACTGAGATACTTCCTACTTGAGGCAAAGTCCTGGTTTTGGCTGTTTTCATTGCTTTATTTTTTTGAGACAATTTCACCACTATGTCACTGGAGTGCAGTGGCACGATCCCACCTCACTGCAACCTCTGCCTCCCGGGTTTAAGCAATTCTCCTGCCTCGGCCTCCCGAGTAGCTGGGACTACAGGCACCTGCCACCACACCCGGCCAATTTTTTTATTTTTATTAGAGACAGGGTTTCAGCATGTTGGCCAGGCTGGTCTCGAACTCCTGACCTCAAGTGATCCACCCAACCCAGACTCCCAAAGCGTTGGGATTATAGGCATGAGCCATCGTGCCTGGCCTGTTTTCATTTCTTTTGTTATTGAAAAGTAACAGTTGACTGTTGAACAGTATGGAGCTGGAGGTGCCGGCCCATGTGCAGGTGAAAATCTCCATCTAACTTGACTCCCCAGAAACTTTACCAACAGCCCCCTGTTGACTAGAAGCCTTGCCGATAACAGTCGATTAACATACAGTTTGTATGTTTTATGTGTTATATTCTGTGTTTTTACAGTGAAGTAAGCTACAGAAAAATAAATGCTATTAAGATGCTGGGCATTGTGGCTCATGCCTGTAATCCCTGCACTTTGGGAGGCCAAGGCAGGCAGATCACGAGGTCAGGAGTTCGAGACCAGCCCGACCAACATGGTGAACCCACGTCTCTACTAAAAATACAAAACTTAGCTGGATGTGGTGGCATGCACATGTAATCCCAGCTACTTGGGAGCCTGAGGCGGGGGAATCGCTTGAACCCGGGAGGTGGAGGTTGCAGTGAGCTGAGATCGCACCACTGCACTCCAGCCTGGGTGACAGAGCAAGACTGCGTCTCAAAAAAAGAAATAAATCATAAGGAAGGAAAATACATTTCCTATTCCTTAAGTGGAAGTGGCTTATCACCACGGTCTTCGTTCTTGTCATCCTCATGTTGAGGGGCTGAGGAGGAAGGGGAGAAGACGCGTGGTCTTGCTCTCTCGGATGGGAGAGGTGGAAGAAAACTGGCATGTAAGTGATCACTGAGGCCAGCCTCGTGCTGTTCAAGGGTCAGCGAGTTTGCAGAATGGACACAGGGACGAGTTTGATTCCCCCTTTCCTGCCTGCCCAGTGGGCCCAGTGGGCAGCACCTGCTGTTGGTCCCGTGTGGCCTTCCTGAAGTGGGGGGTGCCAGGCACTGTGTGAACCCCCACCTCCACCTCTTTTTTTCTCCAAGGCAGGGATATTGCTTTTATGTCATAATATTTTGAGACAGGGAGAAGCTGTTAATCATTTAATCATCTTTTTTTTTTTTTTTTTTAAGATAGAGCCTCACTGTGTTGCCCAGGCTGGAGTGCAGTGGCACGATCTTGGTTCACTGCAACCTCTGTCTCCCGGGTTCAAGCAGTTCTCCTGCCTCAGCCTCCCAAGTAGCTAGGATTACAGGCATGCACCACCATGCCTGGCTAATTTTTTTTTTTTTTTTTTTTGAGACAGAGTCTTGCTCTGTCGTCTAGGCTGGAGTGCAATGGCGTGATCTTGGCTCACTGCAAGCTCCGCCTCCCGTGTTCATGCCATTCTCCTGCCTCAGCCTCCCAAGTAGCTAGGATTACAGGCACTGGCCACCACGCCCGGCTAACTTTTTTGTTTTTAGTAGTGACGGGGTTTCAGCATGTTAGCCAGGATGGTCTTGATCTCCTGACCTCGTGATCCGCCTGCCTCAGCATCCCAAAGTGCTGGGATTCCAGGCGTGAGCCACTGCGTCTGGCCTAATTTTGTATTTTTAGTAGAGGTGGGGTTTCTCCATGTTGGTCAGGCTGGTCTTGAACTCCTGACCTCGTGATCCGCCCACCTCAGCCTCCCAAAGTGCTGGGATTACAGACGTGAGCCATCACACCTGGCCTCAGTCATTTCTTTAAATGATTCTTTAATCATTTAAAGGTGTTAATCATTTCTTTTTATTTATTTATTTATTTTTTGAGACGGAGTCTCGCTCTATCACCCAGGCTGGAGTGCTGTGGCCGGATCTCAGCTCACTGCAAGCTCTGCCTCCCGGGTTCACGCCATTCTCCTGCCTCAGCCTCCTGGGTAGCTGGGACTACAGGCGCCGCCACGTCGCCCGGCTAGTTTTTTGTAGTTTTTAGTAGAGACGGGGTTTCAACGTGTTAGCCAGGACGGTCTCGATCTCCTGACCTCGATGATCCGCCCGCCTCGGCCTCCCAAAGTGCCGGGATTACATTCTTGAGCCACCGCGCCCGGCCAATCATTTCTTTAAAAGAGTAACAGCGTAAGTTTTGTAAATGCTACCACTCACCTCCTGAGTGGGCTGGATTTCCCCTGGCTCCTGCTGGCCCCGGCCCCAAGGTTGCTGGAGGCACCAGGTGCTCTCACACCTTGCCTCACCTGTCAGGGAGGTTCCCTTGGCCTTTCGGGAAGGGCTGCCTACACCTGGGATCCCCCCTGCAGCGCACCCTCCCCCCCCCCCGCCCTATTCTGCCGCCTCTGACATGCAGCTGGAGCTTCTCCATTGATGACTCGTCCTCACCTGTTGATCGTTGCCCTGATGAGATGGGCATGAGGTTGGGTTTTACTTTTTGCAGCTGTGGAGAGAGAGCCCTGGTGGTCCTGGGTTTGGGGGTCATGTGTTTTCAAGTGCGCGCTCTAGACAGGCCGTCCTGGCCCCTGCCCCCGGACAAGGTGCTGTCTTAGGGCTGCGTTTTCAGCTCCTGCGCCGTGGTGAGCTGCATCCTCTCTCTGCAGACCAAGCTGTACACCCTGCCTGCGAGCCATGCTACGCGCGTTTATGAGATGCTGGTCAGCCACATTCAGCTCCACTACAAGCACAGCTACACCCTGCCAATCGCCAGCAGCATCCGGCTGCAGGTACGGTGGCCTGCGGTGGGCAGCCAGTTCCTGGGGGCCCAGCCAGGCATCCCCATCTCGGCAGGTGCAGTTCATGGAAGCTGCAGAGACAGCCCCAGGATGGGGCCTCAGCTGACCGTCCCTCCTCTGCACCCACTGTGGCCGCAGCCTTCCCAGCCCTGGTGTCCTTCCTGCTGCCTGCAGTCCACGCATCTGTGGCCTGTCACTCTAAGCCGCATGGTGGCATAGGTTGGGGCAGAGAAAAGGAAGCACGGCGACTTCCGGGGCAGTGCATGGCCCTGACGCTCCTGATGCTGCAGAGTCTGTGAAGGACCTGCAGCAGAGGGCTGGGCAGGTGGGCAGCAGGGGCAGGGCTGAGAGGGCAGGGCTGGAGGAACTGCGCTGAGTTTGTCCTATGGATGTTGGCACCAGGCTGAGCAGAGGTGACTGGGATGGGAGCCCTCCCTCCTAGAGCAGGTGCTCTCTGGGGCCACCCCTGTGACCTCAGAGTCCTGTTCAGCCTGTGAATGGAAGAAGTGGCAGGGCTGGAAGCTGAGCTCAGCTTTCTGGCAGTTGAGGGCGTATGGTGCTGCCAGAGGAGCAAGGCGCCCATCTCCTCCACCGCAGGCGGGCCCAGCTGTGGTGGTGGGGACCCCAGGCTCTGTGAGCTCTGAGGCAAGCAGGGAGGGAAGAGGCTGTGGGTGCTGGGCCTCCGGTGTCACCAGGACAGAGCGTGTGTCTGTGCTGGGACGTGGGTGTGTGCACATCAGGTGGCCTTTTCTGAGTGCCGTGTGGCGCCGGACGTGGGTCTGAGCCTCTGCATGAGCCTGGCTCTGGATTTCAGTGTCCTCTCCCTGACAGGCCTTTGACTTCCTGTTGCTGCTGCGGGCCGACTCACTGCACCGCCTCGGCCTGCCCAACAAGGATGGGGTCGTGCGGTTCAGCCCCTACTGCGTCTGCGACTACATGTACGCGGGACCTCCCCCCCGGCCCATGAGGCTCAGGGCGTCAGAGGCGCTGGGGCCATGGTGGCAGCTGGTTGCATGTCTGAGGGACGTCCCAGGGTTGGGAGGAACCGAGTCTGTTCTGTTCCTTCTGTGGGGACTTGGCCTCAGCTGCTTCTCTTGCTTCTGCAGGGAGCCAGAGAGAGGCTCTGAGAAGAAGGCCAGCGGCCCCCTTTCTCCTCCCACAGGGCCACCTGGCCCGGCGCCTGCAGGCCCGGCCGTGCGGCTGGGCTCCCTGCCCTACTCCCTGCTCTTCCGCGTCCTGCTGCAGTGCTTGAAGCAGGTGAGTGGGGTCAGGCAAGGACTATCCGTCCCACGCTGGGCCGGGAGGACAGGGAGCCGCTCCCTGCCTGCTAGGCCTGCCTCCCTGCCTGGCCCGTGGAGGGCAACCGTCCCTCAGAGCTGAGCCTTCCCCCTTCGCTGAGCAGCTGCAGGAACACAGGCATGTGCTGGGCAGGCTCCCCCTGGCTGAGAACGGGGCTCCGGGGCCCTTGCTGCCATCCAGCCACAAGCAGAACCTCAGATGCTCGGCTTCCACTTCTGTCTCCAGGGTCCAGAAGGCCCTGTCCTGACGCCTCCTCTCCTTGCAGGAGTCTGACTGGAAGGTGCTGAAGCTGGTTCTGGGCAGGCTGCCTGAGTCCCTGCGCTACAAAGTACTCATCTTTACCTCCCCTTGCAATGTGGACCAGCTGTGCTCTGCTCTCTGCTCCATGGTAGCGTGGCCGGCCTGGGGTTGGGGTGGGGGACGCGGTCGAATTCTTCCCCCAAAGACTGCGAGCCTCTGGGCAGAGCAAGTGAGACCCTCCGGGCTGGGGCTCCATTTCCCTCAGACTCAGCTGCACTCTGAAGCAGACTGTGCCTTTGGCAGGGTGGAGGGACCCCTGCTCCCACTCACAGCTTTTGGGACCGACGTCAGAGGTTCCCTAGCCAAGGGCATGTCCCTGAGTGTGGATGTCTCTTGTCCTTTTCCTAAGCGGGGCTCCCGTGCTGTTCACATCACATTCCTGGTGTGTTCCTCGGCAGACACTCCCACCACTCTGAAAGGGAGACCCTTCCTAGGAGGGGGGCGGGAAGGCTCCCCAATCCCTCGGCCCCCTTTCCTGGGCCTGCGTTCCCAGGGCCTCCCTGGCCCCTTTGGCGACCCCATGACCTGGCTGCTGGGGAGAGGGTTCATGCCTGGATTTGGTCATCAGCTTTCAGGCCCAAAGACACTGGAGCGGCTCCGAGGCGCCCCGGAAGGCTTCTCCAGAACTGACCTGCACCTGGCTGTGGTTCCAGTGCTGACAGCATTAATCTCTTACCATAACTACCTGGACAAAACCAAACAGGTGGGAGGTCAGAGCAGGACAGGCCGGCTTGGTGGGGTCTGGGATTCCAGGGCTTGGCCCAGGCAGGCCCCACAGTTTTCTCATAAATGGGTTTCTGCCAGGCCAGGGGTGAGCTGGCTCTGCTTCCCTGGCTGGCTGCCAGGTGCCCAGCGTGGGGGCATCCGATTCCCCCGGTGCTGCTAGCTCTCTCTCAGGCTTGGGAGCCCTCCAGTGTTCCCGTTCACCCTGACAGCGTCTCTGCTCCCTGCGGAGTGCTGCCTGGCTTGTCCCTGCTGTCCCATGGGGCAGGTGGTCATGCCGGAGCTGGGCTGGTTCTGAGGCGCAGGGCGGGCAGGCCAGAGGCCCTAGCTTTTGCCTCCCTCCACACCCACCATCAGGTGCTAGAAACTCACAGAGGCACTGTGCCTTCACCCGTGATCTGCCTCAGGTCCCCCATCCCAGTCGCATTCCTCCACACCTCTTTGACATGGCCCTCCGGGATGAGGAGCTGGCATCCTAGAGATTCTGGCTCGCACTCAGGGCCATTCCCGCCAGGAACTGAGACTCGGCCCATCTGTGCCCCAGGCCTTAGCTCCTGACGGAGGCCCTGTGGGGAGCTGATGTCGGGTTCCTACCCCTCAGGCTCAGCCCCACCGTATTGGGCCACTTCAGCCCCTCTGAGAGGCTCCCCAGGTCCTCACAGGTCTTGCCCCAAAGCATAGCCAGCCTTGCTGGGCTGCAGATTCTGAGGCCTTACTGGCCCACAGTGTATCCAAGGGCTGAGGCCGGCTTTGGGAAACGGAAGCTGTTCCCGGGACACTGCCTGGCAGGCCATCTGGCCCCAGGCTCTGCCTGAGTGCCGCTCATCTGCTGTCCTCATGGAAGACACTGCCAGGGTTGGTGTGGGATCTGGCGGCCTCGCCACTTCAGGCAGCGCAGCCCCTTGCAACAGAGCCAGCCTGTTAGGGCCCCAGAAGCAGGGGATGCGATCCCAGCGTGTCTGGGTTCTGTTGGCCTATGGGATGGGGTCGGAATGCAACTGACCGGAGCAGTCTGCTGTGCAGAGTCTGCTCGAGGAGCTCAGCGCCGGCGGCTCTGCCCCATAGGTGTTCAGGGACTTCCTAAGCCTTGGCCCTTCTCCCGGTGGAGCGCTCGAGGTTGGTGAGAGGGAGGCGAGGCTGCCTCTGCTGTGGGCGGGTGGGGCTTGAGGCGCCCTGTCTCCTGCAGCGCGAGATGGTCTACTGCCTGGAGCAGGGCCTCATCCACCGCTGTGCCAGCCAGTGCGTCGTAGCCTTGTCCATCTGCAGCGTGGAGATGCCTGACATCATGATCAAGGCGCTGCCCGTCCTGGTGGTGAAGCTCACGCACATCTCGGCCACAGCCAGCATGGCCGTCCCACTGCTGGAGTTCCTGTCCAGTGAGTCGCCGCCCCGCCTGCACACGCGCCCCTGAGGTTCGGGCTGTGCCCTGTCTGAAATACCCTGTGCGGGCTTCTCTGGTGCCGTCTCAGGACTCCTTGGGGAGCCTGAGTGTCTCACCTGCTGTTGCCTCAGCGCCTGGGTGTCTCTGCCTGGCTGCCGTGAGTGCTCTCCCTCCTGGCCTTGAGGGGCGGCTCCTCTCACCCCTCTCGTGTCCATGTGAACGCCCCTCCTTGAAGAAGCCTCTTCCCCTGAGCCTTGGCCCTGCCCTGGTTCTGGGCCTCCTCTCTGTCCATCAGAGCACACATTGCTTCGTGGGAGCTTTGTTCGCTTCCCCCAGGCTGACTTCAGGAGCTCAGGTGCCTGCCCCTTCCACTCAACTGCCTAGTGCGCGTCTGGGCGGGCGCTCAATGTTTACATGGCAGAAGGGCACTGCTGGGCCAGCACTTGGTGTAGAGGCTGGAGAGAAGACTGTGTACTTTGTGGGCCACATATGGGTCCTGTCAGTCTTTGTTTTGTTTATAATCCTTTAGAAGCATAGAAGCCTGGCTGGGCGTGGTGGTTCACGCCTGTAATCCCAGCACTTTGGGAGGCTGAGGTGGGTGGATCACCTGAGGTCAGGAGATCGAGACCAGCCTGGCCAACCTGGCAAAAGCCCATCTCTACTAAAAATACAAAAATTAGCTGGGCATGGTGGCGGGTGCCTTTAGTCCTAGCTACTCAGGAGGCTGAGGCAGGAGAATCTCACGAACCTGGGAGGCGGAGCCTGCAGTGAGCGGAGATCACACTCCTGCACTCCAGCCTGGGCGACAGAGCAAGATTCCGTCTCAAAAAAAAAAAAAAAAAAAAGGTGTGGAAGGCTTTCCTCACAGGTCACACAAATGGCAGGCCACAGCTGGAATTGGCCTGGGAGCTGTGGTTGGCTGGCCATGGGACGGACAGCTGAGGCCAGGGTCGGGAAAGCCACGTCCATGTGACTGTGGCCTTCCCTCCTCTGCAGCACCCCATTGCTGTCATGGGCAGAGCAGCCTGTTGGCCTTTAGAGGTGCTGCACGGGACCCTGGCTCCCCTGACCACTGTCTTTGTTACTGCAGCTCTGGCCAGGCTGCCGCAGCTCTACAGGAACTTTGCCGCGGAGCAGTATGCCAGTGTGTTCGCCATCTCGCTGCCGTACACCAACCCCTCCAAGTGAGTGGCCGCCCCAGGTCCTGTGCCTCCCAGCCGCGGCCCTGGCCAGGCCTTGCAGCAGAAAGCCCTGGCAGCCTTAGTGCCCAAGGCCTGAGCGCCTCTGCTTTTTGCACTTCATGCCCTGGGGACGTTTCCTTGGTGCCAGGATGGAGTGCCAGCCCCCTTCTCATCTCAGGTTTAATCAGTACATCGTGTGTCTGGCCCATCACGTCATAGCCATGTGGTTTATCAGGTGCCGCCTGCCCTTCCGGAAGGATTTTGTCCCTTTCATCACTAAGGTAGGCCCAGGGCTGGCAAAGGCTGTGTCCCTTGATAGGCCAGGGCTTGCTTTGCCCTTGGCTGTCCGTGGCTAGGGCAGAGTGATGACGGGCAGGCAGAGGGCAGTGGGAGGGTGTTTGGGGCTGTGCCTATGGCGCTGGGGGCTCTGCTGGGCAGCCTGCAGGGGTTTGATGCGCGGTGGGCATGGAGGGGTGGGAGCTGGTGCTGCTGCCTTGCCCTTAGCGAGCAGCTTGTCCCCGGCCAGGGGGCACCCGGCAGGCCTGTTGAGAGCCGGGCCTCCACCCCCCCCCATTGCCACCCTCACTGTCCTGCCTGCTCACTGTGCCAGGGCCTGCGGTCCAATGTCCTCTTGTCTTTTGATGACACCCCCGAGAAGGACAGCTTCAGGGCCCGGAGTACTAGTCTCAACGAGAGGCCCAAGAGGTACGGCCTGCAGGGGTGTGTCTGGCATCGGTGTGGGTGGGGAAGGATGTGGGGCTGTGGCCTGGCTGGCGGTGCCTCCAGGTCAGTGAGTGGAAATGGGTCTGTGGCTGGGGGCCAGGGTGCCCTGGAGTGTGTGAGGCAGGGCCACTAACACCCCTCAGTGCCTCACCGGTAGCACCATGACCTGGGTCCTGGCCGCTTGTGCCACACGCACCTACTTGTGGAGCTGGGGAATAGGGTGCAAGCTGTAGGCACCTGAGCCCCTTGAAGGAGCCCGGCCTTGTCTGGGGCTGCCCCCTCCTCTGCAGCCGCCAGCCTGCCGCCAGCCAGGACTCTGCTTCACCGTCACTGCCGCCTTGCCAGATCGCAAAGAGCTGAGCTGGCCTCTGTGTTCTTGTTTGCATTTCATTTGAACGGCTTTCTCCTCCCATCCCCCACCTTCCTGCCCACGCTATTTTGGCTTTCCCTAGATGGGAATACGGCATTTTCCAGCGTGACCTCAACTCGGAAGCTGTTCTCTGCAGCCCCTGGGGCTCGGGGTCAAGCTCGGCCATTACAGCCAGAGACTCCTTTCTGGGGTCTTGGTTTCTTTTCCTAGTGACCTTCAGGGCCTGGCCACTGAGGCCTCAGTGCCTCCTTGGTCAGAGCTGGGCAGTGTCTGCCTTCCGCGGGTGGTGGGGTCGCCTGGCCAGCACAGCCTGGAATCTGCCGTGGGAGTGGTCCACACACGTTTAATTTGCACTGATGTTTGTTTTGGTGTCATGCGTGAAGCCTTACTTTTTCTCAGTCATGTTTACCAGATGTATTATCATGCATTTTTGTTTTCTGTCTCTTCCCCGCTAACTGCCCTTTGGCATGGCTCTTTTGCTCATCTCACCCGCGGGATCTCTCCATCCTGACCCTGTGGCCTGGGACCTTTCCTCCTCACCCCTCCACTGGCTTGTTCTCCCCCTCCCGGGAGCTGGGCTCTCTGGGGCGTTGGGGCTCCTTCCTCACCCGATAGTCTGAGGATAGCCAGACCCCCCAAACAAGGCTTGAATAACTCTCCACCCGTGAAAGAATTCAAGGAGAGCTCTGCAGCCGAGGCCTTCCGGTGCCGCAGCATCAGTGTGTCTGAACATGTGGTCCGCAGGTAGCGGGACTGTGTCGGGTGGGGGGCACGGACCTTGGAGCTTGGCCCCGTGAGCACCTGGGTGGCAGTGCATGGGGCTGCTTGCATGACCTCGTCGTCTGCCCGTGTCCTCCCTGGCCAGCCCAGGGGGAGCTGGTGACGAGGGGTGGAAGGGTTGCATTCTGTCCCCAGGCCCCGTATGAGCACGGGCTGGCTGCACGCATTCCCAGGCCCCTTTGGGGTGCTGCTCCGAGAGAGCCAGGCGTGCTGGGCAGCGGCCCCCACAGGCTGTCCCCAAGGGCCGCAATGCTGGTCGGGGGAGACACCACTCCTGGTTTTGGCCTTTTCGTGTTCTCTAGAACGGACGTTTTTCCTTGGGCTCTCTTCTCAGCAGGGTTTATTTTTTGTTGTAGCTGAAAGGGAATAAGGGGCATTTGGGGAGGGTGCTGGGGTGGGGCCAGCCTGGGAGGGCCTGGGTGGGGGCTAGGATTCTCCAGGGCGTGGGCCTGGGCCCCAGGCCACAGCTTCAGTCAGTTCTCCCTGCGGTGTCTGCGTGCACATATGGGCTCTCGGGCTCTCAGCTGTCACCTGCCTGTGGGTCATCGCTGCTGGCGCTGGCGGAGGGGATATCTGTCTCCTCCTGGAAGACCGTTGCAGTCCAAGGGGTCCCCCAGCCCTGAGTCCATCCACCTCCTTGCCTCAGGCCGGCCTCTGCTGTGCGGGACTTGGCCGGGAGTTGGGGTGGTAGGGGTGCTCGGTGAAGCTTAAAGCCGTTTTCTAGCACATTCTGTATCATGAGCAAAATATTGCCTAGGGGCTATGAAATTTGTATCAGAGTGAACCCCACATAAGGCTCTTCCCTGTCACTTATGTGTGACTGGTCACTGGGTGTGGAGCTCAGGCAGCCGCTTGCCTGCCTGAGAGTGAGGGTGAAAGGCCACGCGGGGAGCCCAGACCTCTGTATGCTCGCCAGAGGCAGCCTGTGGGCAGAATGCAATGTGGGCCTATCTGCGTGGCCTCCGCCTCTCTGCATGACTACACTGTTCCGCCATGAGGCCGTAACTTAGTGCTCCCATGGGCTTTGGTGAGGGGGATGTCCGTCTCTCTAGCCTCCTGAGTCTGCTCTGACCAATGGGTCTGCTCTGACCTGGTCTTCCCCTCCCAGCGTCTCCCCGTTCTCTGGGATGATGTGGTCCACCTGATTCTCAAGCCGAGGCTCGCTGGGCCGCCCACGCCCTGTTGGGTTCTTTCTGAGCGAGGTCCTCGGCCGTGCATGCATTGAGCTTTGATCCCTTGGTGATAGGTGGCTCGGCCCGCCCTGCCTGGCACCCTGACCCCGGTTGCGGCTTCTCCCTCCAGCAGGATCCAGACGTCCCTCACCAGTGCCAGCCTGGGGTCTGCAGACGAGAACTCCATGGCCCAGGCTGACGATAGCCTGAAAAACCTCCACCTGGAGCTCACGGAGACCTGTCTGGACATGATGGCTCGATACGTCTTCTCCAACTTCACAGCTGTCCCCAAGAGGTCCAGGCAGCACTCCAGGGCTGGGCAGGCCTTCAGGAGCCGAGGCATCCGGGAGCTCCACGGGCGAGCTGGGTTTTACGCTCCGTGTCTTCTAGGTCTCCTGTGGGCGAGTTCCTCCTGGCGGGTGGCAGGACCAAAACCTGGCTGGTTGGGAACAAGCTTGTCACCGTGACGACGAGTGTGGGAACAGGGACCCGGTCGTTACTAGGCCTGGACTCGGGGGAGCTGCAGTCCGGCCCAGAGTCGAGGTGACTGCACCTTCTTTCTCTCCATGCTTGCTAGCCTCGAAACTGGCTGTCCCAAGCCCATGCCCACGAGGCACCCTCGTGCCAACCTGGAGACTGAGTCCACCCTGTGCATGGCATTCTCTTCTCAGCTCCAGCCCTGGCATGAATGTGAGACAGACGAAGGAGGCGCCGGCCAAGCTGGAGTCCCAGGCTGGGCAGCAGGTGTCCCGTGGGGCCCGGGACCGGGTCCGTTCTATGTCAGGTGAGCCTTGGCCCCAGCCACTCCCACACAGGCCCCAGGGCTTCCTCAGTTGCTGCTGCTGGTCCCAGTGTTCAGGAAGGCCCCTTGAGCCCAGGGGTTGGGGTGGCTGGCTTCAGGCCTGGCCCACGTTCTGACTTGGGGGTGAGGCCTCCACAGCTTACCCACAGCCGTGGAGTGGTGGAGTGCGGCCCGCTTGCTGCAGAGGGGCCTGTTCTGGGAGCTGATGTTTCCTGTGGGTCTTAAGCCCGGCTCAGTCCTGGAGCCCCCTCTGCTCCAGTGAGCCATGGTCTGACTGCAGGACAGGTTCTGGGTCCCTCCCTGTGGCCCTGGGTCCACTGAGGCCAGTGCTGTGGTGGGCTGTGCTTTGAGGGCAGAGCTGCCACCCTCTCTGGCTCCCTGTGGCACTAGCCTGCCAGGCCCGGGGGGAGTATTCAGCTTTAGGCTGGTGGTTTTGCATCAGGTAAGTAGTGGTCACCAGTCCTCTGCCCTCCTCTTCAGGGGGCCATGGTCTTCGAGTTGGCGCCCTGGATGTGCCAGCCTCCCAGTTCCCGGGCAGTGCCACTTCTCCAGGACCACAGACTGCACCAGCCGCGAAGCCTGAGAAAGTCTCAGCCGGCACCCGGCTTCCTATGCAGGAGAAGACGAACCTGGCAGCCTACGTGCCCCTGCTGACCCAGGGCTGGGCGGAGATCCTGGTCCGGAGGCCCACAGGTACTGGGCGGGGCTGGCCTGGGCCCCGTCCCTCTGCCAGTCACCCACAGAGCTGTGGACACAGGGGTGATTGCAGACTTGGCCCTCTTGGGGTATTTGGGGGTAACCTCCCCCCCCACCTTGAGACAGAGTCTCGCTCTGTCGCCCAGGCTGGAGTGCAGTGGCGCGATCTCGGCTCACTGCAACCTCTGCCTCCCGGGTTCACGCCATTCTCCTGCCTCCGTCTCCCGAGTAGCTGGGACTACAGGTGCCCGCCACTGCGCCTGGCCAATTTTTTTGTATTTCTAGTAGAGACGGGGTTTCACCGTGTTAGCCAGGATGGTCTTGATCCCCTGACCTCGTGATCGGCCCGCCTCGGCCTCCCACAGTGTTGGGATTACAGGCGTGAGCCACCGCCCCAGCCATTTGGGGGTACTTTGAAGTCTCCAGGGGTGAGCTGTGAGGGGCGATCCAGGTGGCCGAGGTGGGGCCTGTAGTGAACCAGGTGGCTTCTGCGGCCGACAGTTGCCCTCCCCGCCTGGGGGCTGGAAGTCTGAGGTCCAGGTGCTCCTTGGCAGGAGGTGCTTCTCAGAGGCCTCAGTCCTTGGCATGCAGACAGCTTCTTCCCTGTGTGCTCTCAGGGTCTTTCCTGGATGTCTGCGTGTGAATCTTCTCAGGAGGAAACCAGTCGTGGCTCGGGGTCCACTCTGGTGCCTTGTTAGCCTTAATGACCTTTCTGAAACCCAGTCTCCAGAGACAGTCGTGTTCTGAGTTCCTGGGGTTGGGATTAAAGCACATCAACATGGGGGGCACAGCTCAGCCTCTTCCCAGGGGCAGAGGGAGGCCTTTGCAGAGGCCCAGAGCTCAGGGGCACCTGGGTGTGGCTGAGGGGTGCGAGGAGTGGGATTCCGGCCCTCATGGAGGCCTTGGGTCCGGACTGTGAGGCTGTGGGCTGGAGGCTGCCGCTCAGAGGTGCCTCCCCAGGCTTGGCTGAGCCTGGCCTCGGGGCAGGAGCTGATGGGGACAGCAGGGTGGTGGCCACCAGCGCTGGCTCTGACATTGTGGTCCTGAGGATCGTGGGAGGGAGCATCAGGGCAAAACCAGGGCCCAGCCAGGAGGCCTCCTGGGGGCCAGGGATGGGCATGGGGCATCGCTGGCCTCAGGCCAAAGGTGCTGCCGCCTCTGCAGGGAACACCAGCTGGCTGATGAGCCTGGAGAACCCGCTCAGCCCTTTCTCCTCGGACATCAACAACATGCCCCTGCAGGAGCTGTCCAACGCCCTCATGGCAGCTGAGCGCTTCAAGGAGCACCGGGACACAGCCCTGTACAAGTCGCTGTCGGTGCCAGCGGCCAGCACGGCCAAACCCCCTCCTCTGCCTCGCTCCAACACAGGTGAGTGGCATGGCGGGCCTTAGCATGGGCTCTGCTCCCACTGGCCTGGTGCTCCTGGTGACGGCAGTGTGGCTCCTCTCCGCTGAGGGCACCTACATGGCTGGGAGTGGTCCCTGGCCTGCCTCAGCACAGTCATCCTCCGATGTCTAGGAGAAGGCTGGCCTGTGGGAGGTGCCTGCCCTGCTCAGGAAACTGGAGCTGGCAGTGTCAGAAGCAGTAGGGGCCCTGTGGAGCCTTTGCCCAGCACCCTCCATGGGGAGTCCAGCACTGCAAGCTCCAGGAGGCTCCGCGGCAGCCTCCCTCCCTGCCTGGGCCCGGCTTTGGACACCTAGGCCCGCGTGCACACTCTCGGCCCCCACCCCACTCGGCACCGTGCTTCTCGCCAGACCCTCTGGCCCTTCTCTGTGGCTGCAGATGGCACTTAGCAGCCTAGGATGTCTACTCGCGGAGGAGGGAGGCCCAGCCCTCCTCAGGTCCGCCCGAGCAGCTTCCAGCTCAGGGCCCTGTGCACACCCCTGCCGGCCGCTGGCCCTGCCCTCTCTCCTCTGCAGGCATGGGGCCTGTGCTCTCTGCTCGACCTGTGTGTAGCCCCTCCTCCTGCTGACGTGGCCGCGCACGGGCTTCCCTTGCAGTGGCCTCTTTCTCCTCCCTGTACCAGTCCAGCTGCCAAGGACAGCTGCACAGGAGCGTTTCCTGGGCAGGTATTGGCGCGCCTCTCGAAGGGAAGCGGTTCGCTGCAGAGCGCCACTCTGCCTCATAGATGCTGTGCTCATCGCCTCACCCGCCCACCCCCATGGTCCGTCTGACCTCCACTGCCCTGGGGAGCAGGTCCCGACTCGCATGAGGACGTCTCTGCAGAACGCCCTGGCTTAGCCAGCGGGATCCCCTTGACTTGGTCCCTTTGTGGCTGAGCCCTGTCTCTGCGCTGTGCAAGCACGCCCAGCTTCAGGCCCGAGGGGTGGGGGTGGCATCAGTCTCCATGGTGACATCAACTGAGCTGCAGACTCTGAATGGTGCCAGCTCTTTAGGGGGAAGCCCGCCCCGGGCCTCCGCCGAGCTGGCCTTGCCCTGGCCTCTGGAACCCACAGATAGGGCTGCGTGTGCCTCGCGTCTCAGGTTGACCAAGGGCCCTGCAGACTGAGCTCTGCCTGTTGCCCCCAGGCCCTGGCAGGGAGTGCTGTGACCTGCATGGTGCTCCCCTGCCAGGTCTCCATGTGCGGACAGGAGCAAGTTCGGAAGGGCTGCGTGGGACGGCCCTGGGGCGGGGGACTGTGTGTGCAGGGCTGTGTGGGCTGCCGGGGGCTGTGTTGGTCCCCTCTGTTGCTGCTTCTACTCCCTTTCCCCCTGCCCTGACGCTGGCACAGGAAATACTGCTTTGGGACCTCACCCTCTCTCCTTAGCGTCCCCAGCTGTTGGTCTGGCTTGGAGTTGGAGGCTGAGCCTCTGCTCTTGGGAGCGGGCTCCCAAGTCTATAAATAGGGAATAGGGACTTCCCCCACGTCACGGAGTCTGCCTCTCTCCTGGGTTATGGAGGGCTGGTTTCAGGTGCCCCCTCTTCTAGAGCCGAGGCCCGTCTTGGGCGGAGAGTGTCTTGCCCCTGCCTACCTGGAGGCACAGGGGTGGCTGCTGGTGGACTCTAGGGTGGGCAGAGCCGGTTGCCTGCCCAACCCCCAGGAGCTCACACAGGAGATGTCTGTGTCAGCGTTACGCCCAGGCCCTCCCATTGTCTTGCCTGCCCACTCGGTGGACGGCAGCAGTAAGCAGAACCCTGGCGAGGCTCGCAGGGCTGCTGTCCCTCTGGTCAGAAGGCTGGTTCTCGGAGCCTTCTGTGAGCGCCAGGGCCTGGCCCAGCCCCACACCCAGCAGCCCCATCTGTGTCCTCCCAGACTCCGCCGTGGTCATGGAGGAGGGAAGTCCTGGCGAGGTTCCTGTGCCAGTGGAGCCCCCAGGATTGGAGGACTTGGAGGCAGCGCTAGGCGTGGACAGGCGCACAGACGCCTACAGCAGGGTGAGTGTGGCTCAGAGCCTAGACCCTCCTGAGCTCGGGGGTCTCCTCGTGGGAGGCAGGGCTCCGCATGGGTGTGCCTGCCCCCGGGGAACTGGCTCTGTGAACTTGGGCGAGATGTTCTCCCACATCCTTTGTGCACAGACGGTCTGCACTGCCCAGCCGTCCACCTGGGCCGGCCCCTGGCTGCTGGGCAGCCTGTGGTCTCAGGATGCTGATACCTCGGCTCGCGCAGCATGGGGCACAGCTGGTGGTGGTGCTGCTGCTTCCCGGGTGGGGACCATAGCCTGGTGCTTGGCTGCTCTGTGGCCCTGGGACAGAGGACAGATAGGGCCTCAGCACCTCCAGGGCAACCCCAGGTAGGCTCGAGGGTGCCTCCTGACGGGGTTCTCTTTGGGATGGTCCTTTCTAGTCGTCCTCAACCTCCAGCCAGGAGGAGAAGTCATTCCACGCAGAGGAGCTGGTTGCCGGGGGAATCCCCATTGAGCGAGCTGTCTCCTCGGAGGGTGGCCGGCCCTCTGTGGACCTCTCCTTCCAGCCCTCGCAGCCCCTCAGCAAGTCCAGCTCCTCTCCCGAGCTGCAGAGCCTGCAGGACATCCTCGGGGACCCGGGGGACAAGGCCGACGTGGGCCGGCTGAGCCCTGAGGTTAAGGCCCGTTCACAGTCAGGGATCCTGGACGGGGAAAGTGCTGCCTGGCCAGCCTCGGGCGAAGACAGTCGGGGCCAGCCCGAGGGTCCCTTGCCTTCCAGCTCCCCCCGCTCGCCCAGTGGCCTCCGGCCCCGCGGTTACACCATCTCCGACTCGGCCCCATCACGCAGAGGCAGGAGGGTAGAAAGGGATGCCTTTAAGAGCAGAGCCACCGCTTCCAATGCAGAGAAAGTGCCAGGCATCAACCCCAGGTGGGCCTCTTGCTTCCGGGTGGGGCTCCTGACACCCGTCCTGCGGGAACCTGGTGCCTCAATTGCCCCAGGCCGAGCAGGCTGGGGAGGGTCCTCGTCTGTGCCCTAGGGCTGGCTGGAGCCCCTGGGAAGGCGGCGGAGTGGGAGATGGCCAGGTTCTGTGTTCCTCCCTGGGCTGTGGCTGCCCTGGCCAGGCCCTCACCTGGGTGCCCACTGTCTCCTCCCTGTGCAGTTTCGTGTTCCTGCAGCTCTACCATTCGCCTTTCTTTGGCGACGAGTCAAACAAGCCAATCCTGCTGCCCAATGAGGTAGGCGTGGTCTCCCTCTCCTGCAGTCTGCTGGAGCGTGTGGCTCCGGGGAATGGTGGGGGGCCCGACTCTGTTGCTCAGAGCTCAGGCTTACAGAGGGCTGTAGCCTCGGCTCCCTGTGGCAGCCTGCTGTGACCAGCCTGGGTGGGGTGGCTTCCCATGGACAGGCATCTGGGGCTCAGGCAGGGCTCTGTGTGTCACAGTCACAGTCCTTTGAGCGGTCGGTGCAGCTCCTCGACCAGATCCCATCATACGACACCCACAAGATCGCCGTCCTGTATGTGGGAGAAGGCCAGGTGAGGCTGCAGGGCCAACCTAGGTGCCTGGACAGGGCCAGCTAGGTCTCAGCCTGCAGCGGGTGGGAGTCTGGGCCCCCTACGCCCCGCGGAGCTCAACACTGCTGGGTCCCCTAGAGCATGAAGTGCTCATTGAGCTCTGTGCCACGTGCTGCTCTGAGTGCTGGGGACCCAGGCGCGAGTGACAGGTCAGCGTGTGAGCACCCGGCACGCCAAGGAGTCGGAAGGACTGGGCGGGTGGCACCGGTCGCGGGGCTGGGGAGGGTGCTATTGGTCAGTGAGCTGACAGCTGTGTGCTGAGGGAGAGGGCAGGGGGAGCCTGCATAAGGGGTGGGGCACCCCGCACAGCAGCAGCAGGTGCAGAGGCCGGGGGCACCCTGCCCAGCCGGAGCATCTGTGCTGGGCGAGCACGGGAGCCGACAGGGTAGGCAGCCTCAGGGCCCTGGAGGCTGCACCTTCATCCCAAGGGAAAGGGCAGGGCCTGGGCTGCTGCTGACTCAGCCGAGTCTCAGTGAGTCCCTCCTGCTGTGTGGCTCGTGGAGGTGGGTGGTGACGGTCTCTGTGGGAGCACGGTAGGCCCGGGGGGGCAGGCTGCTGAGAAGCCAGGGCCCCCGCTGTGCTTTGAGGGTGGAGCTCCCCGATTTTGCTGGCCAGGCATACACGGGGCTGAGGGAAGAGAGGGAGTCAAGGATGACACCTGGTGTCTGGCCTGGGTGGCTGCTGGAATGGATGGTCCTGTCTGCTTCAGGGATCAGAGTGGGGCTCCCGGCAGAGCCCACTGGGCACCCCCACCCTCTGCAGGGCGGGGCCTGGCCCGGGAGTGATGCCACCTTGCCTCTCCTCTCCCCACAGAGCAACAGTGAGCTCGCGATCCTGTCCAACGAGCATGGCTCCTACAGGTACACGGAGTTCCTGACGGGCTTGGGCCGGCTCATCGAGCTCAAGGACTGCCAGCCAGACAAGGTGTACCTGGGAGGCCTGGACGTGTGTGGTGAGGACGGCCAGTTCACCTACTGCTGGCACGACGACATCATGCAAGGTGTGGCCTGGCCCCCACCCACTCCTGCTGCCCCACGCCTCGGGGCACGGCCCCGGCATCCCCACCCTCTCCAGCTCTCCACGCTTCGGGGTCCGAGCTCAGCAGCATGGGCATGGAGGCAGTGATGGGGCTGGTGGCTTTGCTTCCCCAAGCCCTGTCCCTGGGGAAGAGCCGAGGGCCACTGGCTAGGCACCAGAGGACGTGGCCCCCGCAGGCCCCCAGAACCCCTGGAGGAATCAGGAGGTGCCCCGGTGCAAGGCACGAAGGGCCTCAGCACTGGCCCCACAAACCCATCCGGCTCTGCTCACCCGCAGCCGTCTTCCACATCGCCACCCTGATGCCCACCAAGGACGTGGACAAGCATCGCTGTGACAAGAAGCGCCACCTGGGCAACGATTTCGTGTCCATTGTCTACAATGACTCTGGCGAGGACTTCAAGCTCGGCACCATCAAGGTGAGTGAGGGGCTGTCAGTGGGGCTGGGTCCCAGGCAGGTGCGCACGACTGTGTCCCGAGTTGTGGGGGGTCCCCCCTGAGCTTCGGTCACGAGCATGAGGAGAGGCCGCAGTGCTCAGGGCCCCATGGGCACGAGCTTCAAGCCCTGAGCCTGAGTTGCATCATCTGTGCCATGGAGACTGTGGCCCCTGCTGCTGGGGTTTTGTCAGGAGTAACTGGCAAGTGCAGACTGGGCGTGCTGGGTGGGCACAGTATAGTTGGTGCTTCCTGTCTGCCCTGCACGGCCCTTGGGCCCCCAGTCTCCCCAGTGGCAGCTGTCAGGCCACTCGCTTGGTTACTGCCACGCACCACTAGGCAGCAACCAGCATCAGCCTCTTCTGGAGGTGGGCTGGGTCGGCCAGTGTCACAGAGCATGTCCTGGGTGCTCTGTCGGGTGAGCCCCAGCGTGGCAGGGAGAGCTGGCATGGCCCAGGCGGGGCAGGTGGGCTGGAGGCCTCACTCCAAGGGCCCCAGGACCCTGAGGCAGCCATTGAACCGAAACCCCAGGGCTGCTAGTCAGAGTCCAGGAGGGGCAGGAGCAGAGCGAAGGTGGGTCCGGCCAGACGCCAAGACGATCAATGGGGGCATGAGGAGGGTGTGGTGGTGCTGCGATGGGGTACATGGCACACTTCATGGCTGGGCAGACGGATTTGGACGTGTGCAGACACCCTGGGGGCCCTTGCACGTAGAGGTGCCCCGCTGTGGCTACAGCACATGTGGGTGCTGGGCCCAGGTGTGGAGGGGGCTTGGCCTGTGGGAGGCCAAACACAGCCCCGCTGCCGCAGGGGAAAGTTCAGGGGCAGATGCTGCCCGTGGAGCTGACAAGCGTCTAGCAGTGCAGCCAGGCAGCAGCTGAGAGCAGCCCTCAGCCCACGGTGTGCACAGGAATGACCCCTTTTCTTGTCTGGGCAGGGCCAGTTCAACTTCGTCCATGTGATCATCACCCCGCTGGACTATGAGTGCAACCTGGTGTCCCTGCAGTGCAGGAAAGGTGGGGCCGGGTGGGGCTGGGCAGTGCAGGAAAGGTGGGGCCAGGGTGGGGCCAGTGTCCCTGCAGTGCAGGAAAGGT
>NC_045450.1:848490-897098 GCF_002776525.5 Piliocolobus tephrosceles | reverse complement strand
AAGGTGGGGCCAGGGTGGGGCCAGTGTCCCTGCAGTGCAGGAAAGGTAGGGTTGGGGTGGGGCTGGGCAGGGTGGTGCCAACGGCCCTGGGCCTGGCATGACCACCTTGTCTCCCCAGACATGGAGGGCCTTGTGGACACCAGCGTGGCCAAGATCGTGTCTGACCGCAACCTGCCTTTTGTGGCCCGTCAGATGGCCCTGCATGCAAACGTGAGTGGGGGCAGGCCCAGGCATGAGCTGGTGGGACAGGCCCAAGTGCCACCTGCGAGTGAGCTCACCCCTGCCTACGTCCCCAGATGGCCTCACAGGTGCACCACAGCCGCTCCAACCCCACCGACATCTACCCCTCCAAGTGGATTGCCAGGCTCCGCCACATCAAGAGGCTCCGCCAGCGGGTAGGGAAGATGGGGTTCCCTCAGCAGGGTGTGCTGGCTGCCCAGGCTGTGGGGCGGGCGGGCGGGCAGAGCGGGTGCCACGCCTCCTGGACTTGCTGCCCAAGCTGCCTCTGCCTTCAGATCTGCGAGGAAGCCGCCTACTCCAACCCCAGCCTGCCTCTGGTGCACCCCCCGTCCCATCCCAAAGGCCCTGCACAGACTCCGGCCGAGCCCACGTCTGCCTACGAGATGGGCCAACGGAAGCGCCTCATCTCCTCCGTGGAGGACTTCACCGAGTTCGTGTGAGGCTGGGGCCCTCCCTGGACAGTATGTTGTGTCAGTGAAATAAAGTCCTGGCCCTGGTGCACAGACAGAGGCACAGGTTGCAGTCAGACAGCTCTTTTATTGACTTTGTCTGCTTGGTGCGGGGGTTGGGTGGGGGGCGGTTGAGGCTCCAGTAGCAGCCGTGCCCACAAAAGTGGTACACAAAAGCAGGCGCAGCCAACTCCGAGGGCCCTGGGGCTGCTCGGGCCACACAGCACACACGTGCGCGCGCACACACACGCTCCCCTTCCTCCACCCTGGGAGCCAGCCACCAGGAGGGGTCTTTTTCTCTAACCACCCTGGGCTCCTGTGACATGCCTAGTCCTGCTCCTTGCCCAGACCCGATACCAGCAGGCCTGGGCGCTGCTCTCTCGCTACCTGGCCTAGGGCAAGAAGGATGACTGACAAAGCCTCTGGGGTGATGAGAGTGCCTGGGGGACAGCTGTGCCCCCAGCACTGGCCCAAGGTCATGGTCGCATCCAAGCAGCAGCCGGGCTGCCATAGCCCCGCCACACCTACCCAGGTGTTGGGGAGGCCAGCTCTGGGCGCAGGGCCCAGTTTCAGCTGCCAGGCCCCTCAGCCCTAGTGAAAATAGTGACATACAAAAATATATACATTTTAACACCATATAAATTACACGAGACACACAGTGAGACGATGCGGGGAGTACGGTAGTAACAGGAGAGGTAATAACTTAGGGGCAGGGTGGCGGCGGTGCAGGCTAACCCTCCCTGAAGCCAGCAGCCTTAGCGATGGGGGACATCTGCCCAGGGGGTGGGGCCGGGCACAGCCCGCTGTACCTGAGGACTCGGGCAAATAAATTAGCATCTCAGAGGCTAGAAAACATCCAATACTGCTGTGTCCTCCCCCAGGGAGCCGGGGAGGGGACCCTGGGTCCTGGTTGGACACACAGCCTCTTTAAAGTGCTGAAGCCCACAGGCAGGCAGACACCCCTGCCTGCTCTCTGGGGAACCTGCGTGCAGCCATTCTGCCTGGCCCGAGGCCTTGAGGCTGGCAGAAGGTAATACTGAGCGGTGTCCACTCTGACTCCACAGCCCATCCCCACCAGGGAAAGGGCCTAAGTGCTGCTGGGGTGGACCTTGTTCTTGACCCACAGAGATGTCCTGCTGGGGCCAGTGGCCAGGTCCACACCTCGACTGGCCCGGGCCAGGCGGCTGGGCAGTGCTGGCCGCAGGCCCGGGGATGGGCCACGGGAAGGTCCGGCGGGGGCCCGGCTGCTCCTGCGGCCTTGCAGGCTGTGCAGCTGCTGCTCCAGCTGGTAGACGTCCTCTGTGGCCTGGTTGAGTCGGTCAAACTGGGTGAGCAGAGCCTCAAACACGGCTTGGAGGCGGGAGGGCTCGGGCTCACTCCTCGTCCCCAGCCGGCCCAGGCTCATGCTCAGCCCATCCAGCTGGCTGGAGGAGGTGGAGGGGTGCGACGCGTCGGAGCCAGCGCTGGGGGGGGGCACATCCGGGGATACCTTGGAGCCCCTGGAGGAGCGAGAGGGCAGCGGTTCCATCCCTTCAAAGCGGACTTTGTGGCGGAACTGGGGGCGGCACAGGGGCTCAGTCAGTCCGGCTGCACCCTGGGCAGAGCCCAGGGCGTGTCCCTCTCCCCCCCACTGGGCCGTACCCACCTCCTTGACCTTGCTGAGGCCCATCCAGAGGCGCAGCCGACGCAGGAACAGCTCCACCATCTCGTAGTCCTGGGGCTCCCAGGCCGGCCGGTACAGCTCTCCACGCAGGGCGTGGTAGCGCCAACGGAGGATGACAGCCCCCAGCCGTAGGGCGCCCCACAGCCGCAGCGCCCAGAGCCCCACACACAGCAGTGGTGACAGGTGCCAGGACTCGGCAGGACACAGGGTAGAGAGCCCGGTCCCAGAGCACAGCACCAGCAGGGCCTGGGCCACACTCCGGAGGGAGTCCACGCAGGAGGACACGAGCTGCGGGGAAGGCGGCATCAGTGCGTGAGGCTGAGCGTGCGTGCAGCTGAGCTGAGCTAAGGGGCTCTCCCCGGCCGCGCAGTCACCTACCAGAACGGCCAGCTGGGCGTAGGCTACCCCGAGCACCACCAGGCCCAAGGTGGCCCCCAGGAGCTCAGGCAGAGCCCGGAATAACGTCTTTCCAAAGACAGACCACTGGCGCACGAAGCGTAGCTGCTGAGCGGCCTGCGGACGAGGGGTCCGTCAGTTTGCAGCCCTGGGGTCTGCGCCCAGCCCCGCGCCCACCGGCCCCACCCTTACCTTGACCAAGAGCAGGAAAAGCAGCGAGGCCGCCAGGCCACGGGCTGCGGAGCTCAGCTGCGCCACCTGGTCGAAGCTGGTGAAGCGGCGTGGGCGGCCACGCACGAAGCGGGTCCACTGGCGGTCGGCGGCGCCCAGCTGCGCGAGGCGTACCAGCGCCGTGGCCGCCGTCAGCACCACCAGCAGCCACCGTGCCCAGGCCCGGGGTCGCAGCACGCGCCAACACCCTTCCCTGTGCCAAGTACGGGCCTCGGCCACGGCGAAGTGCAGCGCGAACAGCAACAGGCACACCTGTGGGGGGCGGGGTCAGGAGAGTGGGCAGGGCCCTGCGAGGGGTGGGACGCTGCCGGGGGCGGGGCCCAGTGAGGGGCGTGGCCCTGCGAAGGGTGGGACGCTGCCGGTGGGAGGAGCGGGGTCTGGCCGGGGGCGGGCGTACCGAGGTGAGCAGAGGCAGCGAGAGGCCCGCGCTGAGGCGGCGCAGCGCGAAGGGGCGGACGCTGAGAGCGGCCAGGGCGCGGCCGGCCGCCGGGAACTCGAGGCGCAGCGTGACGGCGGCGTGCAGCCCCACGGCCGGGCTGTAGCGCGTCAGCTCCACAAACACAGCGCGGCTCCTGCGCAGAGGGTGCGGGTCACTGGGAGAGGGTGGCAGGGCGGAAGCTGCGGGGACCACGTGGTGCAGGCGTGGCTGAGGGGCTGTGGAAGCCGCCTAGGCCAGCGGGGGCCTGAGGGGTGAGGGTGGGCTCTTGGCTGGTGACCGCAGCCACCCCGGAGAGGGCAGAGGAGGGAGCTCCCACCTGTTGTCCAGCCAGTTGTGCAGCTGCAGGAATCGCAGCCGGTCGCGGCTCTCCTCCAGGCTCAGGCCCAGCTCCTGCACGTAGCCCCCGCTGTCATACACTGCACAGGAGCCCCAGGACCACGCCCTGCCGGAGAGGGGTGGCGTTGGTGCCGCACCCCAGCCCTTCCGGCACCCCGAGCCAGGCTGGTCAAGAGGCCGGGGCACTCCTGGAGAACTACTCCCTTGTCCTTGGCACAGATGCCTGGGGCCCTCGCGCTGCTCACCCCAGCAGATCCGGTGCAGAGTAAGCCCATGTCCCCGAGCCATTGTGAGGACTCTCCCAGCCAACGTCGTAGTCGCTGGTGCTGAAGCCTCCCGCAGCTGAGCAAGTGTGGACCCTGGGGCCGGGAGGGTCTGGGCAGAGTGCTGAAAACACACAGTCCCAGGCCGGGACCAGGGCGTCATCAAAACCCAGTAGGCGTGCTTCCTGCTGGCCAGCTCGCGTGAGCTCTGGTTCCACCACCCCAGAGAACCCTCCCGGCAGCCATCAGTTAGACAATGTCACCACCTCTACTAAACAGAGAAGGAAGCTGCAGTGTCAAGAGGGCCACGGTCACACAGCTCGGGAGCAGAGCTGATGCCAGAGTTCCGCTGAAGGCTGCTCTCTGGACAAGAGGAAGGATTTAAGTCTTGGGGCACCCCCTGCCGGCTCACCTTCCTGCAGCCGCACCTGCCGCAGCCGTGGAGGCCCCAGCTCTGGGCTGGACTGGTTCCCGTGGACATAGGGCAGCAGCACGTGCGCCATCCATGGCCAGAACTCCTCAGACCTGCCACAGCACCAGACACAGTCACGTGCTCCAGCCCCCACTGCCCTACGCCCGCCTGGAGTGAGCGGCCGCTATAGACCCAGGGAACATGGCTCCCACTGCCCTGCTAGCCACGGCTAGACCTGGGCTCCTCAGCCTTATCCTGGGGACGTTCTGGGGCAGACAATTCTCTGTCATAGGCCCATCCTGTGCACTGCAGGGCACGGAGCTGTTTCCCTTGCCTCTGCCCACTGATGCCAGCAGCACCGACCTCCAGTTCTGGCAACCAAAAGGGTATCTACATATTTCCACGTCCCCTAGGATCTAGCTGGACTAAAGGCAAAACCAAAGCCCAGGAGACAGACCAGTGCACCGGGTGCCCGTACCGCGTGATGGCCAGGAAGGTCCGGCTGTGCAGTTCCTGCTTGATGGCGCTCTGCAGACGGTAGGCGTGCCCATGGCACGAGGCATCCCCATAGCTGGCCAGCAGCGTCACCAGCAGAAAAAGCATGTACACCAGGAGGCTCTGGTGGACAGGGGGCCCTGTGGTCAGCCTGGCCCCAGCCCAGTGACAGCAGGGCTTTGGCCACAGCTGGGGCCCCCAGAGCTACGGCAGGTGCAGCTGCAGGAAGGTGAGCTGGCAGGGGGCACCCCAAGACTTTACCTGGCTAAGTAACGGCAGCACACACCCTGCCTGGGACCCCACCTGGGGGCAGACACACAGGCCACTGCGGCAGTGCTTAGGGGCCTTCAGGGCGAGACAGGAGTGGGCATTGGAGCTGGGCCCTGGCAGGGACTGGGGCAGCAAGTGGAGGGCATAGGGTAGGAGGGAGTCCGGGCAGAGGCTGCAGAGCCTTGAACCCCCAAGGGCCTTCTGGGTGAGGAAAGGGGGACGAGAGTGTCCCGTGTACATGGGTGGGAGGTGGGAGAAAGGAGGTGGAGGTGGCACAGGCCGCACCCAGGCTCACCCGCAGCATGCCGTGTAGCCTCTTGACCTTTCGGGCTTCCTCCTTGGCCAGGAAGAGTGCAAAGCCGTGGGGGGGGCGTACGCGGGGCACACGTGCGCTCACAGGCGTCACAGCCGGGCTCTCCACCAGGGTGTCATCTTCATCAGGGTGCAGCCGCTTGGCCACCAGTGAGAAGTACAGTGCTTCCAGCAAGACCTGGGGAGGGGGTGGCTTCAGAGGGGTCCCCCGTGTTGGAGGCCTGCAGCCTACCCGACAGCCCCCTCACTCACCTTCAGCGGCTCCCAGCCGAGGAATGAAGCCAGGAAGCTGGTGGTGCTGGACAGGAGCCACGCAACACTCACACCCGGGGGGAAGCCGACACCCACCCACCCTGAGACAGCCACAGCCACAGCCACCAGGAGCAGGCTGAGCCCGTGGGCCAGGGAGGTGCACCAGGCCGGCAGCAGGCGCTTCCGCAGACCCTCCACCAGTCCTGGGAAAGCAGAGACAGACCTGTGACAGGCAACTAACAGGGAGGGGCTGGGGGCATCCCGGGCCTACGCAAGCGCACCTGTCCTAGAGAGCCTCGCTGCCTGGGGCCGTTCCCAGGTCAGGCCTGGGCTGGGCGGCCCCAGCTCGCCCAGCCTCTGCAGCTCCAGCGTCTCTGTCTTCTCCCCAGGAGTGCTGGACCTGCGGGACATGGTGGGCCGTGAATTCATTCCGGCTTCCAGGAGGCAGTGGCAGCCAAGCCCATGCTAATCTGGGCGGGCAGTTTCTTGAGCCTCTCGGGTCATGGGGTCCCCCCACAAAGAGACGGAAGACCCTACCCCAAATGAGAGTGGGAGTGGTGCTAGGAGCCAGGGAACCAAGAGCCACTCCAGGCGCCAAAGCCAG
This sequence comes from Piliocolobus tephrosceles, assembly GCF_002776525.5. NCBI lineage: Eukaryota > Metazoa > Chordata > Mammalia > Primates > Cercopithecidae > Piliocolobus > Piliocolobus tephrosceles. The sequence continues at coordinate 890,736 of NC_045450.1, read as the reverse complement.
GTGTCTGCCTGTGTCCCTCTCCCACTCACTTTCTGCTGATAAACCCATTGCCCACAGCCTGACCAGCCGCCCCTACAGCCACACACGGCCTCCCAGGGCATGACAGGCCCCCCTCAACCCTGCAAACTATGACTGGGTCTCGACCATCCAACGAGCATCTCCACAATCTAGAGGCCAGTGTGTCTCTCCCATGCAGTTTTATGGCCTAAAATTTATTTTTGGACAAGGAAACATATAAATGCCTTTGAAATCCCAAGTGTGTAGGGCTCCCTGGGGCCAGAGATCTGCTTGTGTTTCCAGGAGCCAATGACCACCGAGGCTGTGCCACTGCATCAGGGCACCATGCTGACATGCCCAGTCCCAGAGCTGCTAGAGAAGAGGTACAGAGGCAGCAAAGATGCGTGAGGGGGAGGACGAGACCAACTGCGACACGCTGAGTCCTAGGCTCCCTGGGTGCTCTCCCGCACCTGCACCCTGGTCAGCCCATCACCGAAAGAACCGCCTGACCCGGGGGCCGCACTGCACTGACTGCTTCCTGTTTTGCTGTCTCTCAGAGGATAAAAGGCACTCTTGGCTGGGCGCAGTGGCTCGGGCCTGTAATCCCAGCACTTCAGGTGGCTGAGGAAGGAGGATCACTTGAGCTTAGGAGTTGGAGACAGTGAGACCCTGTCCCTACAAAAAATTTAAAAATGACCCAGCCTCAACTTAGCCAGGCGCGGTGGCTCACGCCTGTAATCCCAGCATTGTGGGAGGCCGAGGTGGGTGGATCAAAAGGTGAGGAGTTCAAGACCAGCATGGCCAAGATGGTGAAACCCCATCTCTACTAAAAACACACACAAAAATTAGCCGGCTGTGGTGACGGGCGCCTGTAATCCTAGCTACTTGGGAGGTTGAGGCAGAGAACTGCTTGAACCTGGGAGGCAGCGTTTGCAGTGAGCCGAGATCGTGCCACTGCACTCCAGTCTGGGTGACAGAGTGAGACTCCGTCTCAAAAAATTAAAAAAAAAAAAAGACCCAGTTTCAACTATTCCTTTATAGCAACACAAATGACTTGGTCTGACTCAGGGAGCAGGCTCTTGCTGGCAGAGATGGAGAACGGCTGACAGGGAGGCATGGGGTGGCCAGGAATGCCAGAGCAGAGGTGCCGCCAGGACAGAGCGTGCAGGTCTAGGCACAGGGAAGGCCGTGCTCTGCATTGGGAAAGCAGCCACGGGATGCGCTGGAGGCTGGAGTGAGGAAGGATGCAGAGGGGTCCAGGATGAACCCAAGCCTCTGACCTGGTCAGCCCAAAGCATTGTCTAAGCAAGGGACAGCCAAGGGTTGAAAAAGCCGGGAGGGCGAGGGCCACGTGCTCTGTGTGGCTGTGGAGTCTGAGCTGCCACCAGAAATCCCCGCAGAAGCAATGAATCTGGATTTCACAAAGAGCTTTGGGCTGCAGATACTTTGGGCTGCTCAGCTGCTACTGACTACCCCTGGATTTCCCCATACTCTGTATTTTTAAAACCGACTGGCAATTTATTCATAAAGATGCCCTCATGTCACGGTTATCTGCCTTTTGTAAATCAGGAAGTTTTCCTTTTTGTCTGAGTCCACGGGCAGTTCATACCTCTTTAGTTCCTAGTTGCTTGACAATGAGAAGCACTCAAAGGAATAACACAGAAATCAAAACAGACGTGGGTGGAAAAGCCACGCACCACTTAGTGCCAGGGATATGTTCTGAGGAATGTGTCGTTAGGTAATTCTGTTGCTGTGCAAGTGTCTCAGGGTGTAGTTACCCAAACCCAGACACTGCAGCCCCTGCGCATGCAGGCCCTGTGGTGTGGCCTGTGGCTCCAGGACTCCGCACCTGCACTGCGTGCCACCGCACTGAACCCTGCAGGCAGCTGCAGCGTGACGGCAGGGCCCTGTGCGCCTCAGCGCACCTGAGCACAGGAGGGCACGGCAGAGCCCGGGGTCACATGTATGTGTGGTGCCCTCTGCCAAAGGGTGGATGCGCATGGCTACATACAAGGTCTCCGTATGACCCTTTGTTGATAGGTTGGAAAACAACCAAGAAATTGAGGAAAAAAAATGTTTTTTGAGATGGAGCTTCGCTCTTCTGTGGCCCAGGCTGGAGTGCCATGGCGCAATCTCGGCTCACTGCAGCCTCAGCCTCCCAGGTTCAATCGATTCTCCTGATTACAGGTGCCCGCCACCACGCTTGGCTAATATTTTGTATTTTTAGCAGACATGGGGTTTTGCCATGTTGGCTAGGCTGGTCTCGAACTCCTGACCTCAGGTGATCTGCCCACCTTGGCCTCCCAAAGTGCTGGGATTACAGGCGTGAGCCACTATGCCCGGCTAATTCTGCATTTTTAGTAAAGATGGGGTTTCTCCATGTTGGTCAGGCTAGTCTTGAACTCCCAAGCCCAGGTGCTCTGCCCGCCTCAGTCTCCCAAAGTGCTGGGATTACAAACGTGGGCCCCCCCGCCCCGGCCCTTTTTTTTTTTTTGAGACAGAGTCATGCTCTGTTGCCCACGCTGAAGTACAGTGACGCAATCTCAGCTCACTACAACCTCCACCTCCCAGGTTCAATCGATTATCCTGCCTCAGTCTCCCACGTAGCTGGGACTACAGGCACCCGCCACCATGCCTGGCTAATTTTTTGTATTTTTAGTAGAGATGGGGTTTTGACGTGTTGGCCAGGCTGGTCTCGAACTGCTGACCTCAGGTGATCCGCCCACCTCGGCCTCCCAAAGTGCTGGGATTACAGGCATATGCCACTGCGCCCAGCCAAGAAATTCTTTAAAATACAAATAATCAAAAATGGTCTTGAAAAAAATGGGGTATTTAAAAACCCACCCATAATTTCTCACTGCTCTGAGACCAAAATAAAAATGTGGCTCCAGCCAGCCTCACACAGGAGCCTTTCTGCTCCTCCAAAGCCCCATGCACCTGCTCCCTCCCTAGAGGGAAGGTTCTCACGCCCTGGAGGATCCTATGAGGCTCTTTTCACAGACAAGAAGCCGAAGGCTCAGAGAAGTGAAGTGGTGCAACCACAGCCCCCAGCCCACCCCAACCACCCCAGGGACCACGGCTGCCTGGCCTGAGTCCCGGCCCCTCCTCTGGCATCACCCCTCCCCGGAGAGCCGGGCACTCACAGGCTGGTGAGCAGGTCCGTTTCCATGTGGGTGTCTTGGGTGGGGGCCGGGCTGCTGACCCCTTTGGCAAGGACCTGCTGGATCAGGTCTTCATCTAGAGACATAGGAGGCACTGGGTGGGCCCAGCTGCGCAGGTGAGCTTCAGAGCCCCCTCCTCTCACCCCAGCTCACCTGATGCTGAGGATTTCGCAGGCAAGTAGGGGCTGGCCAGGGAGAAGCCGTCCTCCTCCGGGCCCAGCCCATGGCCCGCCTGGCCCCGTGCCAGCTGCCGTGGGTTGCTGTCCACAATGGACGGGTCGCTGAGCAGGTCCGGCCAACTGAGCATTCCCTCGCTGGAGGGCCAGCACACCAGGCTGCAGGTGGCGTGGGTCAGCAAGGTGCCAGGGGATGTGTCACCCACGCACCGCACCCCCGTCCAGTCACGCATGGACATGCTGGGCTTCTGAGCAAACCCGCTCCCAGGCGGTGTGACCACATGGAGCCACAGATACCCAGCAAGGACATGCAGCCCGCACACCCCCGGCACTCCAGACAGTGACCTGCACCAGGGCTCAAGGTTGCTCTAGGGAACCCACCTCTTAGAATCATCCAGAAATAAGTCACTCTTCATCTGTCCAGCAAAGGCCTGATAAGAGGTGCACAGTGTCTTGAGTCCAAGCTGCCCCAAGATGACAGGACCCCCAGCCCATCCTGGGACCCCCAGTGGAGCCCTCACCTCAGTGTGGAGCCCCGGGAACGTGAGGAAGGAGCTGTCCAGCACGGATGAGTCCAGGCAGCTGTCGATGTCCAGCACCTGCTGCCTGGCAGGCGTGGGGCTCAGGCCCCCAGCCACCTGCAGGACAAGGGCAGTGATCAGAGGGCAGCAGCTCAGACCTGCTCAGGACAGGAATGACAAGCCACCTCCTCAGCAGACAGGGCAGAGCCCAGTGCCATCCGACAGAATGTTCTAGAATGGTGGATATATGTGACATCTCCACTGTCCATGATGGCAGCCCCTTGCAACGTGTGCCACTGAGCACTTGACAGGCGACTGGTGCAGCTAAAGAACAGAGTTTTAAATTTCATTTATTATTTTTAGACGGAGTCTCGCTCTGTCACCCAGGCTGGAGTGCAGTGACGCAATCTCAGCTCACTGGAACCTTCACATCCCACATTCAGGCGATTGTCCTGCCTCAGCCTCCTGAGTAGCTGGGATTACAGGCGCCTGCCACGATACCCAGTTAATTTTTTGTATTGTTAGTAGAGATGGGGTTTCACCGTGCTGGCCAGACTGGTCTTGTACTCCTGACCTCAAGTGATCTGCTGGCCTCGGCCTCCCAAAGTGCTGGGATTACAAGTGTGAGCCACCATGCCCGGCCATCATTTCATTTTAATTAACTTAAATATGAGCAGCCACATGTGGCCTCCAGTTCCTGCCATGGACTCAGGGGCAACCCCTCCTGGTCATGGCACATGCGCCTTCTCTGTGTGCTGCTGGGGTTGGTTTGCATGTGACCTGTTGAGGACCCCCATGTGTGTATTCCTAAGGGGTGCAGCCTACCATTTCTGTATGAATGGGAAGAGCTCCCACCTGCTGTATTTCTTGGAAAGAGTCTGTGAAGGATTGGTGTTAATTCTTCTTCAACTGTTTAGAAGAATTATATACTGAAGGCTCTGAGCCTGGGCTTCTCTTTGCGGGAATTTTTTTTTTTTTTTTTTTAGGTCTTATACAGATGGGGTCTGCCCAGGCTGGTCTCAAACTCCTGGAATAAGATCCGCCCACCTCAGCCTCCTGAAGTGTTGGGATTACAGGCGTGAGCCACCATGCCCAGCCAGTGGGAGGTTTCTAAAGGACTGACTCGGCCTCTTCACTTGCTGTAGATGTACTGAGATTTTCTTCTGAAGAGTGTTTCGGAAGCGTGTGCAGCTGTGTGCTCGCTTCTTCTGAGTTATCTGGTGTGCTACTGTGCAGTTGTCCGTACCATGTGCTTAGGTTCTGTTAATGTCTGCAGGGTTGGCAGTGAAGTGCCCTCGTTCTTTCATGATTCTGGCATCTGAGTCTTCTCTCTTTCTCCCTGGTCGGTCTAGCTAAGGCTGCTCAAGTGTGTTGACCCTTCCCGAGAGCCAGCCTTTGGTGGGCACCTTTCCCTCTGCCTGCAGTACTGGAGAGTAGCCCTGGGCGTGGTGCCGAAGCCCAGGCTCCATTCCCAGTACTCCCGGGTCCCCAGCCCCAGCCCACCTTGCTCCGGGACATCCGGAAGAGAAAGAGGACGGCCAGGTAGATGGGATAGACAACCACGCTGGACACCAGGCCAACAGCAACTGTGTCGACACTCAGCGGACGCAGCCTGGACACACGCCCCGCGCTGTGTGGGAGAGAGGAGGCCACACAGGTGAGGCTGAGGGGCGGGCAGGGCTGGGCAGGAAGAGGCTGTCCCAACCCCTGCGGCACCCACCTATAGGTAGAGTCTCCAACAGTCCCGTACCACACGGCATTGGCGCCCAGGAAGAGGCAGATGAGGAGGACACAGCAGGTGGCCCTCTGGATGCGGGTGAAGCGGCTGCGAGGTGGCCGGTCCCATATGGAGAGCCAGATGTGCTTGTCAAAGAAGCCGCGCTGCAGCTCAGCCACCAGCAGGCGCCGGAAGCGCAACAGGGCTGCGTCGCCTGGGGGCAGGGAGGGCCCAGCTGCAGGAGGCCTTGGGGCAGGACCACCCCGCCCAGCCTCCCACACAGCAGGAACGTGGAACGAGGCCTTACTCGCCGCCAGCACCTCCTTCTCCACCAGGCCCCCGTTGGCCTCCGTCTCCACCGACAGCCAGTCATTGACCAGGAAGAAGGCACTGCGGGCTGTCTGCAGGTCCTTGACAATGACATGCTGCAGGAACCAGGCGGGGCTGAGCCCTGCAGAGGTGCGCGAGGGAGGTCAGGCTCGCAGGGCACCCCAATGCGGGGGCAGAGAGGCAGCGCTCCGCAGGGTCTACACAGACCTTTGTTGTCGTGCCACACTCGGATCTTCCACACGCTGCCCAGGCTGTGCGGGGTGGCGATCTGGAAGATGTCCAGGCTGTTGCGGTGGAAGGCTCTGTCACCGTCCAGGTGCCGGTGGCCGCTCCGGCTGTCCACCCCATACAGCATGATACCCACATGGGCTGTGGTACCTGGGGAGCAAGAGGGAGGGGTGGGAGGCTCAGTCTGCTGCCCAACACGTGTAGCATCCCAGGCAAGTCGTCTCAGCTTTGGCCTCTGTGCACTCAAGATGCCGCACGGGCAGTCCCGGCTTTACACAGCTCTGCCACACGAGGGGCTGCGGTTACTGCAGTTTGTCCAATAAACAGCAAGGCCACAAGGACATAATTAAATTACACAGAGAGAACTGTAACTTGTGACATGCAAACACGGCTGCACACATCTCAGTCCACACCACAACCAGTGACCCCCCCCGCACACCCGTCCACGCCTGTCACACCACAACCAGTGACCCGCACCACACACCTGTCCCTCAGTTCATGCACAGACTACAAAGCGTGAAGCTATGTCCCCTCCTTCTCTCCCAGTGACAGACCCAGGTGACAGTTTTTTTTTTCTTTTTTCTGACAGAGTCTTGCTCTGTCGCCCAGGCTGGAGTGCAGTGGTGTGATCTCAGCTCACTGCAAGTTCTGCCTCCCGGGTTCACGCCATTCTCCTGCCTCAGTCTCCTGAGGAGCTGGGACTACAGGCACCTGCCAGCACGCCCAGATAAATTTTTGTATTTTTTAGTAGAAACAGACTTTCACTGTGTTAGCCAGGATGGTCTCGATCTCCTGACCTTGTGATCTGCCTGCCTCGGCCTCCCAAACTGCTGGGATTACAGGCCACCGTGGGCCACCGTGCCCGGCCAACAGTTTTAAAAAGTAGGTAATCAAAACAAAGAACTGGCCAATGAAGATGAAACCACAGCACTGAGATAAAAAATGGGAACACAGCCGGGTGTGGTGGCTCATGCCTGTCATCCCAGCACTTTGGCAGGCCGAGGCAGGCAGATCACCTGAGGTCAGGAGTTTGAGACCAGCCTGGCTGACATGGTGAAAAATTAGCTGAGTGTGGTGGCAGGCGCCTGTAGTCCCAGCTACTCAGGAGGCTGAGGCAGGGGAATCGCTTAAACCCGGGAGCTGGAACTTGCAGTGAGCCAGGATCATGCCACTGCATTCCAGCCTGGACAACAGAGCAAGACTCCGTCTCCAAAAAAAACAAAAACAAACAAAAACAAAAAGGTTATTGAAGAAACAGCCATGGGGAGGCTCTCTGTCTGAGACACGAGCTATGCAGTCAGGATCACGGGTGGACGCAGTCTCCTACAGTGGTAGCAATGCTCACCTCTGCGCAGGCTGAGTGGGGCCTCTTGTGGGGCCACGCTGCTATGCAAAACGTGGGCTGCCCACCCTGATTGATTGGCACCTACTTCCAGCTAGGAGCTGTCCTAGTTCTCAGCGACAGTGAGTGCCCATGAGCTCATTCCCAGGATTAACACATGAGCCCTTCACACAGCACTGCAAAAACTGCCTTGTTCTGACGCCTGCGACGAGACTCACTCCCAGAGGGTGCAACCCGCACCGCCAGTGAGAGCAGGGGAGGCGCTGCCACCCTGCTGCACCCGCTCACTCACCTGAGCCCCGGCCCCAGCCTGTCTTGACGAGGATCTCGTACTTGAAACGGCCCCGCTGCCCACAGAAAGGGATGGCGCGGCCCCGGCTGGCATCCAGCTGGTCCAGCTTGTGCAGGATGGCGGCCATGACCGCGTAGGTCACCAGGCACACGGCGCATGTCAGCATGACGATGTAGTTTACACCCGCTGTCGGCTCCTGTGAGGACACAGCCCAGGCCCAGGAGGTCACGTGCAAGCGGCGCCTTCTCGAGATAGAGCAGAGCCCACCCAGGCCCTCCTCAACCCTGCAAAGGCTCCCAGGAGCACGGAGCCACTCACAGGAAAGACGAAGCGGACATGGCTTGGGGGCACGAAGAGGCTGGCGCCGAAGGCGGTGAGGTGGCGGGTGAGGCAGACGGCCTGGTGGGGTGAGGTCTCCTCCAGGGGCAACAGCCCCTCTGTCCTCCACACCATGTCCTCCTCGCTGAAGTACTGGCACAGGGACGTGTACAGGCCCACGGACACCTCCAGCGCCGACCAGCGGAAGTGGCTGCTGAGGTTCAGATGGTAACTCCCCGCCTGCTCTCCAGTCCTGGGCGAGGAAGGGGCAGTGGAACTGAGCTCAGGCTCCACCAGGTCAGATGTCAGGGCCCAGAGTCCATGCCCGGGGTCCAGTCCCCTCGCTGCTTGCTGTTCCCATAGGGCCAGCAACCTGGGCAAAGCTGACCCATGACGCCCTGCCCTGCCAGGCCAGCCCACAGAGCTCACCCCGGGGCAATGAAGAAGGTATAGGGCCGGTGGTCAGCACCCTCCAGTGACTCTGGGCGGATCCTCCTGCTGGCTGAGCAGTTGTGCTCATTGGGCCGGGGCTCCGAGTGCAGGTAGACTGCCAGGTAGGGCTCAGGTTCCTCAGACAGGTAGCGGCCTGGGGGCAGCACATGCTGGTCAGACGCCCACCAGGAAACTCAACCACCCGGGGGACACCCGCGACAGCCCTCCTGAGTCCGCCTGCTGCCATGGGCCTGAAAGGCCACAGGAGCCTCTGTGCCAGAGCTAGCACCTGCTTCTCTGTGGCCCCCAGCAGTCCATGAAGCAGAGAGCAGATTTCACCAGAAACACCCAGGCAGGCACTATGAGAAATGCCTTCCCCTCAAGAACGAGGCCAGGGGGCCGCGTGCGCCCCGCCCACTGCACGCACCGTCCAGCAGCGTATAGTTGAGCTGCAGGTGCAGCCCGGCCGCAGGGTTGCTGCTGTCCAGGGTGACCACAGCACCGACGGAGGCCTGGGGCTGGACCACAACGGAGTCGGCTGAGCTGCGCTGGCCCTTGGCAGCCCAGTCTGAATTGTTGGGCACCTTCACAGTGATGGCGCGCTCTGAGGCCAGCCGCTCAATGGGGATCTGGGCGCCAGCCTGTGTCTGGAACGCCATTGAGGCCACCTTGGTGGAGACGGTGTAGTTGCTGATATAGCCGAAGGGAAAGGGATTGGAGTCCACCAGGAAGATGAGCTGCACCACGTCGCTGAGGTTGGCCAGGGCCCCGCTGAAGGCCTCGGGAATGGAGAAGTGGCAGCCAGGCCCGGGGGCACTGCCATAGCACAGGAGGCTCCGCGGGTCTGAGCGCTTGCCCTGGGCCACAATCTCCTCGCCCGCCAGCGTCAGGGGCTCCTCGTTGAGGACGCGGGAGCGCATGAGGATGCGCATGAGGGCGGAGGTCAGGTTGTAGGCCTGGGACGCCACCATCTGTGATGGTGACTCGGTCCCCAGCTCTGAGGGCTGTGGCCCCCACACGTCCGAGCTGGCCAGGTGGATGAGGTCGCCTGCAGACGGGTGTAAGGTCAGTGCAGGGAGAGGGAGGCAGAGGCTGGGGGCAGGCAGAAAGGGGAGCCGGAAAATGGGGCTAGGAGAAAGGGGAAGCCAGAGGGTGGGGGCTGGGAAAAAGGGGGAACCTGACAGGGCAGAGAGGGAGGTGCAGGCAGAAGGAAGGGGGAAGCTGGAGAGAGGTTGGGGGGGGGGGGGGGGGAAGGGGATAGGGATGAGGATGAGGGTGAGGGAGAGGATAGGGAGAGGTAGGAAGAAGGAAGGAAAAGGGTAGAGAGAGGAGAAAGGGGAGCGGGAGGAGCAGGGACAAAGGGAGGGGAAGGGGAATAAGAGGAATGGAATGGACAAGGGGAGGGGGAGGATGGGGGAATGGAGAAGGGGGAGAGAGATGGAGAAAAGGGATGGGACAGGGAAGGGGGAGGGGGAGGAGAATGAGGCTGGGAATCACGGAAAGGGTGGGGGGACAAAGACGGGATGGGGCAAGGGCGAGGTGGTTGGGGGGAGGAGGGAGGCGGAGAAAAGGGTGGTGTGGGGCGGAGAGATGGTGTGGGACGGTGTGGGGCACAGGCAGCGGCACCTGTGATGTTGAGGATGCTGTCTCCAATGGCGGTGGGCGTCACGGTGCCCGCAGTGGTCTCTGCCTGCAGGATGCGCATCATGGCCTCCAGCTTGTGCAGCGTCTGCTTCAGGCATGAGCGGCATACGAGCTCCCTGCTGGGACCCTGTGTGGAGCCGACAGTGTCCAGCCCCGCTCCTAGGCCTACTCCTTGCACACATCCTCCTCTCCACGTGAGTCCTCACCTGGCTCCTACCCCCAGCCCTGCAGCTAGAGAGCCCGCCTGACTGGACCCCCACAGCCTCCCCACTAAGCATCTCCTGGGGCTCCGCCTGACCCAGGGCCTCCACTCGGGGCCTACGTGATGCAGCCCACCGGCCACACAGGGCACCTCTTCACACCAGTCAGAGAGAAGGGGGAGAGGGGAGGAGGGGAGGGCACAGAGCAGCATCTTCCCGGCCCCTCCCCACAACTGGGCCCCTCTTTACACCCTGGGTCCCCTGAAAGACACCCTGGGTTCACGCAGGACAGCAGAACGGGTGAAGCTACTAAGGCAGGTCAGAGACCGAGGAAGGTCACAGCAGGAAGGAGCCCAGGCTGGGAGGCTCAGCTCCTCAGCCAAGCTGCCCGTCCACGCTGGGGGGCTGAACCCAGTGCCCTGGCAGGCATGCAGGGTGCGGTGGGCACACGGGGCCGTCCTACCATGGACTGGGCCAGCGCAGCAGCGATCTGCTGGATGTCATCCACGGTGTGGACCCGCAGGGACACCAGGGTCTGCGTGACGTTCTTGCGTATCTGGGCTCGGCGCTGCCGCTCGTGCTCGGGCTCTGCCGCCACGTCCAGGCCCTGCTCATACTGGGGCGGGCAGGCAGGGGGCACAGCAAGCTGTCAGCAGGGCAGGAGGCCGGCAGGAGGCCAGCATGTGCCCACCACTCCCGGGGTGCAGTTACGCGCTGGATACTGTGTGATGTGGGCACTGACCCGTGACACTGAGCCGTTTCTTCATGGGCAAAACAGGGTAAGCACAGGGGCCCTCCTGGGGGCAGGGGACGCGTTGCGGAAAGCAGGCACAGGGGAGGGTGGCTGCTGGGAGCAGAGGGTGGCTGCTGGGAGCAGAGGGTGCTGCTTCAGGGTCGCTGGGATTTGTCTGTGAGGCCCAGGGTGAGCCTTCCACAAGGCTCCAGGCAGGGGTACAGGTCTTGGTCCCCAGCACGCGTGCGGCAGATATGAGATTCCCTCCCAGCCTGCACTCACCTCATTCAGCACAGCGATCAGGGCCAGGGAGTACTCAATGACATGTTGGGGGTCGGCCTGCCTCAGCAGCCCCGGGAGCACACTGGCCGTCAGCCCATGCAGCCAGACTGTAAGCCCCGTTGCGCTGCCGTTGGGCTCTGGGAGGGCGATGGCCAGAGACCTGCGAGTGGAGGGGGCGGTGAGCAGGTGGCAGTCTCAGGGGCGCCCTCCCACGGCCTGGCTCACCTGTTGAGGGCGACCACGGCGGCTCCCAGCTGGTCCTGCACCACCACGGCCAGGCCCACCTCGAAGTGTGGCCCGAAACCCGGGGGCAGCACAGCTCCGTAGCTGGAGAGACTGCCCTTGTAGACACAGAACTCCTCGCAGTGACCCTGGCGACAGCGCCGCAGCAGCAGGGCATACACCAGTGGGGCGCCAGCATCCTCTGCGTCATGCCAGCCTGAGGGACCCCACAGCATCACGGGAGGGCTCCGCAGTGTCACAGAGTCGGGGGATCCCGCCGCGCCCCCCACGCAGGCTTGCACTCACCTGTGCATTCGAAGTGCACCTTGGTGGTGAGGGCGTGCACGTTACCCAGCGGGAAGAGGCGGCACGAGCCCCCCAAAGGTGGGCGGTTGGGGGACAGGCGGATGGAGGCACAGCCCTCCTCTTCGCCAGACTGGCCCAGCACCGTGAGCGTAAAGGTGTACCCCTCGCCGTCCCGCAGCACGCCCCGCCGCAGCACCAGTCGCATGTCTGCGCTGCCCGTGGAGGTGGTGGTCTCATCCAGCACCAGCGTCTTGTTACTGAAAGTACGTGCCGCCCAGCGCTGCAGGCAGGAGAGGTGGTGAGTGGGCGGAACCCTCTGCCCTGTCAGCCTCGCTTCTGCCTGCAGGTCCCGCCCCCTTGGCCATGGGATCCACCCCCACCCCGCACAAGCCCTGGGCAACTCACCCCTCGCTTGGAGCCGCTGCTGCAGTTGAGGCAGCGGCCCTCCAGGTACACGTAGGAGCTGCGGCTCACTTCGTACACAGCCTGTGCCTTGCAGGACACACACTCCAAGGACACAATGGGCACCCGACCACTCCGGATCAGCACCTGGGGATGCAGTGGGGTTACCTCCGACACAGGTCTACTCGGCCTACTGGAAGGTCTAGAGAACCCATGGAGGATGCTGCTCCCAAACTCCAGGTTTCCCAGGGGCCTGGCCACCGCCTGTGAGCTCAACCCCTCCCAGGATACTCATCCGGTTTTCCACCTCCCAACCCGGGTGGCAGAAGGGCGTACACAGGGCAGAGAACACCAGGGCGTGTGTTCTGGTGTCCTGGACCCAGCTGGAGCTTGGCAACAGGCAGGCAATGCTCACTGAGGGCCCCTGAGGGGTGCATGTGGGAAGGGACGTACGTATGGGCCTGACCCACAGATTCCTGCAGCCCTGGGCCGGGGCCTGGGTCAGCAGGCTGAGCCGGGATGGGACCTGCTCCCATGCCCTCCCCTCAGATGACCCCTCTGGGCAGGCCCCCAGTCAGGCCAGCTGAGGAAAGCAGGGCCTGGGGAACAGACACCTGCTCTGGAGCACCAGCAGGCCCCACCTGACAGCAGCAGGAACGGCTGCCATGGGCTCAGGGTCACCAAGCCTCCTGGCTGGTCCAGAGAGGGGAGCATGAGGGTGAGAACCGGCCCACCGCATTCAGGAACAGGGACACGGGCTGGGGACAGTGGCTGCGTCCAGGGTGGGAAGGGGCTCTTTGGTTGGTGGTGTTGGGGGACTATGTGGCTTTTACCAATTACTAGAGCGTGTGTAGCTTGAAGATTGTACATGGAGCTGTGACAGGTTTGGAAAGAAGCAAAGCAGAAGCAGGCTGTTGTGTTAAACAGAATTTGTATCAAAAACAAAGTTAAGGGAGAGCATTCGGCCTCTGCGAGCACTAAAATACAGAAAACAGTGGATGAGCAGGGATGCTGGGCTGTCTGAGGCGTGTGACCAAGGGGCAGGCGGCACCTACCGTCTGGTTGGTGGCCTCCTCCTTGCGGCCGGCCTTCCACACGGTCAGGCTGAAGGTGTATTCCACACCGGCCGCCAGCCGTTCCCGTGGAATGGTGACCATGCTGCTCCCGCGGGGCCCAAAGTTCAGGGCACACCCGCCAGCCTCCCTCTGCAGGCCAAGAACAAGGGGCGACGCAGCATGAGAGCCCCACCCAGTCTCAAAGCAGAGCCCAGCCCAGTGGATGGCTCGGGAGATCCTCTCCCCATGCTGGGATGGGGCCCGCCAGGCACTGAGGACGGGCCAGCCCTGGTGGTGTGATGGGCATTCTCTGGGCTTGTGGGTATGGGCGGGTGAGGGGCAGGGAGGACGGCCCTGCAACGCGCTGACCTGTGTCGAAGCCACACAGGCCCAGTGGAAACTGAGTGGTGTCTGGTCGCCATCCTCCAGGTTGGGGTCGTAGGACTCACTCCCATCCAGCACCAGGTCCTGTGTGTCTGACCACACGCGGTACGAGCCACCCTCAATAATGGGCACCAGGCGCTCGGGGACCACCGTCACGTTGGCCTGGATGCTCCGTGCCAGTGGCGTGTCCCCAAATGACACGACAAACACAAAGCAGTAGTGCCCCACAGGCAGCGCCAGCCGCGGCAGCACCAGCTGAGGCCGGCTCACGTCCACGCCAGGCAGGGCCACACGGGTTGGGCGCCCTGGCCGCTGGCAGCTGGCGGTGCGGTACACCTCCCAGCGGTACTCGGTCTGGTAGGTGACGCAGTCACGCAGGTCAACGTGGGCCTCCAGGTAGTTGCGCTGTGAGCGCCGCATCAGCACCTGCAGGGGCAGGACCACGTCCACCTCTGGCTCCCGGCAGGCCAGCACCTGGACAGTCACCGTGGCCTGCGCCACGAAGAAGCTCACGAGGTTGGAGGCGTTCACCTGCACGCGGTAGTCCCCAGGCCTCAGGTAGCAGTGCTCGGCCCGGGGCTCATCTGTGTCCTGCCCCGGGGCCCCGTCCCCAAAGTCCCAGTGGTAGGCCACGCGCCGGGGGCTGGGGCTGGTGGCAGCCTCAAACCATGCCGAGCGGTTGGTGAAGCAGGGGCCGCTCTGCAGGGCCACGTACTGGACGGCGTCCTGGACCTCCAGCACCAGCGTGCGGTTCTCGCTGCCCAGGGCATTGAAGGCGCGCACCTGGATCTCCAGCAGCCCCGCAGCCACGGGCGTGTAGGTGACGTCGCGGCCCGACAGGATGACCAGCGAGTCGCCCTGGACCTTCTGCAGTGAGAAGTACCAGGCGTAGGCAACCCGAGAACCGCGCTGCACGCGAGCTGTGAAGTTCCTCTCAGTGCCTGTGGCGATGCCAGGCTCACAGCAGTTGGGCACCTGCAGCCCGCTCACAGCCTCCAGCACCACAATGCGCACCTGAGCCTGGGCCCAGCTCACGTGGTTTTCACCTTGCACGCTCACCACGTGGTCTCCGACACGGGGGAAGCTGTGGGAGAAACGGGGCCCGGGGAGCACCGCTGGGCTGGCCCCACCGACCTGCAGGCGGAAGGTGACGGCCGAGCCGGCAGCCAGCAGGATCTGAAAATGGACAAGCTGCCCGGGCGCCACTACCTTGCTGCTGGCCCACAGCACCAGGCCCACGATGGGCTCCTCCACCGTGAGGTTGTGTGTGGCTGAGACCCAGCTGACTGCGTTGGAGGCGTTTAGCTGGACAGAGAAGGTGCCAGCATCCGGGAAGACCATGGTGACATGAGGGCCACGCTTGCTGCTGCCGCCGGGTACAGCCCAGCACCAGCTCACATCGGTGCCTGTGGCCAGCTGCCCCCAGAAGGGCACAGAGGACCCGGCCGCCACGAAGCTGCCTCCCGACTCACCGGCCCTGATGCTGAGGCCATTCACAGGCACCTGCACGCCCACCTCCACGGTGGCGCTGGCTGAGCCCAGCGGGTTCCCTGCTGTGACAGTGACCAAGTGCAGGCCGGGCGCGGGGAAGCTGTGGGTGGTAAATGGCTCAGGGGTCTCCCAGCTCAATCCCTCCTCTAAGGACCAAGTGTATAGGACACCACTGCCACCAGCCAGCTCGGCACTGAGGGTGACGCTTGTGTTGACGGCAGCTGGGTTCGGGGAGGCGGCCACCTTCAGCCACCCCACAGGCTCCACAAAGTCCACAGTGCAGTCGGCCCACGCGCTGCCCAGCATGTTGGTGGCCCGCAGCTGCACGTGGTAGGTGCCGGCCTCGAGCGCGGTGAGTGAGAAGCCTTTGCCGCTGCCGGCCAGGGCCGGGCCCCTATCCCACCAAGCGGTCCAGCTGTAGGAGATGTTGGTGCCATCCCTGACCACAGCCTGTAGCTGTACCGTGTGGTTGGTGGGAAAGTAGCTGCCACAGCCCACTACCTGCAGCCCCTCTATGAGCTGCAGGACGTAGACGAAGATGCTGTCCTGGGCAGAGCCCACCTCGTTCTCAGCTGTGACGATGATACTGAAGGTGCCCACGGAGCGGAAGGTGTAAGAGATAGTAGGGCCCCCAGGGATGGGTGTGCAGCGGTCACAGAGCACCCAGGAATAGCGCACGTCACTGCCGGCCTCCAGCGAGGTGCTGAAGCTCACGCTCCCATTCAGGGGCACCACCGTGCGGCTGGCGTTGACCACCAGCCCCCGCACACGCCGCTTCACCGTCACATTGAGCCAGGCCTC
This sequence comes from Piliocolobus tephrosceles, assembly GCF_002776525.5. Lineage (NCBI taxonomy): Eukaryota > Metazoa > Chordata > Mammalia > Primates > Cercopithecidae > Piliocolobus > Piliocolobus tephrosceles. The sequence continues at coordinate 874,702 of NC_045450.1, read as the reverse complement.
ACTGCGGCTCACCTCATTCCAGCCAGCCACCCTGACGGTGAAGTCACCTATGCTGTTGTAAGCGTGGGTGACCTCCGGACCCTCCAGCCGCCCACCGTCCCCCAGATCCCACAGGTAGCTGGCGGGGTGCCCACGGCCGACAGCAGAGAATAGGTATGGCTGCTGCAGCTCCAGCATGAGGGAGCTGTTGACCTTGATGTCCGTGACCACCACAGGCTCCTGTACCTCCACCAGGGCTGAGTCATTGGCAGCAGAGACATTGTTGGACGCGGTGACTGTCACAAGATAGGAGCCTGGGTCTCGGTAGGTGAACGTCACCTCGGGGCCCCCAGCACGGGCGGGGGCGGCTTCCTCGGTGCCGAAGTCCCAGGTGTAGCGGTAGGGGAAGGGGGGCCAGACACATGCCATGAGCCGGACCTCGTCCCCGAGCTGCACAAACTGCCTCTCTGGCTGCAGGGTGACGTTGCCCACCTCCGGCTCCACGCAGATGCTGGTGAAGTAATGCGCCTTGTTCACACGGCTCGACAGCACGAGCGCCAGGGGGAATGTGCCGCTCCGCGTGAAGTTGTGCGTCACCGTAGGGCGCCCCTGCACGGTTGTGTTGGAGGAGCCGTCCCCAAAGGTCCAGTCAAAGAGGTAGTGGGCGGGGTTCCCGGTGACGTAGGCCGTGAGCCGCGCGTCAGGCTGCGTGGGGATGCAGGCGGCGGGCTCGATGCGCAGCACCTCCAGGACGAAGACCAGCACGTGCAGGCTCTGGGCCAGGTGGCCAGCAGGGCTGGCCGCACCCACGGTCACTGTCCAGTTCTGCGCCCGCAGGTACACATGCTCCACCACGTCCTCAGGGCCCGACAGTACGGTGCCGTCCCCCATGTCGAAGGTCCACGTGATGTCATCGCCAGTCTGCACCGCAGCACTCACCACCACAGGGGCTCCCTGCTCCACCGCCAGGCTCATGTCCACGCTGAGCCCACGGAGCTCCTCGAAAACACGCACATCTGCCTGGGCCAGCGCGCGGCTCACTGTGTTGTTGACCTCCAGCTGCACACGGTAGGTGCCCCTCGAGGCGTAGGTGTGGTTGGCAGCCGGCTGGCTCTGGGTCAGGACAGGGGAGCTGTCTCCGAAGTCCCACGTGTAAAGAACACCTCCAGGTGAGGGCAGCGGGTGCGGGTAGAAGGTGATGGGCCTGCCGGCCACCAGGACACTGGCGCTCACACCCACAGCCATGGAAGGCAGGGCGGCACGCACGCTCACAGGCACCTGCTGCGTCAGGTTCTCGAAGGCATTAGACGTCAGCACGGTCAGGATGTACTCACCTGTGGGGACAGGCCCAAGTGCGGCGGCCGTGGCACCCCCACCCGCTCCCTACCCGCTTGGCAGAAGTCCCCGCCTGAGGAGCCCGGGGTGAACAGCTGCACCTGTGGCCCAGCCCTAAGGGTCCCAGGCTCCCAGGCCATGTGCGGGATGGAGCACAGGAGCGGCAGCACTGAGGGCTGCCAGGTGAGGACGGCGCCACCTCCAAGTACAGCTGCTCTCAGGGCAGCAGAGCAACAAGAGCCAGGCCCAGGGAGCAGTTCAGGGGGCCCAGCTTCCCCATCCAGTCCCCCAGTGCCTGGCCCCTCCCTCACCCCAGTAAGGGCCTAAGCCATCAGCCCAGGTGGAGTCACAGTGAGGGCTGCTGGGGAGGAAGGGGGGCAGGTTGACTGGGGGGTTGGGGGGTGCCCATGCTCAGGGCCTGAAAGGCAGCAGCCCCCTCACCCCCTCATCCCTCACCTGGGGCAGCATAGGTGTGCGTGACATTGTGCTCCACCAGCACCTGGGCCACTGAGGGGTCTGGAACCGGGAAGGACTCGTTGTACGGAGGGTGGAAGTGGTGGAGGGCCTGCTCCCCATCCCCAAAGGTCCACCTGCCAGGGCGGTGGGAGGCAGTGAGTGGACCAGGACAGGGGTGCGCGGTGGCGGGGCAGGGATGCTTAGGACCCAGCCAAGGCTCCACCCTGCAGTCATGCCCTGGGCTTCCGTTCAGAGCCCACCAGGCTGTGCTGAGGCCTCTCCCCACTCCCGTGCAGCCTCATGGGAGGGCTCCTGTGCACCCAGTACCTCCCAACAGATGGAAACCGAGGCTCAGAAAAGCAGCCCCCTGGCGGGAGATCCCTCAGCTGAGACTGGGGCTGGGACAAGAGCCTGGTGCCCACCCCCAACCGGCCCCCGAGTCACTCACAGGAAGGCCACCTCCACAGCCGAGTCCACCAGCACGCCTGCCGTCAGTGCCAGCGTGGCATTGGGGGGCAGCACGGCCGGCACAGTGGAGACCCACAGGCCCTGCATCCTGTTCATCCGCTCCACGGTGACGTTGTAGTTCACAGTGACGTTGCTCACATGGTTGGAGGCCGTTAGCTGCAGGGACAGGCATCAGTGGGCACAGGCGGCAGGTGAGAGGTCCGGCCCTACTTGGCGTCCCTCCCTCCACTCACCCACAGCCACGGCAGCGTCCTCAGGCAGCAGAAAGCAGAGCAGAAAGCAGAGCAGAAAGCAGAGTGAAGGTGGAGCCCGCCCCAAACCCATCCCGCCCCGCCCCACCCCGCCCCACCCCATCTCCTCCCCTCCCCACGCCCCCACCCCATCCCCTCCCCTCCCTATCCCTTCCCTTCCCCTTACACCCCAGCCCCTCCCCTCCCCTCCCCACCCCCCCGCCCACCTACTGAGAGCTTGAAGACCGCTGCGCTCTGATAAATGACATTGAAGACTACGTTCTGGAAGGTCAGGGACTGCTTGTCATTGATGGTCCACCGGAAGACCATGTCTGAGCCGGCCTCCACCACGGGGCTGTACCTCTGCGGGGGTACTAGTGTCAGCCTGGACTCTGTGGAGGACTGCTCTGCCCTTGGCCTGTCGCCTCCTGGACACACCTCCCATTGGGCTGGAGAGTCCCATGCAGGGCAGAGTGGAGGAGGTGCCCGGGGCTCTGCATGCCATGGGAGCCAAGCACGGACGGGGGCACTGACTATCCGGCTCTCCAACCAGCCACATTGTACTAATGATGCCTCAACTAATCTGTGCCTCAGTTTCCCCATCTGTAAAGCAGACCTAGTACCAGCTACAAAGAGTCCCCCTCTCTCTGAGTCCTCTCAGACCCTCCTGGGGCTCCTGCCCCACCTCCTCAACCACAGAGCTCGGAGCAGTGAGGGGAAGCACACGGGCCTCAGAGACAGAACCCACATCGGCTGACAGAACCCAGGATAGGCTGCACAGGTCACGCCAGGGCCATCAGAAACAGCCCCTCCCAAGGCCCTGGAGACAGCCCTGTCCCGCATATGCCCAGCATGGCAGCACCGCAGGTGGCCCGCAGTTTCCCATCAGAGGTTCAGTCTTCACCTCAAAAGCCACTCGCTTTAGCCAGGTGAGAACACAGCAGAGGGTGTGACAGACTCGCAGGGGTTCGCGTGAGGTTGGGGGGCAGAGTTTTAAATTCATTTCGTGATATGAGACAGTGGAATGTGTTAGCGGAGCCGCTGTGCGAGCTGCGACTTTCCAGGAATTTAGAGCCCACCAGGTAGCCTGAGGAGCCAGCCAGCAGGACCTGCTCAGGGGCTGATGACCCCAGTAACTGGGCTGCCGCTCTCACTGGGAAGCCAGGCGTAGCGCCCTGTGTGGGCACCGTCTGCGGGCACCTGCCTGGGGGCTGGTGGCAGAGCCTCAGCCGTACTCACCACTAGGACTCCCTGCAGTACACGAGCCTCAGGGCTGGGCGTGGCACGGAGGCCACAGATGGGCTCCTCCGCCGTCACCCGCAGACTGAGGTTGGCCCGGCTGGCGCTGTTTTCTGCCACAACCTCCACCACGTGCTCCCCCTCACTGAGCCACGGCAGTGCTACCACTGAGAACTGGGTATCGTTGGTCTCCCAGGGGCAGCCAGGCAGGAGGGTGGCCACCAGGGCAGGGCAGGCAGCCTCAAAGCGGGCGCTGACATTGCCCCCAGGCCAGTGAGCCGTGGCCGTGGCGTTGGCACCAGAGTCCACCTGGAGCACCAAGGCTGAGCCATTGGTGGGCACGTAGAGGTGGCCATTGCGGGGGGAAGGGTAGATGACCCGCAGCCCAGCCACTGGGGAGACCACGTTGAAGCTGCAGGACAGGTTATGCCTGGACACGCCATTGCCCACTTCTGCCCGGACCTCATAGCGCCCAGGCAGCCGCAGCCCAGCGTTGGGCCTCAGGCCCAGCAGCACGGTGAGCTGTTCCGTGGCTGCCAGCAGCCGCAGGGCACAGGCAGGGCAGGCCCGAGTGCCCTCCAGCTGGGCTGGCAAGTGGGGCAGCCAGGCCGAGGCATTGGCAGAGAGGTACAGGGCTTGGGGGTGGCCGGGAGCCGGCGAGCAGTGCAGGAGGGCGCCAGGGCCAGCGTCGTGCTGCAAGCCAACGAGGTCACCAGGGAGCATGAGGACATCCTGGCCATGGAGAGTGACCTGTGGCAAGGGAGACAGGGCTGCATCATGTCCTCATGGTCATGGCCCGTGGACCCCTGCACGAGGGAGGAGGGTGGACAGGAAGGGCTCCCCACTTCGTCAGCCAGGCCTCAGGGAACTTCCCCACGGTGCTCATGACAGGGACAAGCAGGACAGCTGCGGACAGGGGGACACCCGGGGAGAGGACACAGGCCGAGATCTGGCAGGCAGGAAGGAGCAGCTGTGCCAGGAGAGGGGACGAGGAGGCACAGCACGTGCCGAGAGCCCAGGATAGAGCTTCTCCCATTGGGAGAGGAGCAAGGGCACTGCAGAGGTCAGAGGTTGGAGGTGGCAGGGACATGGGAGTGGCCTGCAGGCTGGGTGTGTCTGGTGAGCAGACCCAGACCTTGGGCAGCAGACAGGAAGGTGGCCTGAGGAGATGCAGGGGACAGACTAAGGTCAGGGCCACACACCGAGTACTGCGCGGGGGGCCCCGCAGGAACGGAGAAGAGGAACTCTCTCCATAGCGCATAGAGGGCCCCAGGTAGCCCCGGCCCTGACGTGCAGCCATTGGCACCGGCCTGGGGGTGGCAGGAGGCGTCCAGCGGCACACAGACATTGGCTGCAGGGCACCAGCGTCCCCCCGGCATGCACTCGGGGACCAGCTGGGTCCTGTTGTCCGGGGACCTGCTCTCAGGCTCGCTGCCGTTCTCCAGGGTCCCTGCGAGGAGGGGAGGGTGTTGGGGCCCTGATTCGCCCACAGGCCACCGTCAGAGAGGCCACCTGCCTGCACCGGCAAGCCTGGCTTTGCTGTGAGAACAGGTCTCCCTGCCCGGGCAGCACTCCCAGCCCAGTGCTGCGTCCCTGCCTCCAGCCGGCTGACTGACCCAGGCTGGCCCCCAGGCAGGCCCAACCCGATCCATCCCCGGGACACCTGGAACGAGCTGGTGTCTCTGGAACCCCAGCTCTGTCCACCAGAGACAGGTGACCGCTCTGGTGGCCACGGGACAGGCAGACGTGAGAGCTCAAAGAGGCCAGAGACCCACCTGCTGCGCTGAGGAGCCGGTACACCTGCAGTCGCAGCTGGGCAGGCCGCCGGAGCTCCTGGGTCCCAAATTCGGCTGTGGTGAGGAAGGCTTCATGGCTCAGACTCAGGCCCGGGAATACCATGACCTGGAGAGTAGGGGCCGCCTCAGCTCCGCAAACTCCACCCCAGCCTGAAGCCCAGACTCCCCTGACCCAAACTTCCCCAGAAAGAGGGGAAGGAAGGGAAGTGAGCCATCAGACCCCCACAGGCCATGCTCCTGTCGCTCACGAGGAAGACTCCGATGGAAAAGGACCCCTGACCTGCCTTTCAGGAATAACTTGCAAACACTCAGAGAAAAGGCCTGGGGGTAACGTGAGTCAACACTTTCCTCTCTGCACTCTGGGTTTTCCCAACCATCTTCACTAGGCACAAGCAGCATTAAGGACACCAAGTGTTTCAGTGAGGCCCACAGTGGGCAGGGTAGGTGAGGCCTCCAGGGGCAAGCAGGAGAGTGGGTTCTAGAACACGGAGGGCCAACTACCTCCACGGGCTCGTGCGGGGCTGAGAGGCCCTCCTGCGGTGCCAAAGGCGTCAGGGGTCCCTGCAGGTCCCCACTGGGTGCTCCCACGAGGAGGTTCTCGGCATCCTGCACTGGGCCTGGGGTGGTGAGTGCACAATGAGGTGCCAGGCCAGGGTCCAGGACACCAGGGCCAACAGACTGGGGACCGAGCAGCCCGAGAGCCCCCACCAGCTCCTCCACCTCCACCGCCGGCCCTCGGCAGACCCCTAACCATAGCCAGTGTCTCAGGACCCCCGCCTGGCCCCTGCACACCTCCGGGCCGCAGTTCGCAGACGTAGCTGTGTGGCGCTGAGCACAGGTCGGTGTTGCACCACCCGGTAGGCCCGAGCCGGACGCAGTGCTCAGCTGTGGCTGGGTGTGGCTCCCCGGGCAGCCAGTTCTGGCAGCTCTCCAGGCTGAAGGCCTCGCCCTGCGGCGCCAGGCCCGCCTCCGCCCCCTGCACAGTCGAGAAGCCGATCCACACGTCCAGGCTCCTGTGGGTGGGTGTGGGATGGCAGGGGGCTCAGGGCACTCCTCTATCCTCCTACCCTCACAGTAGCCCGTCCAGAGCCTCATCACTGTCCCCCTTTCCAGATGGGGAAACTGAGGCTCAGAGCCCAGAGAGCAAGGCCCACCAGCCCAGGCTCACAGTAGCACCCACCCACGGGGCCTGTGGGCACCGGCAGGGATCTCCATGCAGGCCACCTCCCATATGGCGTGCCCCAGGAGTGTCCAGAGGCTGCCCCCAGCTCACGTCTGCATCTATATCTGCAGAGCTGACAGGAATGGCCCTGCCGGCCGGCGCCATCTCCTCACCAGAGCTGGCCCAGCTCCCGTCTCTCTCCACCTGAGCCTCCCCAGCCGCGGGCTCTGCCCCAGTGTTTTTGAGATCCCCCAACCTCTGGCCCCTCAGGGGCTGGGGGCAGGCACCTGGTGACCCGGGAGACCAGGAAGCGCTGCACGGCGGGACTGTCCACCATGGCCAGGGCGGCCCCGGCCCAGGCCCGGCACTGCTCTTGCGCCTGCAGCCAGGCTGCCTTCTCCACCACCAGGCGGTAGCAGTGTCCGTTGCCAGGGAAGATCTCCGTGTCCGAGGGGCAGAGCGGGTGCACCACTGGAGACCGGTGGGAATGAAGGTGTCAACGGTCAGTGTGGGCCTAAGATGGGGGTACCAGGCTCAGCCCCACCCAGACGGCCCTGGGGAGGAAGAGGAGGTGGGCAGGAGGCACTCACCTCGGGCCAGCTCCTCGCCCAGGGCCACGATGCTGTAGGCGGCCTCTAGGCCTGAACCACCACGGTTCTGGATGCTGAGTTTGAGGCTCTCGTCACTCTGCACCGAGGACGGGCACACGAGCTCCAGGGCAGCAGGTGCCGCTTCCACCTGCACGTTTGTCCCCAGCAGGGCTGAGCCGACCCCCAGGGCCACCACAGCCGTCACATGATAGCGCCCAGGCAGCACATAGCGGTGTGAGGCAGCCGGGCCAGCGGCATCCACCTCGGGGGAGCCATCTCCGAAGTTCCAGCGTGTGGCAGTGACAGGGAGCGGGGCAGCGATGTGGAAGGCTGCTAGCTGGCCAGAGGCCAGGGGTCCATGGGGCCCCACCAGGGCAGCCCCTGGGGAGGCAGGGAAGACATGCTGGAGGAGGGTTGGGCCCCCACAGTCGGGCGCAGGAGGCGGCAGGGGGCCAGAGCAGAAGGACAGGCAGGCGAAGGAGGCACTGGAGGGCTGGGCTGCCCCACACAGGCACCAGCCCTGCTCCGAGAGGGCCGCAAGGCCCCGGCCAGTGGAGAAGCAGAAAGCGCTGCAGGCCTCTGGCTGAAGCAGGCCTTCGTGGGCAGCTGAAAAGGCCACTGCTGCCACAGTGCCTGAGCTGTTGTCAGGGAGGCAGGCGACATACTCCTCACCTAGAAGAGGCAGCCGTAGACCCTGGGTTCCCCTCCTCCTGGTTCCACCCCATGCCCCCCATCCACCCGCCATACTCACAGGCTCCCATGCTGCTCTCTTGGCCCAGAGCCCCTCCCTAGAGAGGCCTTCCTGAGCCCTCCCAGGTGTCTGCGGGGCCCAGGTCCCACCTGCTTGGGAGGGACAGAGCTGGCCCCACCCACCGGCACTCACCACAGCCACTGTCCAGCAAGGGGATGCCGAGCAGAGGCTGGCCAGCCAGGGAGCCGGGCCCAGCGCACGTGGCCGCCCCGGGCTGCACCACCCGCACTTGCTGCTCCTCTGCCCATCGCGGCAGCCACGCCAGGCCACAGTCACACTCAAACGGGTTCCCACTCAGGTTTCTGCAAGGCAGGGGCAGGAGTTGGGGACCAGGTCTGGTGGGAAGGGTCTACGCCAGCCCCTCACCGGCAACCAGGCCCTGGAGCCACCCTGACAGCACCGCCTCCCCTGCCCCAACCAAGCCGGCCCTGGGGGGCTCCAAGCAGGCAGTGAACTGCCCCCAGGATCTCGTCTCAAGCCTGGAATGGGACACAGACCAGCTGGGAGGGCAGAAGGGATGCTGGGGACCTGGGGTCCAGCCACTGACACCCACCCAAAGAACCACAACTTACATTTCACTTAAATTAAATAAATTAGCAAATATTCCTTCTTCTAGCGTAGAAATCTTGTTGTTGCTTATATCCCTGGAAGAGAGGGGGATTTGGCAAAGCTGATGGAAGCCCCCACAGCCGAGCAGCAAGAGGCGGTGCCGCCGGCCCATCTGGAATGAGCCCTGCATGCTGGCGCGGCTGGGGGACACTCACAGCTCTGACAGTGCCGAGAGGTTCGCCAGGAGCCCGACGTCCAGCGCCCGGAGCAAGTTGTGGGAGACGTCTCTGAGGAGTAAGTGGCAGTGGGTCAGGGCCAGAGCCCCTAGTAGGCCAGGAGGCCATCCCTGGGCCCACCCCACACACTTTCAGCATCCCCAAGCTATGGCCTCCCATCCTTGAACTCCCCACTCCCACAGGTCAGGAGGTCCTCCTGATGGAAGACCCAAATGAACGCTCATCTGGGGAAACCAAGCCAGGACAGGCCTGGGGGCCTCAGCCGTCTGTACCCATCTCAACCCTATGCCGAGTGCCACACAGACCTGTCCACCCAGGGCCAGGATGGGCACGGACCCCCAACCCATCCCATGCAGGGTCAAGGTCCCCCAATTTCCTGTCCAGTCGCCCCCGAGAGCCAATGTCCCCCGTCCCCTGTCCACAGTCCCTCCATAGACCCAAGGCCTCCCAACCCTGTCCACAGTCCCCTCGAGAGCCAAGGCCTCCCAACCCTGTCCACAGCCCCCCCACAGACCCGAGGGCCCCCCCATCTCCTGCTCCTAACCCAGCAGGGTGGTCCCACTGTGGGACCACAACCAGGTATGAATGTGTGAGAAGCAGGCTCACTACCAGGCTACCAGGGAGCACAGGGGAGCAGGCGCCATCTTGAGGCATAAACCCAGGAGAAATGAGATATCCAAGATGGCTGGGCGCGGGGGCGCAGGCCCGTAACCCGGCACCGTGGGAGCTGAGACGGGAGGATCGCTTGAGCCCAGGATTTAGAAACTACCCTGGGCAACACAGTGAGACCCCATATCTACAAAAAATATGTATGAGCCAGGCATGGTGGCATGTGCCTGGGGCCCCAAGCACTCGGGAGGTGGAGGCGAGACAAATCACTTGAGCCCAGAGAAGTCAAGGCTGCAGTGAGCTGAAATCACATCACTGTACCACAGCCTGGGTGAAAGGGCGAGACTCTACCTCAAAAATAAATAAATAATAAATAAATAAAACATCAAAGACCAGCAGACCTAACTCCATCTAAAATACACAACTTCTACACAAAATATAAATAAAATCAGAAAACAAACTACAAGTTGAGAAAAGCACTAGCAACTGAGATGACATATTGAAGGCCAAAAATACTCTCCCGACACAGCTAAGAATGAAAAAGTCAACTATTCCAGTTAAAAAGAAGAAAAGGAATTTGGGTGTGGTGGCTTATGCCTATAATCCCAGTGCTTTGGGAGGCAGAGCAGGGAGGATTGCTTGAGGCCAGGAGTTTGACACCAGGCTGGGCAGCATAGCAAGACCCCATCTCTACAATGAAAAAAAAATAATCAGCCAGGCATGGTGGTGTGTAGTTGTAGTTCCAACTACTCAGGGGTCTGAGGCAGGAGGATCGCTTGAGCCAGGGAGGTCGAGGCTGCAGTGAGCTCTGATTGTGCCACTGCAGTCCAGTCTGGGCAACAGAGCAAGACCCGGTCTTGAAAGAGAAAGAAAGAAAAGAAAGAGGTTGGGCACAGCGGCTCACGCCTGTAATCCCGGCACTTTGGGAGGCTGAGGTGGGTGGATCACGAGATAGAGAGATCGAGACCATTCTGGCCAACAGGGTGAAACTCCATCTCTACTAAAAATACAAAAATTAGCCGGGCGTGGTGGCGGGGACCTGTAGTCCCAGCCACTTGGGAGGCTGAGGCAGGAGAATCACATGAACCCCAGAGGTAGAGCTTGCAGTGAGCCAAGATCACACCACTGCACTCCAGCCTGGGCGACAGAGCGAGACTCCATCTCCAAAAAAAAAAAAAACAGAAAAGAACAAGAAATGAAAGAAAGGGAGGAGAGAAAGAGAGAGAAGAGAAGGAGAAGGAGAAGGAGAAGGGGAAGGAGAAGGGACCGGGTGCAGTGGCTCCTGCCTGTAATCCCAGCACTTTGGGAGGCTGAGGAGGGCGGATCACGAGATCAAGAGATCAAGACCACCCTGGCCAAAAGGGTGAAACCCCGTCTCTACTAAAAATACAAAAATTAGATGGGCGTGGTGGTGGGCGCCTGTAGTCCCAGCCACTCGGGAGGCTGAGGCAGGAGAACGACGTGAACCCGGAAGGCCGAGGTTGCAGTGAGCCGAGATCACACCACTGCACTCCAGCCTGGGCAACAGAGAGAGACTCCGACTCAAAAAAAGAAAGAAAAGAAAAGAAAAGAAAACAAGAAAAGAAAGGAAAGAAATGGAGGGCAGAGAGAGAGAAGAGAAGGAAAAGGGGAAGGGGAAGGAGCCAGGTGCGGTGGCTCCCACCCGTAATCCCAGCACTTTGGGAGGCTAAGGCAGGCGGATCACCTGAGGTCAGGAGTTCAAGACCAGACTGACCAACAAGGAGACACCCCATCTTTACTAAAAATACAGAATTAGCTGGGTGGGGTGGTGGGCACCTGTAATCCCAGCTACTCAGGAGGCTGAGGCAGGAGAATCACTTGAACCCAGGAGGCGGAGGTTGCAGTGAGCTGAGATTGCGCCACTGCACTCCAGCACTCCATCCTGAGCAACAAGAGTGAAGCTCCATCTCAAAAAAAAAGAAAAAGAAAAAGAAAAAGGGAGGGAGGGACAGACGGAAAAAAAGGAAGACTCAAAAAAAAAAAAAAAAAAACACCAGGCAATTAAAAGAAGCACAATTGGTCACAGCTGTGGGAAAGACAGTCCATGTCAGTAGTCAGCGGAGAAAAAGCAACAGAAACCACAGGGCGGCAGCATGTCTCTTTTCAGAGCTGCCTGAGTTACAAACCAGGTCCTGGTGCTGGTGACAAGGAGGTGAGAAGCCAGAGAGCCGGGGCAAACTGAGAACTCCATGTTCCTTCGGCCTCAGGCACCTCCAGGGTCACCATGCTGCCCACCCTGGGTGGCCCTTCTGGTCCCACACACTCCCAGTAGTGCTCCAGGCACAGGGACTGTGGCTCCCTCCCCAGCTCTGCACGCCACCCCCCTGCTCCCCAGGCCCCCGAGGCCTAGCCGCCTGCCATGGGCCTCTACTTCCCCAGGTGTCACCCTCCCCACACGTGACCCAGCAGGTGCCTCCGCCCAGACCTGCTCTTCCCAGCAATGACCACCTGGCAGCCAGGCCTAAGGCAGGGCAGCCTCCATTCCTGAGCGCCCGCCCAGCCCCTGCCAGCCTCCAGCCCTGCTTATCGGAGCTCCACTCCCACAGCAGCCTACCCTGGCGCAGGAGAGACGCACACACAGGCTGCCCGGTGGGACCCGGGGCCAGGACAGGGGCTTCAGAGGGGAACCAACAAAGGGGACCAGAAGCCACCCCAGCTGAGGGGGACAGAGCAGACGAGGCCTTCTCCATGCCAGGAAGCAGCACCAGCCACTGACAGTGGAGCTGGGCCCTGACCCGGGCTGGGTGCCCAGACAGACAAGGTGCTGGGCACCCGGCTCCCGGAGCTTCTCATTCCATCTGCGGATGGGGGGCATGCTTGGGGGTGCAGCTCCCTTCCCCCACGGGCTGTGGGACACTCAGAGAGCCTGTGCCAGTGCCCTGGGCTCCAGGAGGGGAGAGGATCTGGGGGCCAGGCACACAGGGAACAGCCCCCCTGGCAGGGCCACCGCTTCCCCCCTAACTGAACTCAGCTTCTCTGCCGCCCCCTCCTCTACACCAAGGTAGGGACATGGGCTGAGGTGCTCCCCACTGCCCGTAAGGATGGGGGGCCCCACAGCCGCACTGCTGGGTGTCTACAGCATCCCACTGTGGGATGGGACAGGCCAGCGACTGGAAGACCAGCAAGAGGCCATTCTTGAGACAGCGTGAGGCAGCCGGACTCCCACTCACTGCCCAAGCACCATGCCCAAAGGGGACACTGTGCCATGAGGAACGGCAGTTAGACCTGAGGAGGGACTTTCCAGTGGCCGCAGCGGCAGCAGAACCAACGCTTCAGGGAGCAATGAGGCAGCGGGACCTGAGGAGCAGCAGCTCTAGGGGGCAAGGGGTGCTGCAGAGGCCGTGGTAAACACAGGCAGGCCCCCTGGAAGGGACACAGCTGTGCAACAGCCCTAGGGAGGGGGCACAGTCTCTCACACCGGCCCCTAGGCATGGGGAGCAGCTCCCACAAACGCCACAGGAGGAATGAAAGAAGAAAAAGCCTGAAAATGTTTGGCCACATCCCATTTTCTGGAAAATCCATCAAGAATGGCTGCTGCTGGGAGCTGACAAGCCAGGACAGGCGTGGGGGCAGGTCAGCCGAGGACCCCAGAGCCCACCCGCTCCCCACCCACCCCACTGCGGACTAGGCCTGGGGTGCCATGGACACTTCCTCCACGCCAGCAGGCAGCCTTGCCTGTCACGGGTGCTGGCCATGCACTCCCTGCACGCCAGGCTCTGGGCTGGCTCCTTCTCCCGGCCCACGGCCCAGAAACACAGCAAGGCCTTGGGGATCCCGCTCAGCCGAGCTCCCAGGGCCCAGGGCAGTGGAACCAAGTTGGGGCCCAGACAGGAGCCAGGTGCAGCCCCCCAGGGTGTGGAAGCATCTGCCCTGGGCAGGACTCAGGTGTGGGCTTCAGGAACAGGGAAGGGCACAGGGGACCCTGTGGAGTCCTCACCCCGCTTGCTCCCGTACTTTTCCACGTCTCCATCTGCTTTTGCCATCGCCGTTCTGGGGGAACGCCAAGGCCTAGCCAGGCGGCCTCGCGCCAGCCCCCCCACCCCGCCCCTCAGGCTTCCTCTGCACCCGCCAGGTGACATCATCACCACTGTCTGATGCCCTGCCCCCACATTCTGGTTCCCTGCAAGGATGGGGGACACAGCAGGGCCCAGGCATCTTGCAGCAGGACCACCGGGCGGCCCTAAGCCCAGGGAAGAGCACAGAGTGGAGTGCAGGGTCCTCTGGAGTCCCAAGGCCTTGTTGCCCCACATACCCCTCGCCCCAGTTCCCGCTGTTAGCTGGAAGGGTGGGAGCCAGGTGCACAGGGACGGCCTGATGGGTGCCCGAGGGCCAGGATGTGCTCCCCGGTAAGCTGAGACCAGGCTTGTTGGGAGGAGTGCACCCCCACGGCGGGCAGGACGGTGCCCCAGCCCCGGGACATGAGGGGCCCCCAGTGCTGAGTGTCTGATCTGGAAGGCAGAAGGAGTTAGGACCATCCTAGTGTAGGACCCAGCAGACTCCTTAGCGGCTGCTGGGGCACAATTAGGTGGAGAAGGAAGTCCCAGGTGTGTGGCCACAGCAGGGGCTTCACCCCTTCCCAGCACCATCCTGGAGCAGGAGCAGGAACAGCAGAGGATGTGGCCAGGCCTGGAGGCTGCCCCTCCACACCCCTGTCGCAGGTGGGGCCACGTCCCAGGGCTGTGGGCAGCGGGGCCGGCCTGCCAGCCCAAGGTAGGTGACACGTGTCTCATGCTGCGGCAGGTCTGCCCGCCACCCGGGCGTGTGAGCCCCAGGTCAGGCCCCCTGGCCCTGGAGTGTGGGCCCCTCAGGGATGTTCCCAGCCAGGTGCTGGCTCTCCTGCCTTCCCCTGGGCTCTGCCAGTTGGCACGAGGGTGGGTGAAGCCTGAGGCTGGCAGGGCCGGGAAGTCTTGGGGCTGGGCCTTCTGCCCCGCAGGCGCTCCTGGGCAGGGGGAGCAATGGTCAGGGCTCACGACAGAGGGGCTGAGAACTCCCCTGGGTGTGGGGCAGCCCCCAGGGCCCTCCCAATCTACAGCACAGGGAATGGCCCCGGACAAATCGGACCCACCTCAGAGCCCCACACTCAGAGCTGACTGCCCCAGGTGCCCACTCCCCAGACCAGATGCTGAGTGGGGTCTGGGGGCCAGACGGAGCCCCCAAAGAAACATCCGCACATTCCAGACGCGTGTGGTCAGCAGCAGGCGTGCGCCAGGCCCGGCACCCCCGCCCGCGCTGGCTGCCTCACTGGAAACTGGGCTGGGGGGACCGGCTCGGAGGGGCCTGTGGAGCTTATGTAACCGCTCCTCCCTCGGCAGGGGCAGGACAGGACACCAGACCCAGGGAGGCCCCACGCCCCCTGCCAGGCCCCATCCTCTCCTGGAGGAGACGGTTCCCCTCAGCCCAGCAAGGGGACCCTCAGGCCCATCCCTCCCTAGAGCAGGCCCAGGGTGAGGAAAGGGGCCGCAGAGTGGGCGCTGGAGAGGACAGGGGACAGGCAGCAGTGCCACCCCCACTGCGGCCCCTTCCTCGCCGGGCCAGGCGAGCCATGACCTCATCTGTTTCCCACTGTGCTGTGCTCCTTTCTATTTAAGGAGAGTGAGGCGGTTTCCAGGGCCGGAAATGATCCTGTTTAAATTAACGGGCTGCAGTTTGGGACGGCGCTCATCTGAAGGAAAACAGTGCAGCCCCAGGCTGGGCAGACGGCTGCTGGCTCCGCCTACCACTTCCATGGGGAGGGCCAGGGAGGCCAGCCGCAACTCCGGCCCCACGAGGGATGGGGGTTGCAGCCCCTGGATAGAGGACAAGGCTGCCAGGGCCCAAACAACAGAGCCCTGCATAAGGGTCTCTGGGTCCTGGTCCCAGGGTGTGAGACTAGCTGGGGAGCCCCAGGCTCAGTGGTATTCTGTCCTTACAGCCATTCTGTCCCTCCCATGGCTGAACTCTTCCCAGGATGAGACGCTGGGTGTGACATGGGCAGCCTCAGGTCCTCCCGGGACCCACAGGCAGGTACAGGGATGCAGACTCCGGCCTCGGAGCCCGAACGAGGGAGATGAGAAAGGGGAGTCTGTGATGTCCTTGCCTACACAGATGGAAAGACACAGTCAGCTCAGAAAGGGCCGTTTGGAGTCGAGCCCACCTGTGGGGTGTGGGAAGGAGGGTGCTTCATATACATGTCCACTGCCACTGGGGTCAGGGCCACCCTTCCAGGTCAAGGGGAGAATGAGGACCAGCTTCTGGTGTCCCTGCTTGCAGGGAACGCCTGCAAGCTCCTTGCAACACAGAGCCAGGCGCTGTGACCCCCTCGCGTCCCTCTCCACTCCGACCCATCACAGCCGGCGTGGGCAGGTACTCTCTCACCCTATGCTCCTGATGAGTACACTGAGGCTCCAGGGGGCCCCCTCCCTCCACACCACCCCCCAAACACCTCCCCAGGCAGCCAGCAGGGTCCAGTGTGTCAATGGAGGAAGCCAAGGCAGGAAGAGGGTGGGGGGGGGGCAAATGAACTGGCGCAGCAGTGCCCTGGAGATAGCAGCAGCACAGATCCGGCCGGGCAGCTGGAATCCCACCACCCACTCAGCTGTGGGCACAGCCAATGATGGCATAAGCCAGCCTGAGGCCAGAGCCACGATGCACAGTGGATGGGCTCAGGACCCGGAGCCCCTGTACTCCCACAGCTGTGACGTTCCCTGGGCAAGGGCTTGCCCCAGCACTGGCCTCATTCCTGCCTCAACCAGAAGGAAGAACTGGCTTCCGCCCCTGCCTGGACACAAAGCCCTTTCCGAGGTGGCCTCACAGGACCCAGCCTGTCTTCAGATCATGGAGCTGCTAAGGTTAGGAACGCCAGCCGGGCCAGGGCTGGGCCTCGGGAGGACCCTGCCCACCTCAGCCCCAGATGTAGCCCTTCTCCCGCCACCGGTGCCTGGGCACCCCGGCCCCTGGGCGAGGACAGCTGCCAAGCCATGAAGAGCGAGGTGTTCTGGGAAAGGGCGTGAGCTGCATTTTCCAGCTGCACTCACTCTGCAGGGGAACTGTGTGGCGCCCCCGCCGCTGTGCCTGCCCGCGGACGTGCCCGGCCTCAGCCAGCTGGAGCGCAGGCAGCAGAGCGTGGGCCAGGCCCAGACAGCAGCGGGATGTTTTCATCCCAGGGCGCTTGGTGGGCTGGGCTCCACGGCCACTGCAGAGCTCCAAAAAAGAACACGTGTGTCTCCCTCCAAAGTGTCTTCCTCACTGAAGAGCAGATCCTAGGCAGGGTCTCCCCTGAGCTGGGGGAGAGGCACTCCAAGGTCGGGGAGCGAGGGCAGTGGCAGAGCCACCCCATACCCTAGGGGACCCAGGGAGGGGCCTGCAGATGCGGGACCCACATTTGGCAGCAGTGCCAGGCCACTGTCACAAGACAGTGGCCAGCGCATCAACCGCTCGTGGGCCAGGATGGCAGAAGAGATCCACGGAGGCGGCTCCAGCAGGAGGCTGGAGACGCCCTGGCCTCAGAAGAGCCCACAGAAAGCCAGGAAGGGAGATGTCAGAGCTCAGGCTTGGCACAACCTCCCCAAAGCTCCCAAAGGCCCTTGGTGCCCACCAGTGACAGCACGCACCGCCACTGCCTAACAGCAAGGCTGCAGCAGGGTCCCCACGTCAGAGCAGGCACTGAACAGAACTCAGGCGGTGCTGCACGCCAGTTAAGGTCAAAAGAACAAAAGGAGCGAAGACGGCGCTCACAGTTCTGCCAACACTTCCCAGCTCCCTATGTCTCACATACACTAGAACGCGTCAGAAGGCACCAATGCACAAACACTCAGGTGCAGGCACAAGCAGGAGTGGGCCAGGTCTTGTGAACCCCCACAGCCACGCGGCCCTGCGCTGAAGGCACCGAGGGGATGCTGAGGGGTCCATAGAAGTCCACCCATCCAGGCTGCTCTGGCTCCCATTGCCTAGTATCCAGTCTGAGCACGGCACAGTACCTGGCTCTGGGTGCCCCTCACCCTCAGGCTGTTACACTCTGCTCTGTGGCAGGGCAGGTCTCACAGTGCATGCAGGACAGGGGAATGGGCCCCCAGAACCGCCGAGGGGACCGATGGAGCTACTTGAATAAGTTATGATTGTTAGGGCCACCTGTGGCTGAACCAGGTCGATGCTACACTGCTCCACAGGGCGCATCTAATCATGGAGCCCACTTTACAGGTGAAGAAACTGAGGCTGAGACATTGGACCAAGGTCACACCGGAAATGGAGGCGCTGGGATGTCAACCCAGGTCTGACTCCAGGGCCCAAATTCCCTACACTTGGGTTCCCAGCCTCCTTCCTGAAGCTGAACAGGAAACCAGAGGGAAGGGACACAGCAGGGATGAGCCCGGGAGGGACAGGTGGGAGGGGCTGGCAGCACCCAAACAGCTAGACCTGGGAGCAGAGCCCCTCAGCCCCTCGGGGAATCCAAGCACATCCCAGCCCCACTCGGAAGCGCCACTGCCACCTCTGTCTATAAACCAGGGCACTGGTGTGGGCCCCACACCCCCTGTGCGGCTTCAGGGGTCTGCCCCAGAGCATGCTGATGAAATCATCTCCACCACAGCTTCTCAGAGCCTCAATTTCCTGGTCTGTAAAATGGGACCAGGAGTGGCTCCAACCCTGCATCACCGTGATGAGGAATGGAGAGACAAGAAAACAGAGGGCTCAGCGTAGGGCCCGGCATGGCCACCGCGGCGGAGCAGGTGCAGGCTTTTCCCAGACCTTTCCTTTTTGAGATGAAGTTTTGCTCTATCTCCCAAGCTGGAGTGTGTGGTGCGATCTTGCCTCACTGCAACCTCTGCCTCCCGGGTTCAAGTGATTCTCCTGCCTCAGTCCCCAAAGTAGCTGGGACTACAGGCATGTACCACCATGCCCGGCTTTTTTTTTTTTTTTTTGAGATGGAGTCTCGCTCTGTTGACCAAGATACAGGGTAGTGGTATAACACTAGCTGACAGCAAGCTCCGCCTCCCAGGTTCAAGGGAGTCTCCTGCCTCAGCCTCCTGAGTAGCTGGAATTACAGGGCATGTGCCACCACACCCGGCCAAATTTTTGTATTTTTAGTAGAGAAGGGGTTTCACCATGTTAGTCAGGCTGGTCTCGAACTCCTGACCTTGTGATCCACCCACCTTGGCCCCCCAAAGTGCTGGGATTACAGGTGTGAGCCATCACGCCCAGTCTGTTTTTTGTTTTTTGTTTTTTTAAGACAGTGTTTCCTGTCACCCAGGCTGGAGTGCAGTGGCACAATCACGGTAACTAGTTTCAACCTCACAGACTCAGGGAATTCTCCTCCCTCAGCCTCCCAACTAGCTGGGACTACAGGTGCCACCACTAATATCTACTTGTTGGTCTTCCTATGTTGCCCAGGCTGGCCTCAAACTCCTGGCCTCAAGCAATCTGCCTCCTGAAGTGCTGGATTACAGGGGCGAGCCCCCACGCCCAGCTGGCCAGTGGTTTTGATTTGTGTTTCCCTCATGACTAATGAGGTTGACCATCTTCTCACGCGGGGTTGGCCATCTGTGCGTCTTCTCTGGAGAAATCTCTGTTCGGATCCTGTGTTTTTTTTTTTTTTTTTGAAACAGAGTCTTGCTCTGTGACCCAGCCTGGAGTGCAGTGGTGTGATCACAGCTCACTGCAGCCTTGACCTCCTCAGCTCAAGTGATCCTACCATCTCGGTCTCCTAAGTAGCTGGAACCACAGACGCACACTACCACGCCCAGCATGTTCTTTTACTTTTTAGAGACCGGGGTCTCACCCTGTTGCCCAGGCTGGTCTCAAACTCCCGGGGTCAAGCGATTCATCCACCCTGGCCTCACAAACTGCTGCGATTCCAGGTGCGAGTGGCCCCTTGCCGATGTTTAAATCCAGACGTGAGTGGCCCCTTGCTGATGTTTAAATCCAGGTGTGAGTGGCCCCTTGCCGATGTTTAAATGGGGTCCCTGTCTGTTGCTGAATCACAGTGTTCCCTGGATGATCTGGATGCAAAGCCGATACTGGATGGATGACCTGCAGATGCTCTCTGTCTCCACAGGTGCCTCTGCAGCAGGAGCTCGGGTGCTCCAGGTTCATCTGCCCACATTCCCAACTGCTGCAGACACAACCAAAGTCTCCCCAACTCCTCCACAGCCCATGCCGGCAATCGCATACAGGAGTGAGTGTGTGATTTCTTGTCTACATTTTTGTCCACAAGTTTGGCGAGTTTGCATTTGTGTCTAATAAAGAAACTACCGTTTCCCACGCATGCACGTTCTGAATGCCCGAGTGCAGGAGCCACATGGGACCCAGCTCAGGGACCACAGGAGAGGCCAGCTGGGACATGAAGGATGCAAGTCCTCCCCACCACCTGCGCTCGGCTGCCAGGGCTCTTCCTAGAAGATACGGGCCTCTCCTAGGCTCTCCCGACAGAGGCCCTGCCCCTGCCCCCCAGTCACCTTGCCCTTTGGGGACTCTCTCTGGGCCAGAGACAGCTTTGAAACCTGGCTTCAGTGTCACCTGCACTGGGGGTCCTTCCAGGCCAGCCGCCTCCCCATAATCTATCTCTATCCTTGGAGAATTATTTGCGTGTTGCTTGAACGCGGGCTCCAGTGATAACAGAGCCCTCAAGGGCGGCCCTCCTTCTGGTAAGGGCTCATGGAGGCCTTGGTGACAATCCCTAGTCTTCACTCTCAGGATTCAGGGACCAGAAATAGGAGCCGGGGACCCTTCTGTGGCCTTGCCAGCCCCCAAGGCAGCCGTGCCCGTGGCAGCTGCGCTCTAAGGCATCAGGCCAGGGATCGCTCCAGAATGCCTGTCTTCCCCGACGCCAATCCCAGGCAAGGACCCCTTGCCAGGCCTCCCACCCCTGTACTCCCCGACACTCTCCTGTCATTCAGGGATGCAGGTGGGAAAGGGCAAGGCCCTGGGTGCTCCAATATTTTACATCAGTGAACCAAGCACCTACCAAGTCCCTCGTATGTGCCCAGTCCTGGACCCCAGCATTCGCGAGACAGCAGCAGACCCAGGTGACCCCCAGCCAGGGTGAGTGGCACCCAGCACTAGGAAGTGGCCTTTAGAGCAGGTGGCCCTGAGCCAATGACATCTACATCTAGGGCAGTGCCAGCCAGGACAACCTCTGGGACAATGGGATATCCGCTCCAATAACCAATTCACAAGAAACACAAAGGACACACGCACAGTACCACGGAGGTGACACCACAGAGGTGGCACTCCCAAGACACAGTGGGAAATCCAGGCTACAGGAGTCAAGTTTCTTCAACAAACTGCACAAGAAGAAAGAGAGGAAGGGAAGCTCCTAGACATCATCGGACATTTAAAAGACAGGCAGTGGCTCACGCTTGTAATCCCAGCACTTTGGGAGGCCGAGGCGGGCGGATCATGAGGTCAGGAGATCAAGATCATCTTGGCTAACATGGTGAAACCCCGTCTCTACTAAAACTACAAAAAATTAGCCGGGCATGGTGGTGGGCACCTGTAGTCTCCGCTACTCGGGAGGCTGAGGCAGGAGAATGGCATGAACCTGGGAGGCAGAGCTTGCAATGAGCCAAGATGGTGTTGCTGCACTCCAGCCTGGGCGACAAAGCAAGATTCCATCTCAAAAATCATAATGAAAAAATAAATAAAAGACATTACTCACACCTGTAATCTCAGCACTTCGGGAGGCCAAAGCAAGCGGATCACCTGAGGCCAAGAGTTCGGGACCAGCCTGACCAACATGGTGAAACCCCGTCTCTACTAAAAATATTTTTAAAAATTAGCCAGGCGTGGTGGCACGCGCCTGTAATCCCAGCTACTCAGGAGGCTGAGGCAGGAGAATTGCTCGAACCCAGGAGGCGGAGGTTGCAGTGAGCCAAGATCACAGCACTGCCCTCCAGCCTGGGTGACAGAGCCAGACTCCTCTCAAACAAAACAAAACAAAAGACATCAGCTGGCTGGTCCAAGCACAGTGGTGTTTACAATGAATTGATCACAGCCAGGTAGAATTCTTTGTTCTTTCTCCAATCCCACTGCTTTGCTTGACCAGCCTTAAAGACACATACATATTTTTGCCTGGTGCTGTGGCTCACACCTGTAATCCCAACACTTTGGGAGGCCAAGGCAGGCAGATCCCCTGAGGTTAAGTTTCAGACCAGCCTGACCAACATGGAGAAACCCCGTCTCTACTAAAAATACAAAATTAGCCGGACATCGTGGCACATGCCCGTAATCCCAGCTACTTGAGAGGCTGAGGCAAGAGAATCGCTTGAACCCGGGAGGCGGAGGTTGCAGTGAGCCGAGATCATATCTTCAGCCTGGGCAACAACAGCGAGCGAAACTCCGTCTCAAAAAAAAAAAAAAAAAAAAAAGTATGTATTTTTAAAATACATTGGCTAGGCATGGTGTCTCATGCCTGTAATCCCAGCACGTTGGGAGGCCGAGGTGGGCAGATCACGAGGTCAGGAGATCGAGACCATCCTGGCTAACATGTTAAAACTCTATCTCTACTAAAAATACAAAAATTAGCCAGGCGTGGTGGTGCATGCCTGTAACCCCAGCTACCAGCTACTTGGGAGGCTGAGGCAGGAGAATCACTTAAACCAGGGAGTCAGAGGTTGCAGTGAGCTGAGATCATGCACTCCGGCCTGGAGACAGAGCAAGGCTCCGTCTCAAAAAAAAAAAAAAAAGATATCAAGATATCAACTAACTGCACTGTGTGGACCTTATTTGGCTCCTGATTCCAACTATTAAACCAAAAATGTGAACACACCGGGCCTTGGGTGGCATTAAGGAATTGTTTGTTGTGTTAGGTGGGTCTGCGGTACTGCCATGCCCTCCAAAATGCTTGCAAATAAAGAAAAGGAATTTGGTTCAAAACATGGGTCAAGAGGAAGAAGGACAGGGGCAAGGAGGGCAGGGCAGGCTCTGGGGTGGGTGGTCCATGAGTCAGTCACGGCTCTGCCCACGTCTCCCCACAAAGCTTCGAGCCACGCGGAGCAGCACATTTTGTAGTGCGCCATCTTTTCCAAAAGCTGCCACCTCTCAGCATCATCATTAACACAAGGAAGGCTGTGGCCTCAGAAGCCCCGGCTGTCCTCCATCGGGGACTGGACACAGCTGTCCCTGCTGAGCTTCAGCAGCGGGGAGCCACAAGTAGAGGGGCACCTGTGTGAGCCCCCTAGGAAGGCTGCTGAGGACACCCAGACAGCAACGCTCCTGGGCCCTTCAACACCCGCCAGCAGCTGTGATCTGTGTCCTCGACCTCTCCCAGCTCGGCCCCTCTGCCCTGGGGAAAACCCAGCCATCTCCCTGAGGAGGAGATTGCAGGATAGACAGCAACATGGCTGGGCAGCCTCCACAGCACAGAGGGTGGCCTCAGGGGCCAGCCAGGGCCTTAACATCCTTCCCAAGGCCCCAGTGTCCCATGGGTCCCCTCACCCCACCTTCCAGAACTCTCCCAGCGGCAGCTCCAGGTGTGTACAGAACAGCACCCACCTGCCCACGAGGTCACCCTGTACCCTGTTGCACAGTTGAGGGGCCTGGCAACTGGAATCTTGCCAGCTCAGGCTGGGACAGGCCACCAACTCTCAGGGTCCCCCTCCTCCAAACCCCAGCACCAGAGCTTAAGGGAACAACACAAGGCAGGGGCGAGGGTGGGGGCTCCACTGCTGTGCCGAGGGCCTGGAGAGCCCAGGCCTTGTTCTCTGGTCAGCCGCCACCAGTGCCCTTCTCTCCTGGACAGCTCCTGAGGGGCTGCTCACATGGACACCACCAGGTGCTGGGAAGGAGGAACCCCAGGTGCAGGACCTGGACAGAGCCCCCAGTGACCAGACTGGCAGACAGAGGAGCCCTCGGCTACAGCATCAGAAACAACGGGTGGGTAGGTCTGATGCAATTCTGTGGGCGCTACTGCCAGGCAGGCGGAGGCCATCTCCACAGAGACGGCCGCAAGACACACGCTTCAGCAATCAATGAGGGCAGGAGCAGAGTGGCCCAGAGGGGCATGGGCTCCACTGGTCCAGGAGAATCCATTCTTCTCCCACCCTTGAGACCAACCAGCAAAGCCCCAAGGACACACGGCTACCCTAAGGAAGGGTGGCCACAGGCAGGAGTGACCCAGAAACATTACAAAACCAAATGCCAGGACCCACCCAACGTTCAGCAAACCTGGGTATGTGCCACGTTCCCCAGGGATCCAGCACGCACCCAGGGAGACACAGCGTCCCAGTGAGCAGCCTGGAGCCTGGGAAATACAAGGCATCAAACTGGCCCCGAGACTCTCCCCAGCGCTGGTGACAACTATCTGCTTATCTTAGTCCCCTGTGCCCTTTTCAACCCAACTCTGGATCCTGAGCACCTCAGTTCCATACCCGTGCTACGCACATCCCGGCTGTGATGCCTGGGACAGGTCCTGCCCTGACTGTAATGCCTGGGACAGGTCCTGTCCGGACTATGATACCTGGGACAGGTCGTGTCACCGCTCCAGATCTGTTTCCCCATCTGTGAAATGCAAATCTCCACAGTCCCTATGCCTCAGAGGGTCAGGGTCAGGATTCCACATGACAACCCCCAACAGGAGCTTGGCACAGACCTGGCTATGGGCAGCGTCTCCATGAAGGCCACCTGTTGCTTTTATGTCCAGAAAGCGAACATGACAAGGCTTTAATCCCTCACAGCAATGCCCCCTCGTCCCTGTTCTCAGGATAGCCTTGGAACCCAATACCAGAGCGCCTGAGGCCCTTCATGACCCCAGCCCACCCGCGAGCCCACCTCCCGTGGCCAGCCTCCAGCCTCACGGTCTTTGCTCACAACATTCACGCCCCCTTCTTCTGGACCCACCTCATCGCCTCTTCCTAAGCATCAGGCCAATTCTTGCACATCCATCAAATCCTTGTCCAGGCACCTCCTGAAAGTCTCCCCTACCCCCCGACAGCCATCCCCACCTCCCGGGGTATCCCGCAGCCCCAGGCCGCATCCCAATTCCTCTCCAATTAGCGAATGTTTGTCCTCTCAGCTGAGCGCGGCCTCCGCGCCCCGCCCCCGCTGGCGTCTGCAGAGCCCCCGGGTGGGACGTCTGTCTCCAGACCCGGGGTTTTTTGGCTCCCCGGGGCCGTGCCAACCGCGGCTCCAGGCGTTCCTTATTTAGCAGGGCCGCCGTCCCGCGCCGGAGCCTCGCCCTGGGAGCGTCCTGGCCCGCGTCCTGCTTCCAGTACCGGGCCAGGGAACGCGCCCACGCCCGCCCGCCCCGCGGCCTCTCCCGGAACCCGCTGGGCTCGCTACTCACAGCGCCGTGGCGTCCGCGGGGATGCGCAGCGCGGGACCAAGCGTCCGCAGCCCGCGGCCCGAGCAGTTGACGCGGCAGGCGGCGCCGGGCGCAGGGCCGCAGAGGCAGGGGGGCGCGCAGGGCCCGCAGCCGCGCCCGGGGTCCCCCGCCAGCGCCCCGAGCCACAGGCTCAGGCCCAGGACCAGGACCAGCGCCAGGCGGGCGGGCGCGGCGGGCGGCATCGTCAGGGCAGCGTGCGCATGGCCCCGCCGTCCCCAGGCCCGCCCGCGCGCGGAGGCCGCGGCTCAGGCGGGGCCCGCGGACGGCATGGCGGGCGCGGAGCGGGATAGGGCTGCGGTCGCGACCGGATGCAGAGCGACGCCCGCTCGGGATTCGGGGACAGGCCGCTCCAGGAGCTCGGCCGCCCGCTCAGGCGCTGGCGCTGCAGTGCGGGCCCGGCTGCGGCTCCTCCTCCTCCTCCCTGCGCGGCGCGAGGCGGGCGGGGCGAAGGTTGGCGGGGCGGGGCGGGTGCAGGCTCCGCCCCCTTCTCCTCAGCGCGACAGGGCCAGCGATGAGGGACTGGCGTCCGAAGGCTTCACCCTCAGCTCCGCAGGGTCGGCAGCAGGGCGGGGCGTCCGGAAGTTCCGCCCCACGCGTCTCCGGGTCGCATACGTCGTGGGGCGGAACGGGAGGCTGGGAGTCCGGAAGCTCCGCCCGTCGCACTGCAGAGTCGGCCGAGGCGCGAGGAGGACGAGATATGTTCTCGCTCCGGCCCCACTGCAGGCTAAAGTGCTTGGGCGGGAAGCAGTGGGCGGGGCGCCACCTGGCTCCGCCCTTCTGCTGCGGTGTGGGCCGGGCCGCGGGCTCCTCCTCCTCCTGCAGCAACCACAGGCCCCACCCCGATCCTTCTCCCGGGCTGTCTCCGTGGGCGTCCCCAATCAGTGTCGGCAACCTCCCGAAGCTCCCGCTGACTCTATGCTTCCCTACCCCAGGTTTCCCGGCTAAGAGAGAGACAGAGGGAGAGAGGGGGAAGAGAGACAACAGGCAACGGGAGGTTGATGGTGAGAGCTTATTGAAAGACAAGAGGGAGGAAACCCACATCCTTCATCCCCCATCCATTCATTTTTTGCCTTATTTATTCCATTGAATCTTCACAGCTCTAGGAAAAGGGTGCTACAATTATTCCCTTTATTAAATGAGGTCAGTGAGGCACAGACAGTTTAAGAAATTTGCCAGCAGGGCGCAGTGGCTCACTTCTGTAATCCCAGAACTTTGGGAGGCCGAGGAAGGTGGATCCCCTGAGCCCAGGAATTCGAGATCAGCCTGGCCAACATGGCGAGACCCCGTTTCTACAAAAATTAGCCAAAATTAGCCAAACTGGCTCATGCTTGTAGTCCCAGGTACTCAGGAGGCTGAGGCCGGAAGAGCATGTGAGCCCAGTGATTTGTTTTTCTAAGACCACCAGAGTGGACACAAAAGAACCAGCGAGTAGGCAAGGCTAAAAGCAAAACTGCAAATTTATTCTTTGGTCATCTAGCTTCAGGGACCGGAGCTGGGGC
>NC_045450.1:842459-848390 GCF_002776525.5 Piliocolobus tephrosceles | reverse complement strand
GGGGGGGGGGGTGGAGTTTCTAATACAGTCCCGACAAGAGTGGGGGCTGAGAAAGCCCACCCCGGGCGCATCTGCTGGGAGCGACTTTTCTAGGAATGGAAGGGCAATAGGCGGGGCACGGGCATGTCGGGGGAGGGGGGGCGCTCCGCAGGTGCCACCAGGTAAATCTTGGTCTCCTCGGATTGACGTCACCTGCTGCATGCCTGATTAATCTGCACCTTCCCGGGCGTCAGCTGCATTCTCGCACACACGGGAAGAGTTGGTGGTGAAGAAGAACCCGGAAGTGCACCATCCTGCCTCCGTTCGTCCAAACACCCAGGAGGCAGTGGCTATAGTGAGCAGTGATTGTGCCACTGCACTCGAGCCTGGGCAACAGAGTGAGACCCTGTCTCGAAAAAAAAAAAAAAAGGAAAAAATAAAAAAAGAACTGGCCGGGAGCAGTGGCTCATGCCTGTAATCCCAGCACTTTGGGAGGCCGAGGCGGGCAGATCACAAAGTCAGAAGTTCAAGAGCAGCCTAGCCAACATGGTGAAACCCCCATCTCCACTAAAAATACAAAAATCAGATGGGCATGGTGGCAGGTGCCTGTAATCCCAGCTATTCGGGAGCCTGAGGCAGTAGAATTGCTTGAACCTGGGAGGCAGAGGTTGCAGTGAGCTGAGGTCGTGCCACTGCACTCCAGCCTGGGCAACAAAGCAAAACTCTGTCTCAAAAAAAAAAAAAAAAAAAAGACGTTTACCAGGTCACACAGCAGGTGGGTGGTAGGGCTGCGATTGTATTCCAAACCCAGCTTTTAATTGCAGTCAGATGACAGATGTAAGATTCAAGGACTCCAGTGGAGGGAAGATACAGCCACAAGAAACTGCTGCCAAATGAGCAAAACACATTAACCAAGTCTCAATGATTCTTTGAAGGTGGTTGTGGAGTAAAATGCAATTGTTTAGAAAGGATTTCTGAAATAGAAAAGACATAGGTTTAAAGAAGCAAATTAATTATCTGGAAATGAGGTTCTAAACTATTTGAAAAACCATGTGGGCTGGGCACGGTGGCTTATGCCTGTAATCCCAGCACTTTGGGAGGCCAAGGCGGGCAGATCACAAGGTCAGGAGTTCGAGACCAGCCTGGCCAATATGGGGAAACCCCGTCTCTACCAAAAATACAAAAATTAGTCCAGGCACGGTGGCTCACACCTGTAATCCCAGCACTTTGGGAGGCTGAGGTGGGCAGATCACGAGGTCAGAAGTTCAAGACCAGCCTGACCAACATGGTGAAACCCCGTCTCCACTAAAAATACAAAAATTAGCTGGACGTGGTGACGCGCACCTGTAACCCCAGATACTCAGGAGGCTGAGGCAGGAGAATCGCTTGAACCTGGGAGGGGGAGGTTACAGTGAGCTGAGACTGTGCCATGGCATCCCAGCCTGGGCAACAAGAGTGAAACTCTATCCAAAAATACAAAGAAACAAAAAATCAAAAACCATGTGGTGAGACAGAGCAAATAAAATGTGCCAGAGATCTTGTTTGGTTCACAGAGGAAGACATTAGGGAAATATTTCTTGATAAAATACAGCCCTGAAGGTTTTTATTAACAGTTAATAATTGTTAGCCTAAAAGGGGAAAACTAGAAGAGGAGAAAAGAAACAAGAAAACCTGGCCGGGCGCAGTGGCTCACACCTGTAATCCCAGCACTTTGGGAGGCCAAGGCAGGCGGGTCACATAAGGCCAAGAATTTGAGACCAGCCTGGCCAACGTGGCAAAATCCAGTCTCTACTAAAAATACAAAAAGTAGCCAGGTGTGTTGGTGGGAGTCTATAATGCCAGCTACTCGGGAGGCTGAGGCAGGAGAATCGCTGGAACCTGGGAGACAGAGGTTGCAGTGACCTAAGGTCACCCCACTGCACTCCAGCCTGCGCGACAGAGTGAGACTCCATCTCAAAAAAAAAATGGCCGAGCACAGTGGCTCACGCCTGTAATTCCAGCACTTTGGGAAGTCGAGACGGGTGGATCACGAGGTCAAGAGATCGAGACCATCCTGGCCAGTATGGTGAAACCTCGTCTCTACTAAAAATACAAAATTGGCTGGGCGTGGTAGCACATGCCTGTGGTCTCAGCTAGCGAAGCTGACGCAGGAGAATTGCTTGAACCCAGGAGGGGGAGGTTGCAGTGAGCTGAGATCGCACCACTTCACTCCAGCCTGGGTAACAAAGTGAGACACTGTCTCAAAAAAAAAAAAAAGACAGGAAACTGCAAACACAAAGTAAATGTGCCATTGTTGATACCAGAAAAATAAACCTAAGGCAAAAGGTGTTAAATGGGTAAAGAGTCTGTTTTTCTACACAATAACAGGTATAGCCTATGTAGAATATATTATGAACCGTTGTGTTCTCAAAAATAGAACATTGGCCGGGCGCGCTGACTCACGCCTGTCATCCCAGCACTTTGGGAGGCCGAGGCAGGCGGATCACCTGAGGTCGGGAGTTTGAGACTAGCCTGACCAACATGGAGAAACCCCATCTCTACTGAAAATACAAAATTAGTGGGGTATGGTGCGGCACCTGTAATCCTAGCTACTCGGGAGGCTGAGGCAGGAGAATCGCTTGAACCCAGAAGGTGGAAGTTGCGATGAGCTGAGATTGCACCATTGCACTCCAGCCTGGGCAACAAGAGCAACACTATGTCTCAAAAAAAAAAAAAAAAAAAAAAAAAGAACATCAGCCTACGAAGCTAAACTGTGAAATACAAAGATTTTGAAAAACAAAAACATTGCAGGAGGGTTTATCACACCTTCTCTTGAAGTTTACATTTACAGATCAAGTAGACAATTTTTATCCAGGCACAGTGGTTCATGCCTGTAATCCCAGAACTTTGGGAGGCCGAGAAAGGAGAATTACTGAGGCCAGCCCGGACAACAGAGAGAGACACCCCATCTCTACAAAAAATACAAACAAAAAATTAGCCAGGCATAGTGGAGCTCACCTGTGGTCCCAGTTACTTGGGAGGATGAGGTGGGAGGCTCACTTGGGCCCAGAAGGTCAAGGCTGCAGTAAGCCATGATTGCACCACTGCACTGCAGCCTGCATGACAGAGTGAGATCGTGTCTAAAAAAAAAAAAAAGAGAGAGAGAGACAATTTTTTTTCTTTTGAGACAGAGTCTTGCTCTGTTGCCCAGGCTGTTGGAGTGCAGTGGTGTTAGCTCACCACAACCTCTGCCTCGGAGGTTCAAGTGATTCTCGTGCCTCAGCCTCCTGAGTAGCTGAGATTACAGGCATGTGCCACCAAACCTGGCTAATTTTTGTAATTTTAGTAGAGACAGGGTTTCACCAGGCTGGCCAAGTTGGTCTCTAATTCCTGGCTTCAAGTGATCCACCTGCCTCGGCCTTCCAAAGTGCTGGGATTATGAGCGTGAACCACCATGCCCAGCCAAAGAGACAATTTTTTAAAGTCAGTAAAGATATAGAGACTTTGAGTAGCACAGTTAATAAGCTGTAATGTACACAAAACAGGGCTTGTTAACTATGTTGGCATTACAGATGTTAGGCAAGGTCAGAGGAAAAGCTTAGATAAGAATGTGGCCTTTGGCCGGACACTGGCTCACACCTATAATCCTAGAACTTTGGGAGGCCGAGATGGGCGGATCACAAGGTCAGGAGATCAAGACCATCCTGGCCAACGTGGTGAAACCCCGTCTCTACTAAAAATACAAAAATTAGCTGGGTGTGGTGGTATGTGCCTGTAATCCCAGCTACTCAGGAGGCTGAGGCAGGAGAATAACCTGAACCTGGGAGGCGGAGCTTGCAGTGAGCCAAGATCCCACCACTGCACTCCAGCCTGGCAACAAAGCTAGACTCCATCTCAAAAAAAAAAAAGAAAAGATAAACAGAACGTGGCCTTAACCACCACCGCCCCCTAGAGGCTCTCTTGGGTACTTTTGCTTGCTCGCTGCACCAAATCTTGAACCCAGATCACAACTGAAGCTCCCACAAGCACACCCTAATTCAGGAATTCCCACCTGAGTAGAGAGGCCTGAAGAACCATCCGAAGAGGGTCACAGGACAGCTGGACACACTGAAAGGTGAAGCCCAGATCACTGAAAGGTGAAGATGGAAATAATGGACTGGGCACAGTGGCTCATGCCTGTAATCCCAGCACTGTGGGGGTCCCAGGTGGGAAGATCATTTGAATCCTGGACTGGGAGACTATCCTGAGCAACATAGTGAGACCACCATCTGTACAACAAACAGAAAAATTAGCCAGACATGGTGGCACGCGCCTGTAGTCACAGCTACTTGGGAGGCTGAGGCGGGAGGACCGCTTGAGCCCAGGAGGTTGAGGCTGCAGTGAGCCGTGATCACACCACTGCCCTCCAGCCTGGGAAACAGGGTGAGATGTTGTCCCAAAAAATAAATAAATAAGCGAAAAAAGGGAAGTGATGGATGTGTACCTTATCTTGATTGATGTGCACCCACAATGGTTTCATGGGTGTACAGATATGTCAATACTGATCCAATTCTATACTTAAAAAATGTGCAATTCACGAGAGATCCTGTCTACCCACCCCCCCAAAAAATAAACTAAATAAATGCCTGGGTACAGTGGCTCACGGCTGTAATCCCAATACTGTGGGAGGCGGAGATGGGTGGATCACTTGAGGTCAGGAGTTAAAGACCAGCCTGGCCAACATCAAAAAACCTAATTTCTACTAAAAATGCAAAAATTACCTGGGTGTGGTGGTGCACACCTGTAATCCCAGCTACTTAGGAGGCTGAGGCAGGAGAATCCCTTGAATCCGTGATGGGGAGGTCGCAGTGTGCTGAGATCGTGCCACTGCACTCCAACCTGGGCAACACAGTGAGACCCTGTCTCAAAAAATAAATAAATAAAAATTAGAGCATGCATAAATGAATAGGCTGGGTGGAGTGGCTCATGCCTGTAATCCTAGCACTTTGGGAGGCCAAGCCAGGCAGATCACCAGAGGTCAGGAGTTCAAGACCAACCTGGCCAACATGGTGAGGCCCTGTCTCTACTAAAAATACAAATATTAGCAGGGCGTGGGGGCACCTGCCTGTAATCTCAGCTTCTAGGGAGGCCGAGGCAGGAGAATTACTTGAACCCTGGAGGTGGAGGTTGCAGTGAGCTGAGATCATACCACTGCACTCCAGCCTGGGTGACAGAGCAAGACTCCATCTCAAAAAAAAAAAAAAAAAAAGAAAAAAAAAGAAAGGAAATGAATAGTAAAGAGCACACATCACAGAAAATCTATAGGGATGCAAAATTATACACGGAGAGAAATGGATAAAATCACTTATTTTTATTAGTCAGCATGAAAAAGCAAGCCAATATATAAATTAAGTATTTATTTCAGCATTCTAGAAAAACTGTAAAATAAACCCCCCCAAAAAAGATGGAAGAAAATTAGAAAGTAAAGAGCAGAAATTTGTTATTTTAAAAGAAAGAGTAGGGCTGGGTGCGGTGGCTCACACCTGTAATCCCAGCACTTTGGGAGGCCAAGGCGGGTGGATCACAAGGTCAGGAATTTGAAACCAGCCTGGCTAATATGATGAAACCCCGTCTCTACTAAACAAACAAACAAAAGAAACAAACATAAAAAAACGAGTAGAAATGATGAATAAAATCGAGCTATTTAACAGATACAGCAGCTAAGATTTTTCTAGAAAAAAATTCTGGTAACTGTGACTGAAAGAGAGAAAAATAAAATATGGGACATTCAGATGAAGAATGAAGGTTTTATTCACAGAGATGAAAAAAGTTGAAAACTAAGAAAGAAAATTATGTGCGGCCGGGCGTGGTGGCTCACGCCTGTAATCCCAGCACTTTGGGAGGCCGAGGTGGGCGGATCACGAGGTCAGGAGATCAAGACCATCCGGGCTAACACGGTGAAACTCCATCTCTATTAAAAATACAAAAAATTAG
>NC_045450.1:820414-842359 GCF_002776525.5 Piliocolobus tephrosceles | reverse complement strand
AGGGCAGGAGAATGGCGTGAACCCGGGAGGCAGAGCTTGCAGTGAGCTGAGATCTCGCCCCTGCACTCCAGCCTGGGCAACAGAGCGAGACTCCACCTCAAAAAAAAAAGAAAATTGGCTGGGCGCGGTGGCTCAAGCCTGTAATCCCAGCACTTTCGGAGGCCGAGATGGGCAGATCATGAGGTCAGGAGATCGAGACCATCCTGTCTAACAAGGTGAAACCCTGTTTACTAAAAAATACAAAAAACTAGCCAGGCGAGGTGGCGGGCGCCTGTAGTCCCAGCTACTCGGGAGGCTGAGGCAGGAGAATGGCATAAACCCGAGAGGCGGAGCTTGGGCGCCTGGGCGACAGAGCGAGACTCCGTCTCAAAAAAAAAAAAAAGAAAAGAAAATTATGTGCAATTGTTTGCCTACATTTTTGAAATCTATATGGGATGATTATATGTTACAAACTGTAAAAACCAATTCTAGAAAAAAATAAAAACCCAAATAGACCAGCAACAAAAGAACACATTGAAAACGTATCAAAAGCTATGTCAGGAAAAGACACTTAATCCAGATCTTTTTGTGGACAAGTTCTATCAAATGTGGAAGAATCAGGTAATTGTGATTTAATTTAGACTCTTAGAAAACAAGGCTGGGCACGGTGGCTGACGCCAGTAATCCCAACATCTTGAGAGGCTGAGACGGGAGGATCACTTGAGCCCAGGAGTTCAAGACCAGCCTGGACAATAGTGAGTCCCCCATCTCTACAAAAAACTAAAACATAGCTGGGAGACGGAAGTGGGAAGATTGCTTGAACCCAAGAGTTCAAGGCTACAGTGAGTCAGAACTGCACCACTGCACTCCAGTCTGGGTAACAGAGTAAGACTCTATTTCAAAAAAAAAAAAAAAAAGGCCGGGGCGGTGGCTCACGCCTGTAATCCCAGCACTTTGGGAAGCCAAGGCAGGTGGATTACCTAAGGTTAGGAGTTCAAGACCAGCCTGGCCAACATGGTGAAACCCTGTCTCTAAAATACAAAAATTAGCCGGGCGTGGCCAGGTGCGGTGGCTCACGCCTATAATCCCAGCACTTTGGGAGGCTGAGGTGGGCAGTCATGAGGTCACAAGATTTGGACCATCCTGGTTAACATGGTGAAACCCTGTCTCTACTAAAATACACACACACACACAACTAGCCAGGCGTGGTGGCAGGCACCTGTAGTCCCAGCTACTCGGGAGGCTGAGGCAGGAGAATGGCCTGAACCCAGGAGGCGGAGCTTGCAGTGAGCCGAGATCGCACCACTGCACTCAGCCTGGGTAAGAGTCAGACTCCGTCTAAAAAAAAAAAAAAAAAAAAAAACTTAGCCAGGTGTGGTAGTGGGTGCCTGTAATACCAGCATTTTGGGAGGCCGAGGCCAGTGGATCACCTGAGGTTAGCAGTTCAAGACCAGCCTGGCTTGGCCAGGCGTGGTGGCTCAAGCCTGTAATCCCAGCACTTTGGGAGGCTGAGACGGGCGGATCACGAGGTCAGAAGATCGAGACCATCCTGGCTAACATGGTGAAACCCCGTCTCTACTGAAAAATACAAAAAAACTAGCCGGGCGAGGTGGCGGGCGCCTGTAGTCCCAGCTACTCAGGAGGCTGAGGCAGGAGAATGGCGTAAACCCAGGAGGCGGAGCTTGCAGTGACCTGAGATCATGCCATTGCACTCCAGCCTGGGTGACACAGCGAGTCTGTCTAAAAAAAAAAAAAAAAAAGACCAGCCTGGCCAATATAGTGAAACCCTGTCTCTACTAAAATACAGAAATTAGCCGGGCATGGTGGCAGGTACCTGTAATCCTAGCTACTCAGGAGGCTGAGGCAGGAGAATTGCTTGAACCCGGGAAGCGGAGACTGTGGAAAGTCGAGATTGAGATCACGCCATTGCACTCCAGCCTGAGTGACAGAGCAAGACGCCGTCTCAAAAAAAAAAAAAAAAAGACAATAGAAACATTGCAAGGAAAGCACTTGGTGCAGTCCGGGGTAGTCAGTGATTATCATGGTTATGTAGGGGTCTGTTTTGTTCATCGACAGGGATCCCCGCACCTGCCATGAGGCCATGTGTGTCACTCTGAGGCTGCCAGGAGAGCCTGCAGCCAGGAGCCCTGATGCTGACTCCTCCAATGGCTAAGCGGACGCCCTTACTCAGCTCAGGGGCAGGAAGCCAGCACTGCTGAGAGCAGGCGACTGGCTCCGAAGGAGTGAGGATACCGCTCTGACAGCCACAGAGGCGCACATGACTCCCCCGTTAGCTCATCTCTGTGTGGCAGATCACCTCTGCCGCCTTCCCGTCTGGGAGCACCTGAGTCACTGTGGTCACATCTGCAGGCAACAAAGGGTCCCCATTCGGGCAGGGATAGACACAGGCTTTTCACGACCCGCCTGGCAGGGCCTCAGGGCCACCATGTGAGCAGGCTGAAGGGGGGTGACCTCTTAGGAGGACACCAGGTTGCTGCATGCCTGGACACCAGGGAGAGCTTACCTGTGACATCACCCACGTGCTGGGGTGACTCAGTGCTCCTCTCTCGGGTGGAAGTCGCATTCAGTGCTGCCGCAGTTCCTCCGACGTCTCCATGGCAACGTTCACGCGAATTTGGCAGAACATAAGGTGTTTGAGCTGGAAAGGACCTCAGAGATCGGCTCCTCCTGCCCCCTCATATCATGGAGAGGGGAGCAGGCCCAGACAGGGAATGCGACATGCCCAGGGGCACACAGCAAGCTGCGGACCCCGCAGAGGGCACAGACTGCTGAGCTCCAGAGGATGGTCTTGGGAGGTGCCCTGGGGGCACAGTCAGTGGGGGCTTTGCCACTCCCTGGCTTGCTAAGAGCCCCTTGAAGTCCAGCCCAGCTCTCTGCTGCTCAGCCACAGAGCTCTGCCTCCAGTGTCCGGCGGGAACAGGAGTAGGCAGGACAGGGCCCTGTCCTCAGGAGGCTCACAGACTGGTACAGATGCCATGCAGCCGCTGGGGAAGGGCTGGTGAACATCCAGGGAGCCAGAAGTGGGGCAGGAGGAGCCAGGGCAGGCTCCCTGGAGGGTGGGGCTCCTGGCAGAGCCTGGAAGCCTGAGGAGGCCTCACTCGTACCTGCAGCCCCTCTCCCGGCACAAAAGGGCCAGCCTGAGGGCCCCACTCTGGGGCAGAGTGTAGGGAACATGCTGGAAAATGGGAGCCAGAGACAGACTGTCCTGGTCCATGGGTCTCAGGGGTCGTTGTGGCTGGGGGCTCACAGCACACATCCCTCCAGACACCCAGAACAGTCAGAAGGCACTGCCAGGAGTTAGAGGGCACAGATGAGAGTGCCAGGGGGCCGGGCCGTCAGAGGGTAACAGGAGCGAAAGTCCCAGAGCAAGGCCCCAAGGAGACCCAGGGTGCTCCCTCCCTCGAGGATAGGAACCTATGGAGATCTTCCCGTCCCTGGCAGAGTCAGCTCTGCACCAGAAGGGTTGAAGGCTGTAGCACTCCCCCAGGGGAACACAGACCTCACTCTCCACCCCCAGCTCCCAAGGCCCATCTCAACCTCGGGCCCTGTCTCAGGGACCTGCCCTGGCCTACAGGACTCCTCTCTTCTCCAGGTCTGAAGATGCCAAGAAACTGGACATCCCAAGGCATCCCTGCTGACCTTTCCCACCATGCTGGTCCCCGGCTTGCCCTCGCTGGCCCCTGCCTTGCGCTTGCTGGCCGCCTGTTCTAGTTTTTTTTTTTTTTTTTTTAGATGGCGTCTCATTCCGTTGGCCAGGCTCGAGTGCAATGCGCAGTATCCTCTGTTGTTCTGCTCATAAGCCATGCACATCTCCTTACTTCCTGCTGTACAATTTCCAAGCTCCTAGGAATAACACTCAGATTTCCCTTCCCAGCTGACCTCGTCCTACCTTACCAGCTTGATTACCTCCCATTTCCTCCAAGGAACTGGACTACACTTCGGCCACCTCAGCACAAAGTGCCCACCTGCTAGTGCTCTCAGCCTATACATATTCACTCCCTCCACCTGGCGACTTTCTGTCTCTTATGTCAGACCCTAGCTCAATGCTCAAAGCCCAGTGCAAACCCTCCCTCCTCCAAAAGCCCTGCCCTCACTACTGATCACATTGTCTTAAATCTTTGTTAGCAAGGCATATCCTCCTGAAATGAGGCCTGTGTTTCTACATCACATTTCTTTTTCTTTTTCTTGTCTATTTTTTTTTTTTTTTTCAGAGTCTCACTCTGTCGCCCAGGTTGGAATGCAACAGCACAATCTCAGCTCACTGCAACTTCCTCCTCCTGGGTTCAAGTGATTCTCCTGCCTCAGCCTCCCAAGTAGCTGGGATTATAGGCATGTGCCACCATGCCCGGCTAATTTTTGTATTTTTGGTAGAGACGGGGTTTCACCATGTTGGCCAGGCTGGTCTCAAACTCCTGGCCTCAAGTGATCTGCCTGCTCAGCCTCCCAAAGTGCTGGGATTACAGGCGTGAGCCACCGCACCTGGCCTCTTTCACCAATTTAACAACTACTTATGGAGGCCCAGAGCTGGCTGCTGGGGACAGCAGTGACCAAGACAAGCTGCTTCCTGTGCCCAGAAACCTTACACTCCAGAGGGTGAAACAGACGGCAAACACAGCAACTAAGAGACATAATGATCAAAGATTACGAGGCCTGCTGGAAGCCAAGAGAGGGGTCTGTGATGCAGGCACCCAGAACTCCCCATTTTCAAGAGAAACCACAGACTTGGATTTTTACGTAAACTCTCCTAATTTTAAAGGTTGCCAGCGCAAGCCCGTTTCCTCTGCTCAGTCAAGGCTCCCCTCCCCGCCTGGCCTCCCACTTTCTCCGGAGCGCCTGCCTCCTTCTCTTCCTGGGGGCCCCATCCACACTCCTCCCCCTGCAGGATGCCCTACTTGCACCCAGCTCCTCCTGCTGCTGCCTGCACCCTGGGGATACCTGAGCAGCAGCTGGCAGGAGGGACTCCACTGGACTGGGAGTCCACTGCCCAGGACCCTGGGGCCAGTGCACAGCAGCTGCTGAGGCTCCCAGCTCAGACCCTAGGCCAGCCATCCTGAAGGAGGCCTTGGAGGGGGTGGACACTTGGAGTCCCCAGGGCTGCAGCTGCAGAAGCCAAATGCCTCTGCCCAGGCCCAGTGCACACACACTGGGGGTTGGTCTGGAAGAGCTGGGGGGCCAGAGGAGTGAGACAAGGAAGGGAGGCCTGGCGGGTTCTGAGAGGGCTTCCGGATTTGCCCCCCAGCTCTGCCAGGTCCTTGGGGATTGAGTATACAAGGATCTCAGCCTTGGGATGGTTTATGTTCTCTGGAGCTGGAGTTCCCAGGAGCAAATCCTAGCTCTGCCCTTCCTAGCCTGCTGACCTTGGACAGCCGTCCTTGCCTTTCTGAGCCTCAGTTTCCCCATCTGGACACTTGGGGCAGCACCCACCTTGCAGGATAACTTTGAAGAGGTCATGTGCTTGGCACGCAACAGCGTGTGTAGCGGTGTTCCACGGCCTCTGCCAGGCCCTCTCAAGGAATTACTCTGCTGGGCACTGTCCCTCCATCTGTGTTTTCTCAGGCCTCTGACCCAAGAGGCAGTTGATTGTTTGGGCTCTGGGCACTGCCAGCTGGGAGGAAGCAGGCCTCTGAAAGGCCCAAGGTCCTGGTGACAGCTGTCACGTTTCCGGGGACAACCGGGTCATCTCTCCAGCTCCCAGAGAAGCACCAAGAAGCCCCCGCATGCCAAGGACACCACCCCTCTGCACCATTGTGCCCCAGCTCTGACCACTGCAGTCCCATCTTCTCTGTGAGAGGGGCTGACAGAGCTCCAGTCAGCCCAAGCTGCGGAGATGGGTCTGCCCGGGACCAGCTTAGGGTTTGGAGAATCAGCCCTGGCCACCTGAAGGTCCGAACCTGGAGGGGAAGGGCAAGGGGCCAGGCACACAGCCTGCACAGGGGCCTCTGCCTTCCACCTTTCAGACCATGAGGGTAGAGTCCCATGGGAGGGGACCCTCAGGGGGCCAGGGGCTGGCTGCGACAGCGACTTCCTCTTTCCCACGGATCCCCAGGCGTGCGCAGCAGGCAGAAGCTGCCGGGGAGATCGCCACGCCCCCTGTGTGCTCCCGGTGACCAGCTGTCACCCGAGTCCAGGGTGCTTGTCCCAGTAGCCGGGCGTGTTTGCCAAGCGAGGGTTGGAGCTTCCGGGACCCGCCTGCCCTGGAGGGGACGGAGCAGTGAAGGGCAGCGGGCCCAGCGCCAGGCATCTGGAGCTAAGGGAATAGAAGCCCGCGGTGCCCATCCATGCGGGCCCTCTGCCCCAGCACCCACATCTCAGGACACCCCCTCCTCCCAGGTCTGCCAGTCCAGTTTGGGGGTCACCGAGCTGGAGTGGTGTGCAGCCAGCAGAAGGGATTCAGGATCCTGGGGTGACCCCTGCCTGGCTCAGGCCTGCCACCTCACAGCTGGCTCCAGACCCCGAGGCAGCCCCAGGCATGGGTCATGGTCGGGGGCGGGGCGGGGCCCGGGCCTCCTGACCCGCCCCGAGCGGGGGTGTATTTGCATGTCCCCGCCCTGCGCACGGCATTGGCGGCGGCGGCGGCAGGAGGCAGGGCTTGAGTGGCTGTGCGCCCGTGGAACGGCGGGGGCGGGGCGCAAGCCGGGCGCCCGGGATGATGATGCCGCCGCCGCCTCCACCGGGGGAAGGGTTCGGGTCCGGGTCGGGCTCGGCGGGCGCAGGGAGCGGGACGGCCCGGGGCACGGTGGCTGCAGCGGGAGCACACTGAGCGCCCGCCCGCCATGTCCAGGAAGAAGACCCCCAAGAGCAAGGGGGCCAACAACCCCGCTGCCTCCACGCTGCCCGCCGCCAACGGGCCCCGACCGGCGCGCTCCGGGACTGCGCGTCCCGGCCCCGACGCGCCGCCCAACGGGCCCTTGCAGCCCGGCCGGCCCTTGCTTGGCAGCGGTGGCGACTTCT
This sequence comes from Piliocolobus tephrosceles, assembly GCF_002776525.5. NCBI lineage: Eukaryota > Metazoa > Chordata > Mammalia > Primates > Cercopithecidae > Piliocolobus > Piliocolobus tephrosceles. Next base: position 835,408 of record NC_045450.1, on the reverse strand, counting down.
ACGACGTCGCTTTCAAGGTGAGCCAGACACCCGCCTCCCAGTCCAGCGCAGCAGGTGGCACCCGGTCTGAGCCAAGGGTTGGGGGTCAGAGAGGGGGTGCAGGGCCCGCGGTCCCAGGGCGCGGAGCCGACGCGGGAGGCACCCCGTGGGGCTTGCCCGGTGCATCGTGAACACACACAGCTGTCCATCCCAGGTCTGGGGAATCCAACAGCTGGCGGGGCCTGTCCCCCACCCCCAGCCGGCATGGCGGCACAAGGGGTCCCGCAACCATCAGTGCCCCGCCCGGGGTCTTACCATTTCCCATATGCTGCCCTCCCTCAACCCAGGGGCTGTGGGCCTTTTCTTTTTTTTGCGCTGGGGGAAGAGGTTTGCCAGATGGATGGGGAACCCTGGGACCCCAGACCAAGGCAGAGGCTGTGTGGACTTGGCAGGGGGCTGGGAGGACCATCTTTAGGTTTGGTGGCACAGGTTTTGGGGAGAAGGCCTGACTGCCCCCTACCTGCACCCCCCCTCCCATCCTCAGACTTGGTCCAGGTCTCTCCTCAGGTCGAGACCTGACCCTAATGGGGCAAATTCCTCTTGAGCCTTGATGGGGGAGTCTCTTAGGAGGTCCCTAGCTGCCACCCCATCTGCTCCCCTCCCAGATGAAGCCTGCTGTCCACTGTTGGGGGGTATGGACGTTAGGGAGGGTCTGGGATGGAGGTGGCTGCCCTTGTTCCCTACTGAGATGGCCACTGTGCAGAAGGACAGAGCGGCCCGAGCCTTTCAGAGGTAGAGGCTGGGTGTCCAGCCCATCGGGGTCCCTGGCTCCGCTGAGCCTGCAACCCCTCTGACCAGGTCAGCTCAGGGCAGACAGGACTCCCCCTGACCCTCCTGCTTGTCCTAGGTCATGCTGGTGGGGGACTCAGGCGTGGGGAAGACCTGTCTGCTGGTGCGATTCAAGGACGGTGCTTTCCTGGCGGGGACGTTCATCTCCACCGTAGGCATTGACTTCCGGGTGAGTGGAGGCCCCGGCCCGGCCCCACATCACCCCACGTCCTGCTGGTACCCCTGAGCACCAAGTTCTCTGTGATCCCTGTGGTACTGACAGGCTCAAGCAGCCTGGACCCCAGGTGGAATGCCTCAGCCACCAAGCTGCCCGCCTCAACCTCCCAACACCTGGGCTGGTGGCTGCACCCGACAAGCAGAGTTAGTTGCCCTGTGCCAGGGGTTGGCATTACCCAGGGACCATATCCTGTGCCTTGGGGGAGGTGGACGCTGCTGCCCACAGGGTGGTGGGTCAGAGGAAGTCAAGGGGCATGTCCACTTGGGGCCAACAGTGCTGCCTCGGTACAGAGGCCTTGCCGGGCCCTAGGAGCACGTGCTCCCTGCAAAGCCTGAGTGAGGGTGTTTCCAGGGTTTGCCTAGGGGAGAGGACCCTGCCCTTGGGTGAGGAGGCCACCCCCTCCACCACCAGCCCGAATTCCTCGTGCTGAGGTGTTGCCGTGTTCTCAGCAAATCTTAAGTTTGCATTTTTCTCACCCTTTAATTAGAGCCAGTTAGAGGGAGGATGGAGGGAGGGCTGTCCCAGGGACAGGAAAAGGGCCCTCCAGTCTGGGGGTTCCAGTTCCCCTCAAGTCCTCTGGGATGGAGAGAGAACTGAAGTGCCCGAGGGGGGCAGGCCAGTCCTGTCTGGTCCCCACTTCCCCACCTCCCTCTTGGCTCTCGGGTGGGTGGTAAGAGGTGAGGCCATTTGGTTCGCACTCTTGTTCAGGGTGCCAGGGAAGGCGGTGTCCTCCCCAGCCCAGCAGATGGCCCTGCCTGGTTCCCGGGAGACCCAGAAGCACTCTGACAGCAGGAGCTCAGGCTGAGGGAGGTGGCATGCGTTCCAGCTGGCCCGGACCTCAGGCTGCGGCTGAAGCCCCCCGCCCCCACCCTGGCAGATGGACTGGGGCGAGACCACTCCCTGCCTTACATCTAGGCCTTAACTGGGAGGGCCCGGCCCGGGACGCTGCCAGGCAGTTCTGGGATCTGTGGTTACTGCCTTGGGTCCGACAGGCCCAGGCCCAGCCCTGACAATCCCAGCAAGAAGAGGCTTGTAATTTTTTATTCTTTTGAGACAGGGTCTCTGTCGCCCACGCTGGAGTGCAGCGGTGATCATGGTGGACTGCAGCCTCCAAGTTCTGGGTTCAAGCCATCCTGGGAGTCTTTCAAATTAGCAAAAAGAGCTAATGGGGAGGCTGAGGCGTTGCAGCCCGTTAGTTACTGCAGCAGCCATGTGACTGGCACCCATTTGCAGATGGGAAAACCGAGACAGTAAGAGGCCTGGTGGGGTCATGAGTTCAAATAAGTCAGCACAAGAGCTGTGGGGAGAGGCCTGCACTTGCAGGTGTGGGTGAGGCCATATTGGTTTAAGGGAACCCTGCAGGGGCTGGGCTGGACCCCGGAGCTGGGAGGTCTTAGGGGACATGAAGCTGGGTGGGGAGGAGAGCCATGGGACTCTGAGGGGTGGTAGTGAGGCTAGTGGGGATACAGGCTGGGCCGGGCCCTTGCCAGAGCCGCCTGGTTCTGTCGTTTCAGAATAAAGTTCTGGACGTGGATGGCGTGAAGGTGAAGCTGCAGGTAAGGTGACGGGCAGAGGGCAAGTTGGGGGACAGGGGATGCCAGGGAGGGGCTGGACAGTCTGACCAGTGCCTGTTCGCTGCAGATGTGGGACACAGCTGGTCAGGAGCGGTTCCGCAGTGTTACCCATGCCTACTACCGTGACGCTCATGGTGAGCCCCTGGGTACCCGGGCTGGTTGGGGGGGGCGGGTCTGAGCACCTGAGGGTGCAGGTGATGGTGGATGTCCTGACTGCCCTGTCCCCAGCTCTGCTGCTGCTCTACGATGTGACCAACAAGGCCTCCTTTGACAACATCCAGGTCAGTGGCCTTCCTGGTGGGGTGAAAGGGTCCTGATAAGGCCTGACCCACCCCAACCTCCTTCTGGTAGATGGCATCAGGGTTCCAAAGGACCCCACTGAGAGTAGGGGGAGGGAAATGCCAGCCTTCTGGGCTGGAGGTGGCCCAAGTGGACCTGAGTGCCATTCCAGCTCCCTTAGCAGGACCCTTTGTGTTAAGGGACCTGTAAGGTGGGCTTCCCTATGTGGTACACAGGGGGTTATCACTTCTAAAGACAGGTATCCTGGCCAGGCATGGTGGCTCACCCGAGGTCAGGTGTTTGAGACCAGCCTGGCGAACATGGTGAAACCCCATCTCTACTAACAATACAAAAATCAGCCTGGTGTGGTGACACACACCTGTAATCCCAGCTCCTCAGGAGGCTGAGGTTGCAGTGAGTCAAGACTGCGCCACGGCACTCCAGCCTGGAGCAAAACTGTCTCAAAAAAATAAAATGGGCCTGGCATGGTGGCTCACACGTGTAATCCCACCACCTTGGGAGGCCGAGGTGGGCGGATCATGAGGTCAGGAGTTGGAGACTTAAAATTAAAAATTAGTTGGGTATGGTGGCGCGTACCCTGTAATCCCAGCTACCCGGGAGGCTGAACCCTCCCAAGGTTCTCTGAACCTGAGGAGAACAGCGTGAACCCAGGAGATGGAGATTGCGTCATCGCACTCCAGCCTGGACAACAGGGGGAGACCCTGTCTCAAAAAAAAGATGAAATAAACACAGGTGCCCTGTACAGTGTGACCTGGAGGGCCAAAGTTCTGGGGCATGGGGCAAGCCATGGAGGGAGCCCCAGCCTGGTCTACTGCCTCCCACAGGCCTGGCTGGCTGAGATCCATGAGTACGCCCAGCACGACGTGGCGCTCATGCTGCTGGGGAACAAGGTGGGAGGCCCGGATGTCCTCACCTGGGTCACAGGGCAGGGCAGGTGAGGGGGCAGGGGCCAACCATGGGCCAGCTGTCACCAAGACCCTGTGCCTGGGCCAGGTGGACTCTGCCCATGAGCGTGTGGTGAAGAGGGAGGACGGGGAGAAGCTGGCCAAGGTGAGTCAAGGCAGGGGGGTGGTGAGGGGTTGCCCCTGGAGGCCACGAGCCCGGGCTGTCCCCGCCAGGCCACCACCTGGCTGGCAGCAGCTGTTTACAGGAATATGGGCTGCCCTTCATGGAGACCAGCGCCAAGACAGGCCTGAACGTGGACTTGGCCTTCACAGCCATAGCAAAGTAAGTCCTGCCAGTCACCAGGACTCCCCCAGCACAGGGCCTGAACCCTCTTATTGGAGTCCAGGCCATCGTGTCCCCTTGTCACCCCCACTCCGCAGGGAGCTGAAGCAGCGCTCCATGAAGACTCCCAGCGAGCCACGCTTCCGGCTGCACGATTACATTAAGAGGGAGGGTCAGGGGGCCTCCTGCTGCCGCCCGTGAACCTGGCTGAGCTCAGTCCTCTGGAGGAAGCTGCCGAGCCCCCAGAAGGCTGGACAGTCTCCAGGCCCTTCTGACTTTGTTGCCCAGTGGTCAATACCAGTGTCTGTTTCCAGCAGCCCCAGGTCAAGCCTTGCCCCTTCCTCCTCCCAGCAGCAGTCCCAACAAGCAGGCTTCTGAGAGCCCATGGCCCACACACTGGCCACCATGGAAAAGCAGTCTTCTGCACAGGAGGGGGCGCGGCATGTGGACAGACACTGCCACGGTGCTCTGCTGCCCCCTCCTGGGCACACCCAGGTGAGGGAGGGCTGGGGCTGGCACCACACAGTGCCTAACCCTAGAAAAGCCATGTCTTCACCTGCACACACTGCTCAGGCAGGTAAGGGAGGCCGCCTGCCCACGCCTGGGACAGAGGGCTTCACTGCTAATCACATCGTGCATCTGTGTGTCCTGGGAGCTACCTGCTCCCAGTCCACCCTCTAGGAGGCTCTGGCTCAAACAACAATAGGGTCTTCCTCAGTGACCTTGGAGGATGCCTGTGGCCTTGTGATAAAACGTGGGAAATCACAGAAACGCCAGAAAACAACTGCCAGCCCGGCCTGGCCACAGCTGAGGTCTGTGATTTCCCAGCACGCTCCACCTTGCACTTAACTTGGCCTGTTGATCGCAAGCCTGTTTTCAGTCCTAGTGAATAAAGTTGTGTTTTCTGGAGCGTCTGTCTCATCTATTGAAAAAAACCCACTTCTAGAGCAGACGCTAGAGTTTGAGAGACTCAGCAGGGCCCAGAACCCTCAGCAGGTGTGTGGGTATCACTCCCCCATGGCCCATGGCTGCCTCCCTAGAGAGGAACATGGGAACCCTAGGTGGTGTCAACTTCCCTCCACAGATCTCAAAGGCCTTTTTGGACTCACCCTGGGGCAAAGGCATGAAAAACAGTATTTGGCTGGGTGTGGTGGCTCACACCTGCAATCCCAGCACTTTGGGAGGCTGAGGCGGACGGATGACCTGAGATCAGGGGTTTGAGACCAACCTAACACGGAGAAACCCCATCTCTACTAAAAATATAAAATTAATTGGGCGTGGTGGTAGGCGCCTGTCATCCCAGTTACTTGGGAGGCTCAGGCAGGAAAATTGCTTGAGGCGGAGGTTGTGCCATCGCTCTCCAGCCTGGGAAACAAGAGTGAAACTGTCTCAAAAAAAAAAAAAAAAAAAAAAAATTACGGGCAGAAATGGCGAAGGCAATCCCAAGAGATGGAAAGTCACTGGTAACAAGTTTCCGTTCCGTTTTCACGTCTCTACACTTTTCCAAAATTGCCTGTGGATGAGCCAGACCTCCGGGGTGCCAGAAGAATAGGAAAATTAAGACACTTGAGAGAAAACCGAATCAACTCACTACCTTTGCTTTATTGCTAAGCACTTCAATCGACACAACGCCCACCTTACCGCTCGGCCCTCCGGATTGAGGTTTACTTAGGTTCAAAATTTGCAGCCGGCTGGCAACGAAACCTGAAAGCGCCAAAATGTAGACGTAAATCCCCACTCCCTCGTTTTGGGCAACACCTGTTTCCACTCTCAGCCCGTCCCCGTCAAGAGTGAGCATCCCCAAGCCTCAGTCTTGCAAAATAATCAGACTGCACGTGCAGTTTTCATACGAGGTGTCAGAAGTCAAAGCAATTCATCACAGGCTTGGAGAATAGGGAACCCAGGCCCGGCTCAGTCTTACCTGCAGGTAGCTGAGGGTCTGAGATTCAGGAAGAAATGTTTAAACACTAAGGGACAAAGTGGAGCGTAGGCCAAGGCTGGACGCCCAGGGACCAGGCCGGCCTGCAGCTTTCAGGCCGCCCTCAAAGCCACGCTTGTGGCCCAGGTCTTCCCTGGATCTTAGCGCATGGCGTACGCATTAAAACAACTCTGCCGCTTCGCACTCGCCCGCAAAAGAGTGGATGCGCGCGAGGCTCGAGCTTTTATAGAAACTTTCCCACCTCTGTCATTGGGCTATCCTGGCGGAAGTGCCCGCCTTCCCTTGCTGCTGGTACGCCCGCTCCCTACTGCGTTGTTTCCACCAATCGTACCGTGGCATTTCTTTTGGAGGCGGTCTCTCGGACCCAGAAACGAAGCTCCTCCCTTACGCAGAGTCCGTGAAGCCTAACGGTGAGTGACGGATGAGCAAAGCCAGTCAGACATCAATCTGCAACATAGAGTGATTCTGAAGCCGCCAATCCCGCCCCGCGACCACGAGGCCGCCGGAAGTCGTAGTTTCGGAAATGCCGCGCGTGAGGCAGCTGCCCGGGCCCCGAGAGGTGGGGAACTACAAGTCCCGGCGGGCGCAGCGGCCGAGCGCTTCCGGCTCGCTCGTCCAGTCCCTTTCCCGGCCGGCGGCCGAGGGGGCATCATGAAGCGGGCTGGCAGTGCTGCGGCTCCCGGGCGGCCGCGGGCGGGTGAGTGTCCCCGCGGCGCGCCCGGCCCGGAGCTCGCGCATCGGGGCTGCGCAGTGGGGCGGGATCGGGCGCGTAGAGGTCGAGGCGAGGCGAGGGGTCGGGCCGGGGGGGGGGGGGGGGGGGGGGGCGGGGGGGGGGGGGGGCCCGGGTGGGGGTCGGGGTCGGGGTCCGCGTCGCTGTCCGTCCGCCTGTCAGTTGTCCGTCGCTTGCTCCGTCGTGTTCTCGCGCGTTCTTTACTCATTCCTTTTTCCTGCATTCCCCGAGCCGCCCGGGGGCCAGGCACTGTTCTGGCCGCCGGGAGACTGCGGAGAACACGGTCCCAGTTCTTCTGTGCTCGGCGTCTGCTGCAGGGTTCCCGAACCTCCACACTATCGACCACGCGGTCCGGGTCGCTCTTTGCTGCGAGGGGCTGCCCTGTATATTGTAGGATGTGGAGCAGCCTGCCTGGCTCCTGGCCGCTAACAGTAAACACCCCCTCTTCCTCAATTGCGATAACAAATGTCTCCTGCGGGACAACTCCCCCTTATTCGCGATCTAGACAGACAGGGTGGCGGGATTGACAGGAGATAGTAAAAATCATGGAGAGCGGCGGTATGTTCTGTGGAAGAAAGAAAGAGGGTGCTGAAAAAGTGAGTACCGGTCGGGGGTGGGGGCGGCGCTACCGTTAGCCAAAGGCCTAATGAAGAAGCAGCCAGTCCCTGGACACGCAGGAGGAGCGTTCCAAGCAGAGGGAGCCCGATGTACAAAGGCCTGGGTTGAGAAGGGGCCTGACGCACCCCAGCAAGCCCTGGCAAGTGGAGAGGAGAAGTCTATGAGGCCGGACCAGGTTCACAGAGTGCATGGCGGGGGTGGGGGCGGGGTTATTGTGCTTTCAAAGGAGTTGGGGTTGAGGAAGCGCTGGAGAGGCGGGTCCGATCTAGGTCTGGTAAAGAGCTTTCTAGCTGTGTGTGGACCACAGACTTCGGAGTTCACTGGGGAAGCAGGAGAGAGGGAGGCTAGGCCATGGTCTCCTAGTCCCCACTGGGGTCCAGCTGTCAAGATATGGTTGGTTGTCTTGAGCCAGGCCAGAGTGAGTGGTCAGCTGGGGCTGAGTCTGAATCCAGGAGAGGGGCCTGCTGGATCCCACCCTGCTCTTGGGGATGGAGGGCTGTTTGCTTGCTCAGGAATTTCACGCCGCCCAGCCTGTCTGCCCACCTTTCTCACCACCCCTCTGACCCCTTCCTGGGCACACACAGGCCCCCTAGCCGTCGCCAAGTGAGGGGCCTCCCTTTTCCTCATTCCTTCTCTTTGGACTTCTCCCTTCCTAGTCCCCTTTCCTGTGCCTCTCTGTTGGGAATATCCTGAATTCACTGCTCTGGGCATTCATAGTTCTCTGTGGAAGCCCCGGGCCCCGTGTCCTGATGGGGAGCAATGGTATGGGTAGCCTGGTCGAGGGAGGGGAGGGGCCAGGAGTCGGCACCCCAACCTGATGTCCCCACCTGAGGGTCTCTAGTGAAGTGACTTCCACTGTAGCCCACTGGGGCTGAGTGTCACAATATTTCTGGAAGTGAATGGAAAAGTTCACGGTCTTTGGCATCCACCAAAAAGTACCTTTGGCAGATTGAGTGGCGATTGGTGGGGCTCCTGCCCCTCTGTCTGTCTGTGTCCCCCACCAGGTTCCCAGCTCCTCCCGGGTCAGATTCGCGTTCAGCCATCACATGTCCCCACCCTCCCGCGTAGGGCCTGGCACCCCATGGTTGGTGTGACTCTCGGCCAGCTATTTGGACAAGGAATGAGCAGTTTGGGGAAAGGAGGAAGATGCGGTTGAAGGGCCTCCTGGCCAGGAAGCATGGACAGCCTGGCCCTGGGATGCAGCCGCTCCCCGGCTTGGCATGGGCCTGGCTCAGGCACTGCCAGGGCTCTGGGTATGTGGCAGCCGTGGACGAAGCAGAAGGAATGGGACTCTGGTCACCACGGCACAGCCTGGGCCGGCCTCTCCGCCTTCCTCAGTCTCCATGGTGTGCTCAGCAGAGGAGCTACTGTCTGGGGCGCCTTCACTCTTAACAGGTGCATCTTCTCTTGGCTCCTTCCAGAGGAGGGTCCGGCTCTACTACATTTTTCGAGAAACTGGAGGCCGGGAGGGCAGGTACATAGCTGTGAAGTGGCAGAAGTGGAATTTGAACCGAGCTCTGTCTGAGCCCAGTGCCCATCGCTTTGACCATGGTGTCACAGCATCTCCTGGACCGACGCCCTGCGGGATCAGGGAGGGCGTGTGGGGAGGGCCAAGAACCGTTGGCTGTGTGTGTCTCGGTCCGGCCTTCTCGGTGGGTGGGCACCGAGGACTTCACCAGGCCCTCTGTGTGGCTCATGCGGGAGGAACCTGTGGAGAGGGACCCACCAAGCTCTTAGTCTTCTACAGATCCCCCGCTGTCCCCAGCCTTGCTCCCTGGAGGAGGAGGGTGCAGCCAGGTGGGGCAGGTGAAAGGGGAAAGCGAGCACTGGAGGCTGGGGCTGGTTATGTGCAGACCTGGACACCCTCACCCAGCTGGAGGAGGCCAGCTGCCTGGAAACTCGGGATGGAGGTGACCCAACCCCAGAAGCACCCAGGTGGGAAGTGGGGGGCAGTGACGCAGAGGGCCAGGACTGAGGGGCGTGGGACGGTGTGGGAAAGGAGGTGGCAGTGCGGTGGCATGCTGGCATGAGGGCGCTGGGTGGCTGAGTGGGTCGGACGGTCCTTGCCCTCACGTTCCTGTTGCCTCTTCGGGCCCAGATCTGGCCAGTGTTTGTGTCAGCTCCCTGCTGCTGCAGAGCAGAAGGAAGGAGAGAGCCCAGGAGACTGAGCCACACAGGAAGCAAATGAGAACACAGAGCAGGACTGGGAGACATGGGCTCGGGTTGGGGGGGGCGGTGCGCACCGCTGCCCTTGGCTCTTGGGCAAAGCTCATGACCTGTTTCTGAGAGTCTGAGGCCCACTTGACTTGGGTGAGAGCCAGGAAGGCACTCCCCAGCCCGGGGCCGTGAAGCTGGGGTCTCTTCCTGTGCCCTAGGATGCTCTCCCCACTCTGGATCCCAGCAGCCTCATCCTCCAGGAAGCCCTCTGGACTTCCCCTTGACTGGGCCAGGTCCCCACACAATAAATAGCCATGAGATACAGGAAAAAAGGACTGAGAGATGTCGCCAGCCCTCAAGGGGCCAGAGGGGCAGCAAAAGGAATCTTTACTGTGAAGTTGGGGTAAAACCTTGGTCAAGCTGGGGGGACCCCCTCCCTGGAGCAGAGGGAGCTGTGGACACTGGAGAGGCTTGGCCAGGACAAGACAGGCTTGGAGGCTGAGTGGATGCAGTAGGAGCAGAGCTGGGGAGGAGTTCAGAGGCCTCTGCAGAGCTGGGGCTGTGGATGTGGGGGCAGGGACAGGCGAGGGGGGCGCGGTGCTAGGAGGGAAGGGGGCCCAAGCCGGCCTTGGACCAGGGCCTGCTGGGGTTCTGAGGGGATCCTGAGGACCAAGGCAGGCAGAGGCCAGGGACATCCCAGGGGCCTTCGACGTCACACCCTGCCTATTTGGGATGGAAAAAGCGTTCTAAGGGACGTCAGGGAACAGCAGCGGAAGTGCGTGTGGCTTTGCTATGGCAACCAGGCCTGTTTCTATAGAATTTAGCGGCCTGGGCTTGGGCCGGGGGGCTGAGGCAGGGGCTGGGCTGGGGCGGGCAGTCTGTGGGTGCCCTGGGCAGGCTCTGTGATGCCAGCAGCCATGCTCGGAGCTCTGGCCACAGTCCAGCCAGCCGGCCACACACAGCCCTGTGGCAGGCGGGGCGAAGGCTCCTGGAGCCATCCCAGGCTCCTCCCAGGGCAGTTGCAGGCCTCACAGGCACACCCACCCACAGCTCGCTCCACACATATTCAGGGGACCCCCATACCCACCTGCCCTGGGTTGCTAGAGGAGCTGCTTTCAGGCTGGGCCTGGCCTCAGCAGGGAGCTGGATGTGGAATCCCCCATCGCCCCCACTCAGCAGGGCTCCCCTGGGCTGCTGCCAAGTGGGCGGGGACCCCTGACCCACACCCCCTCCAAGTGTGTCTGCAGGGAAAGGGGTGGGTGTCCGCATCCCACGTGCCCCCAGGGCGATGCCCCAGCAGAGCCCTCTAAGCCCAGCTTGTGGGGGCTGGGGAGGGGCTCCTGAGGGGTTTGCTGAAGAGGGGCTGGGGTGGAGGCAGAGGGGCTGAGGAAGACCCGCTTCCTATTGTTCAGTGGGTGCCCCCAGGGCCCCGGGAGTCCCTGCTATGTGGATGTGGGGTGGACAAAGACCCTGGGCCTGAATCCCAGTTTCAGGTGAGGTCAGGGAGGGGCTGCCCTGTGTTGGCCCTGGGAGGAGGGGACAGTGCAGGGCCAATCCTACCCTTCTCTGCACAGTGCCGACCCATGCACCTCGTCCCTGAAGGTCAGCACTGGCCTTCCCCAGGGTGGGTGCTGCGCTTCCTCAAGGACTTTTCTCTTTCAAAGATCGAATCCCCCGGAGCATCCAGCATGGGCATGGGTAGTGCGGACGGGGCGGGCGGTGTGGACTCGGACGGGCGGTGTGGACGGGGCGGGCGGGGGGGGCTGGGGCGGGCGGTGCGGGGGCGGGCGGTGGGGGCGGGGGGGGCGGTGCTCAGGTGGGCGGTGGGGGGGGGACGTGGAAGGAGGGGCAGAGGGGCTGGTGGGGAAAGCCTTTCCTCAGCCCCTAGCTGCCCCTGTAGCTTCTCCCAGTTTGGGAAGAGGCTCCAATGCTATGGAACACCCCCCACTTCCCCAGCGCTGGGAACGGGGGGGGGTGGAGAGACCTGAGCACTGGAGGGGAGTTCTCAATCTGGCTGACAGTTTCCTGCTCAGCCAGCCCCAGCCTTGATGAGTGTGGGGTGGGAAAGAGGCACCCTCCCTCTGGGGGACAGGGCACGCCCCCAGGACAGCCTCCCAGCCACAGGGGTGCCAAGCTATTGCACGCCCCAGCTGTGGCCCGAGGGCTCCTCTCCCTACTAGGGAAACCGTTATTGCAAAACCCAGCCCCTGGGACTGGGCTGAGGGGAGGCCTTGGGCCTCTTGCTCAATTCCGAGGTGCAGGGGTTGGATCCTGCCTTAGGGCGGGACACAAACATTCCCTGGCCTCCAGCCCTGGGGTCCCTCCCACCTCCGTGTCCCTGGCTGGGGCTGAACACTGAACCCAAGTGAACTGGGAAGCAGCATCCAGTGCAGAGCATCCCCCTCCCCCCCCCCCCCCCCCCCCCCCTCCCTCGCCCCCCCCCTCCTTCTGTCCCACTCCGCTGGCTCTTGGTGGGGTCTTGTGCACCCCACAGATCCTGTGGTGTTGTCCCCATGGCCTGGCTGCTATTGGCCAGCTGGGACTTTGTGGCTGATTTGCACGTTGCCCTGTGTGCCTTTCTGTTGACCTCACTTCAGAGTGAGGGGAAAGCCAGACACCTGCTCTTCCAGACTGAGCAACAGGCACCGAGGCCAGCCCGACCCATCCTGGGGGAGCGCCTGCTGCGGTCCCGGCCACCTGGCCCCAGGCAGGCATCACTGGCAGGGCTCACAGCTGACCCTGGGGTCCTGGAAGCTTGCAGTGCAGGGAGCCGATGGGTTTGTAAAATGCAAGTCAGTGTCTCCTAGCGGCTGCCCAGTGATCCCCTCCCTGCTCGCATGGGGCAGGAGCCAACCTGGGGCTCCCAAAAGGGCTGAACCTCCCGAGCCGAATCGTGGAGCCCTGCGGTTCAGGCTCTCGGGACCTTACTCCAGTTGGGACATCTTCACCCCAAGCATGATGGCAAAAGGCAAGCCCTGGCCAGCTCTCCCCGACCTTCCTGCCAGGAGCTGCTGGAGATGGGATAGGCATGTGCCAGGGCAGAACAGTATTCTAGACACACCACAACCACACCTCTGTCCCAGGGCTGACTCCTCTGAGCCTGGCTGCAGGTGTGTGGCACTGCCCACACTCAGGAGCCCCTGCCTCTTCCACAAGAGAAGTCCCCTGAGAGCCCAGTCTGGGACACACAGGGCCGAGCCCCTCGAGTCGCAGTGGGACCTGGGGGAGGCCAAGGGAGGCTTTGGCCAGGCCCCATCTCCCAACACCATGGGACGCACAGACCAGGTGGGGCTAGGTGGCTCGCAGCACTGCCAACTGCAGGGGCTAAGATGTCAGGTTGAGGCCCGAGTCCTGAAGGCTGAGTGGCTCCAGGGTGGGTGGCCTTACAGGTGGCATTGGAAGGGACAGGTGGGCCTGGGCAGCCTAGAGAAGGGGAGAGGAGACAGCAGGGGTGGTAGACAGTCTGGGAGCCCAAGTGCAGGGAACCAAGGGCTTGAGAGCCAGCCCCTCCCTGCAGACCTGTAGGCCGGGCTGGGGGGCCCCAGGCCAGACTGCGGCCATGGTGGTGGGTGAGATGAGTGGCATCTTGAAGGCGCGTGCAGGGCAGGCATTGCCAGAGGGGCCCGGTCAGGAGGGACTGATGGAGGAGGTGCTGGCGCCAGCTGGACTCAGTGATGCTCCCTGAGCCGTGCTCCCGCTGGGTGGGGGGCAGAGACCAGCTCTGCCACTTTCTTGGCCTGGGACTGGGACTCTCCTGCTCTTTTCAGGTCCCTGGGGCCTTGGTCTGCAGCCTGGCTTCCGCAGGGTGAGAGCAGGGCCGCAGGGGTGGGCTCCCTGCTGCTGTGCCGCCTCCAGGGCAAGCTTGTTCTGAAGGCTCCTGCCTTGGGAGCCTAGCCGTGGTGTGTCCTCACGCGGTGCCGTGCATGGGCCTCGAGGTAGACAGTGTGGGTGGGCCCAGGACGGGAGTCCTGGGGGTGTGGCTTTGCTCCTCACAGGGACCTCAGCTTCAAGCCGCGATGGGCGGCGGCTCTATCCACAGCCAGCAGGAGACAGGGCTGTCTCAGCCGCGCTCTGCTGGGCTCCTGGCTTCCAGGCTGCCCGGGTCCTGAAAGTGGGACCTGCTCAGGAGGATGGGTGCCTGCTGACAGAGCCTGGTGCCCCACAGCGGGAGGGTGGGCGTCATCCGGTACAGACAGCCCCTTCCCCGGGCTCTGTCCTGGGTGTGACCTGTTGGCTGGGTCTCCTTTTCCCTCTAATGTCTACCTCCCCTGCAGCTGTCCCTGGGTCTGACGAGCACTCCCAGCACCCACGGAGCGGCCACGTCTCCCCCAGGCCCATCAGCCCCTGTCTTCTGGGGAGGGTGATTCCTGTGTGCCTTCTCCCTGCCCCCCTCCTCCACCAGCCCCTGAGTCCCTGTGGCGCGGTTGGGAGTGTGTGTGACCTGCGCAGGTTCCAGGGGTGGACTCGTCTCTCTCCTGCAGTTTTTTCCGTGCAGCGTGGTTTGTGCGGAGTTGGGCTCCGGTGACTTCCCCTGCAGGTTCTTTCTCTGGGGTGTGGCCGGTGTCTCCCCCTCTGCAGCCTGCTGCTGGCTAGGTCCTGACCGCACCTGCCACGGCAGGAAACACATTTGTTGTGCCTTGGCTGGTCCCTATGTGACTGGATCCTGCCACATGGGCCACACCCTGGGCCTGCCCACCAAGGCCCAGCCTTGGCCCCAGGGACATTCAGCCTGGAGGTGACTGGCTGTGACTCAGGACTCAGAGTAGTAGAGAGAGCCGGGCAGGGGTCCCTCCACCTTGAGGAAGAGCTGGATGGGCTCTTCAGGAGCTCAGAAGGGCTAAGTCTTGAGGGCCGGTGATGCAGAGCCGCCTGCCCGCCCGGGCCTCTGCATGCCTGGGATCGGTGTGAAGGGCCTTTGCCTCCCAGAGGCCTGCCTGAGCCGGTGCTGGTGGTGGAAGGCGGCTGCGGCGGCCCCATGGTGGTCCAGAGCAGGTCTGCATACTTGCAGCGGCCCGGCTGGCTCAAAGGGGCCTGGGCTCCATCTCTCAAGCCCCTCATTTGTGCTCCACCCACAGGAGATGCTGCCCAAGGACCCTAGATGCCTCTCTAGAGCATGAGCTCGGGCAAGAGTGCCCGCTACAACCGCTTCTCTGGAGGGCCCAGCAACCTTCCCACCCCAGACGTCACCACCGGGGTAAGGGCGTGCCCCAAGGGTAAGGGTCTGCCCCTCTGCATGCCCAACATCCCCAGGACCGCCCAGCATGCCCCAGGGACCTGGTGCTTCCTGCAGAGCTCCCAGCGCAGTCCCCTCCCAAGTTTGGGTCTTGGGGGAGCTGGTGTGTGTGTGTTAGGCGTGTGAGTGCCGCGTGGCCTGGCCCGCCCGCGTGTTAGGCGTGGGAGTGCC
>NC_045450.1:802967-820404 GCF_002776525.5 Piliocolobus tephrosceles | reverse complement strand
GCGTGGCCTGGCCCAGTCGCGTGTTAGGCGTGGGAGTGGGCTCCACATGTGCATGTCCCCCTTGTGTCCGGGAATGAGCCCAGGTCTCCTCCATCCTCCCTCTAGACCAGAATGGAAACGACCTTCGGACCCGCCTTTTCGGCCGTCACCACCATCACAAAAGGTGAGCCCTTAAGCCGAGGCCACCCCAGGCTGGGAATAACTGGGGCACCCCCACACCCACCCTGCTAAGGACTGAAGGGCACTTCCTGGTGAGCCGGTGTTGCGTGCCAGTGCTGGGTGTGGGCAGCCTCACATCCCAGCCTCTGTCCTCACAGCCTCTCAGCCTCGGGCCTCCCTGCTGGACAGGAGTCGGGTGTCCTGCTCCTTGCGCCTTGGTGCCTGTGCTGTGCCTTCTCTCCCTACCCTCTTCATCCCCTCTCAGGAGGCTGCCCTGACATCTCCAGCCCCACCACACAGCCCTGTCCCTTGTCATAGTGACCCCCAGCTTGTCCCCAGTCTCAGGCTTCTGGCCAGTCTCTGAAGGGTCCTGTGTGCCCGGAGGTCCTCTCTCGAGTTTGGGCCTAGGGCTTCAGTACCAGTGCTGCGGTTGTAAAATATTAATAGGAAAAGAGAGAGAGAGTGGAAGAGGTCCATAGGTCTGGTTTGTTTGTTTTTTTGAGACGAGTGTCACTCTGTCACCCAGGTTGGAGTACAGTGGTACAATCTCGGCTCACTGCAACCTGCACCTCCTGGGATAAGTCCTCCTACCTCAGCCTCCCAGGAAGTTGGGACCACAGGCACCACCACACCTGGCTAATTTTTTTTTTATGTTTGGTAGAGATGAGGTCTCACCACGTTGCCCAGGATGGTCTCAAATTCCTGGGCTCAAGTGATCCTCCTGCCTCGGCCTCCCAAAGTGCTGGAATTACACGCGTGAGCCACCGTGCCAAACCCAATAAATCTTCACCTGCACATGACCACTGGGCGGGGTACACAATGGAAACCTGAAGCTTCCTTGCCGCTTCTCAGCCCTAAACCCTAAGAACCAGAGTGCTGTGCGTTGAACGCAAGCACCGTGCTCAGGGAGACCGTGAGGAAGTGGCGGCACCTTCTTCCCGAGGTGCAGGGCCAGGGACCCTCGTTCGGGGCGGGGGCTCTGGGACCACTTTGTTCTCTCTCCTTGCTGGCACTCTGCCCTTTGTAGAAGCACACCAGCTGCTAGTTAGTGTTTTAACTGCTCTGATAAACCTGGCCATGGGGTTACAGGGCCGCCAAGGACACCTGCTCACAGCAGCGCCTCTTTGCTGCCGGTGATCCCCTCAGGGGCTTTCCAGGGGCCCTCTTTTTTTTTTTTCTTGGATGGTTCTTTTGGAGGAAAAAATAAATATCATCCCTAATCCCACCCCCACAAAAAATGGTGCCTTTTCATCTACCCTTAGAAGCCCCATGGCCCCTGTCACATGGCAGAAGGTGCCCAGGATGGGGCAGGGCACGGCTGTGTGCCTGGCCCCTCGGCAGCAGGGATGGGCAGAGCCAGGCAGGGAGCCCCCAGGTGCCTCACCTGGCCCCTCGTGACAGATGGGGAAACCGAGGCCCAGTCACACGGCAGCCTGTTGAGGCCTCAATTTTGAGCCCAGCACTGTTTGTGACATCCGAGCCTAGCTGGCCCTGAGTCCAGGAGGTGGCTCTCTCTGGCTCCCACGTGGACTGACCGGCCCTTCCCAGGGCAGCCCTGCCCTCTGGCCCTGGCCACACTGGGGTGACGTGCAGGCAGGAGGAGGGAGGGCACTTCAGCTCCTGCCTCAGAGGAGGCCACCAAGGCTGGGGCCACTTCCTGGTCCTGGCTGTGCTGGGGACACCCGGATGTGGTCCTGGCCCTTCCACATCCCAGCCCCACACCTCGGCCTCAGCTTCCCCCTCTGTGAGTGGAGGCTGTCAGGGAACTCACCTGGCAGAGGCGCCTCAAGAGGCACATCAAACGGCATCCCCAGCTACTGCCAGGCGGCCTTCAGAGTGATGGCTGCGTGTTGGCCGTGGGCCTCAGCTGGCTCAGGCTGGGCTGCTGGGGAGCTTGTAGAGGCCCTGAAAGAAGACCCTGCCTGGGGTAGGCAGGGCTGGGGCTGGGGCTGCTGGACTCAGCACTCGGACTGTCCAGATGTAGACTGAGCCCAGTGTCCACGCTCCTCGCACTGCTTTGACCTTGAGAGGGAACCCAAGCTTCCCCGGCGCCATCCCTGCACACTTTCCTGCCTGCCTGGCCCTGGGGAGGGCTGTGAGCACGGGCCCCACCTCCTCGCATCTGCTGAGGGAGCCCCCACTCAGGCACCAGCCCTCTTGCCTTGCAGCTGATGGGACCAGCACCTACAAGCAGCACTGCAGGACACCCTCCTCCTCTAGCACTCTTGCCTACTCCCCGCGGGACGAGGAGGACAGCATGGTAGGTCCCCACCCCGCAGGAGCCCGTGTGCGCCTCAGCCTCCCCCCACCCTCCCTCCTGGGGGACCCGGTCCCGGGAGGAGCTGACAGTGAGCTGGTGAGGCAAGGACAGGAACGGCCCCTGTGGGTACCCTGAGGCCTCAGCATGCATGGCAAGTCTGTGAGAAAGGAGGCTCCTGTGGCTGGACTGTGGGTGGCAGGGGCAGCCAGTGAGGGCAGCGGGGCCTGATGGCACGGCACCTGCAGGCCAGAACGAGGCATATCTGGCTCTATCTTAAGGGAGGTGGAAGCCACAGAAGGTTCGATCAGGATAACACAATAAAACATATGCTCTGAAAGGTTGCGTTGCTGCTGGATAGGGAACG
Source organism: Piliocolobus tephrosceles (assembly GCF_002776525.5). Classification (NCBI taxonomy): domain Eukaryota; kingdom Metazoa; phylum Chordata; class Mammalia; order Primates; family Cercopithecidae; genus Piliocolobus; species Piliocolobus tephrosceles. Next base: position 817,621 of record NC_045450.1, on the reverse strand, counting down.
AGCGGGGTTGCTGGGTCCAGGCAGGGTTTGAGGAAGGGTCCTGATGAGAGGAGGGAGAGGAAAGGTGTGTGGACCTAAGCTGGGGGGACACCAGAGGGAATGGGGTGGGGGCTGCGGAACCTGCGCCAAGTGCTGGGGGAGCCAGATAATTCCCTGTTGCTGGCTGTGTGGGGGCAGAAAGGTTCAGGTCAGTCGGGGGCTGGCTGCTGGTACCTGAGCCCTGGGGCCAGGGTCTCAGTGGTCATTCCCTGCCATCCTGGTCAATGGCACTCATTGCTGGGCTCTGGGTCTACCCAGGGAACAGAGGCCAACTCTGCCCTGGGCATGAAGGACCAGCCTAGCGGGGGGTGGGAGCATGTGGGGCCTCCCTGGCAGCTGCCTCTCTCCAGTGCCTTGGACACCAGGTGTGGTGGCCCTACTGGCCCTCTTGGGACCGAGGCCTTTTCCTTTTTCATTTCTTTTTATTTTTTTTGAGACGGACTTCCACTCTTATTGTCCAGACGGAAGTGCAGTGGTGTAATCTCGGCTCACTGCAACCTCCGCCTCCCAGGTTTAAGTGACTCTCTGGCCTTAGCCTCTCGAGTAGCTGGGGTTACAGGCATGCACCACCACTGCCGGCTAATTTTGAATTTTTAGTAGAGACAGGGTTTCTCCATGTTGGTCAGGCTGGTCTCAAACTCCCGACCTCAGGTGATCCACCCCCCTCGGCCTCCCAAAGTGCTGGGATTATAGGCATGAGCCACCGCCCCCAGCCTTCTTTTTTCATTTCTAACAGTAAGAAGAAAAGATTTTGTTTCATTTATTTGTTTGTATGTTTGTTTGTTGAGATGAAATCTCGTTTTGTCACCCATGCTGGAGTGCAGTGGTGCAGTCTCAGCTCAACTGCAACCTCTCCCTCCTGGGTTCAAGCCATTCTCCTGCCTCAGTCTCCCGAGTAGCTGGGATTACACATCCGTGCTACCATGCCCAGCTAATTTTTGTATTTTTAGTAGAGATGGGTTTTCACCACGTTGGCCAGGCTGGTCTCAAACTCCTGGCCTCAAGTGATCTGCCCACTTTGGACTTCCAAAGCGCTGGGATTACAGGCGTGAGCCACCTTTCTCGGCCAGAAAAGAAGTTTTTAATTCATTGAACAAACACACCCATGTGCTGAGTGCTAGGCCGAGGGCGCGTTGGGTATGTCTGGGCCCCTGCCTGCTTCAGTCTCCACAACCCGAAGGCCACGCATCTACCATGCTTGTGGTTCCCATAATCACCTGCTATCCCCATGGGTCACCATGGCTTTAAAGAGGGGCGGGTATGCCCTTAGGCCCACACAGGGAGTCCCCCTCCTGCCCTTTCCCCTGCCCCCCAGGCCTGGCCGCCGTTAGCCCCCATGCCCAGGAGGGTGGGAGACTCTGGGGTAGCAGTGGGCAGGCCGGGGAAAGTGGGTCCTGTGCCAGCTACTGCTCTGCTCTCACCTCTGGGGCTCTCCCTGCTGCCATGGGGCCTTATGACTCACTTCCTCTGACTCCCTGCTGCTCTCCACGTGCTGTTTCCATGCAGATGGGCCCTTGGGACCTGAAGGGAGGTGGGCACACGGGACACAATGCCCCCTCTGCTGGCCTTGGGACTGGCTCTGCCCCGTGCTCTGTGGGTTTCATACCCAGGGCTGCTGGCAAAGGGGCCAGAGGCTCAGCAGAGCAGCAGCAGGGCCCCAGGTGGCCGTCCGCTGGGGCTGGGCCCCTCTGCAGTCAGAGCTCCAGGAGAGGAACCTTGGGCAGCGTGGCTCTCGGAAACTCCTGGAGATTTCCAGGCTAGAGGGGAGGAAGGGACGGTGTCTGCCCCTCCCCCACACTCCCTTGTCGGTAGCTCAGGCAGAGGCAGGCACCTGTGTCCCTCACTCCTGCCCTCGGGAAGCTCAGCTGAGGTTCTGTGGGGGCCTGGCCCTGCCTTCCCTCTGAGCCTCCCAGCTGGGCCTGGTGTACCCCACCAGCAAGGCCAGACAAGCAGCCAGGCCCGGGGGGCACCTGGAACCCAGCCGCCGCTCCCTGCCAGCCTTCCTGGCCCTTCCATCCTGCGGTCACGGCCTCGGCTGCCCGGGATTGGCTGGTGGAGGTGCCCCCTCACAGTCCACATTCCCTCACGGGAAGCAGGAAGCCGCCCGGGTATGTGGAATTGAATAGCAGGAAGTCTCTCCGTTTACACAAAGAGAGGTGGCAGGCGTGAGCGGGCAGCCCAGCACCCCGGCCCAGGCCGCCCAGGCGGGCAGGCGGGGACCTGGGCTGCATCAGCTCCCCACACCCACCCACGGCCCCTGTGGACGAGGAGAGTGCCCGCAGTGACCGGGGTGGCCCCAGGGGTGCTGCTACCCTCCTGTTTCCGCCGGGCTGGTTCCTGTCCTCCCCGAGGCTCTGACCCCGTGCGGAACCCCCCTGACAGGCGCCTCTCTCTCCGCGCAGCCCCCCATCAGCACTCCCCGCCGCTCTGACTCTGCCATCTCCGTCCGCTCCCTGCACTCAGAGTCCAGCATGTCCCTGCGCTCCACATTCTCACTGCCCGAGGAGGAGGAGGAGCCGGTAGGTGTGGGGGACTCAGCGCAGAGCGGCTTCCAGGGCTGTCACTGCAGCGGTAGCACGGAGGCACCGTCCCCTCCGCCATGCCAGCCCAGCTCACAGGGAGGGCGGCTGGAGCCTGACAGGAACCGCAGTGCTTGGTCCGTGGTGGGGACTCGAGGGGCCAGGCTGAGTCCCCTGGGCATGTGCCCCACTCCCCTTTCTCAGGGCTGCCCGGGAACTGGCAGTGGGAAGCACGGGGCTCCGGCGGGGCCCTTTCCAGTCTCACCCCAGGAAGGAGGCAGGCGAGGGCGGCCAATACTGGGTAGCTGGACTCATCCTCCTGGGCTGGGCCCTGCCTCTGGGGCCACAGACCTCGCTTTCCCTCTTGGACCCCGATCAAGCCCCCAGCTCTAAGCAGGCCTCTCTCAGGACGTGCCCCCGTCCTCAGAGGATAGCCAGGCCTGGAGCTAGAGTACCTGGGTGCCTGGGTGGTGGTGGGGCTGAGGGTGGCCTCCCGCCATTGCCTGCCTTTCACGCTTGGTTCCAGGAGCCACTGGTGTTTGCAGAGCAGCCCTCGGTGAAGCTGTGCTGTCAGCTCTGCTGCAGTGTCTTCAAAGACCCCGTGATTACCACGTGTGGGGTGAGTCGGCTCCCCTTCCCAGCCCCCATGCTGCCGGAGGCCCCCACAAGACCCCAGGCCTCTCAGGGGCCGGGGCTGCTGGTCCCTGGCCTCGGTCGAGGCCTGGTCTGCCGGCACTGGGATTGGGGTGCAGTGAGGCCTGTGGCTGCCATGGCCGTGGACTTGGGAAAAAGAGAACCCTGTGGCTGCCCTCAAGTCCGCCCTTTGCCTCCACAGCACACGTTCTGTAGAAGATGTGCCTTGAAGTCAGGTAGGCTCGTGCCCCAGCCGAGGCCTGGCACTGACCGTGCCCCTGGCTGCTGAGCAGAGACGGGCAGTTTCTCCCTTGTCCCCCGCACAGCGACCAGGCCTGTTTGGCCTCTGCTGGGGGTGGGATGGGGCTGCAGCAGTCCTTGGGATGCTCAGGCTGAGGCTCAGGCCCTCCATGAACAGAGTGGGGACACCCCAAATTCTAGTGTGTCCAGACTCAGAGACCCCACAGCAGGCGTGGGCCGAGGCTCCCCAGGTCAGAGTGGGCACCCTCTGGGGAGGCCTTTCTCACGGGTGAGGCTGTCGTCCTCCCACATGGCGCCCGCTCCTGCCTGCCTGTCCACACTCTGCCCTCTGCCCTCTCGGCCCCACCCCACACTTTTCCGGGCACAACTGAGAGTATCACAGGTGACACTTCCTCACCACCTGCTGCTCCTTCTTGGTGGCCCACCTGTGCCCCCGTTCCCATGTTGCATGCCTCCAGAGGGGCAGACGGACAGGAGATCTGACCCCCGTTAGAGGCTCATGCCCACCCCGGTGAGGGAGCATGTTCCAGGCAGGCTGTGGGGGTCAGTACGCCCTCCTCCCCCAGAAAAGTGTCCTGTGGACAATGTCAAACTGACCGTGGTGGTGAACAACATCGCGGTGGCCGAGCAGATCGGGGAGCTCTTCATCCACTGCCGGCACGGCTGCCGGGCAGCGGGCGGCGGGAAGCCCCCCATCTTTGAGGTGGACCCCCGAGGGTGCCCCTTCACCATCAAGCTCAGCGCCCGGAAGTAAGTGCCCCTCCCTGGGCACCTTTGCCTCCCTGGGGGCTGCCTCTCGGCTTTGGCTCAGGCCTCCCCACATCCCACCCTGGCACAGGGACCACGAGGGCAGCTGTGACTACAGGCCTGTGCGGTGCCCCAACAACCCCAGCTGCCCCCCACTGCTCAAGATGAACCTGGAGGCCCACCTCAAGGAGTGTGAGCACATCAAATGTCCCCACTCCAAGTACGGGTGAGTGGGGGGCGGGCGGGGGCGGACGCAGTCCCTCCACAGGCTCCACTAAGAACCGCCTGCTTGCTGGTCCTGGGGAGGTGGGTCGGAGCTGGGACCACACCGGGGTCTGTAATCCTCTCTGAGGCCCAGGAGCCCAGCAGAGGCCCAAGGCCCTGGAAACACAGAGGAGGAGCCGGGGGCGTCCGGGAAGGTGGGCATGGACGCTCCTGCAGCCCGCCAGGCATGGGCCGAGTTGAACAAATGCTGGGCTTGAGAGTTCTGGAGAGGGAGGTGGGGGTGGGAGGAGAGGCAGGAGCCCAGTTCTTCAGGGCAGGGAGGCTGCCGAGGGGCGTGGGTTTTATCCTCAGGGAGGGAGGAACCCTTAAAGAGCTGTGCAGAGGTGACGTGATGGGACCTCACTTGTGAAGCTGCCCAGGGGTAGCTGGGTGGGGAGGAGGGGCAGCTGGACCTGGGGTGCAGTGGCCACAGGGCTGGAGCATTCGAGGGGGATTCTTGGGGATAGGGAGGCACCAGCAGGGACCCACTAGACAGGCAGGTAGGCAGCTGTCCTGTCCCCGCAGGTGCACGTTCATCGGGAACCAGGACACTTACGAGACCCACCTGGAGACTTGCCGCTTCGAGGGCCTGAAGGAGTTTCTGCAGCAGACGGACGACCGCTTCCACGAGATGCACGTGGCGCTGGCGCAGAAGGACCAGGAGATCGCCTTCCTGCGCTCCATGCTGGGCAAGCTCTCGGAGAAGATCGACCAGCTAGAGAAGAGCCTGGAGCTCAAGTTTGGTGAGGGTGGGCACTGGGACAGGTGGGGGCGTGGCCACTGCTCCGGGCACCAGTGACACCCCCTCTCCTCCTGCTCCTCAGACGTCCTGGATGAAAACCAGAGCAAGCTTAGCGAGGACCTCATGGAGTTCCGGCGGGACGCATCCATGTTAAATGTGAGTGGGTGGGGCTGCAGGGGCTGGGTTGTGAGACCCAGGGAGGCTGGTGGCCCTGGCAGGGAGGCCTCCCCTGGCCTTGGCTCCACTAGTCAAGATCAGGGGTCTGTGTGTGGCAGGGGCTTCTGTCGCCCCTACTCACCCCTGGCCCAGGGCAGCAGGGGCAGAGAGGCTGCACTGGCCCCACAGCAGCCCTGCCCACCTGCCCTCTGCCCTGCCCTTGGCCCTGCAGGACGAGCTGTCCCACATCAACGCGCGGCTGAACATGGGCATCCTAGGCTGTGAGTATGGGCCCGCCGCGGCTCCCACCTGCCCTCCCCCCGGACCCCTACGGGGCCCTCACTCACTGCTCCCGTCTCTGCAGCCTACGACCCTCAGCAGATCTTCAAATGCAAAGGGACCTTTGTGGGCCACCAGGGCCCTGTGTGGTGTCTCTGCGTCTACTCCATGGGTGACCTGCTCTTCAGCGGCTCCTCTGACAAGACCATCAAGGTAGGCGGAGTCCTACCTCAGTCTCTGCAGCCTGGATGGGTTGGGCACTACTGCATGCCTGGCACTGCCAGCCTGCCTATGGGTGCGACCTTCTCATGGGCGGGGCTTTCTCCCATGGGCGGGGCTCCCTTACTCATTCCTGTCATGCTGCCCCTTGGCACTGGGCTGACCTTGCTGGGACCCACTGTGGCCCTGGTCTCTGCAGGTGTGGGATACATGTACCACCTACAAGTGCCAGAAGACACTGGAGGGCCATGATGGCATCGTGCTGGCTCTCTGCATCCAGGGGTGAGTCCAGGCACGTGTGTGACCAGTGACTCCCAGGTCAGGAGATGTGGTGCTGCTACTCCGTGGGCCGTGAGCCATGAGCTCGAGCCTGTGTAGCTATGTGTGTGCCCCACCTGTAGGCGCCCTCCACCCGGAGCAGCACTGGCTCCCTGGGCAGCAGTGTGTGGGCCCTCGTGTGGCCTGCACCATCTCCGAAGTTGTGTGTTCCCAACAACTGGCGTAGCCAGCCTCCCAGCAGAACCTTGTCCTGGCCCCGGTGCTCCTCGTGCAACCAGAAGATGGGGGGACCTTAGGGAGTAAAGGCAGGAGCTCAGCTCTCCTCAGCCTGCAGTCAGAGCCCAGGGCATAGGGACCACGGAGCAACTACCTTGGCCACCTTCTTGCCTCCAGGTGGCCTACCTGCCTCCTGTCTCCTGTCGTGAGGCTTTGTGGGAGCGAGCGAGGAAGCGTGTGCGTGAGAGATGCTCACTTTCAGGAGGCGGCAGCTTGACTGCCAGCAGCCGGCCCTGGGATTGACTCAGTGCTAACGGGCGGGTAATTACCTCCCGGCTTGCTGTCAAATGCTTTCCAGGCAGGCATCAGGCTGGCTCACCCCTTCCAAGGTTCCCTTGTGGAGACTGGAAAATAGGCTGGAGCTTAGGGACACAGCAGTGGCCTTGGCCCTGGGCCACGCTGCTGGTTCCTCATGGTTGGCATGGACCTTGGGCCCTGCCAGGGCGGTGTCAGCAGGGACACAGCTTCTCCCACCTTGACACATTGTCTCTGCTTCCCCAGGTGCAAACTCTACAGTGGCTCTGCAGACTGCACAATCATTGTGAGTGGGGCCTACAGGCGGGTGGGCAGGAGGCAGCCCAGGCCTGCCTCAGTATGTAGGTGCCCTAGGGAGGTGTCTCTCCCTATCTGGGCTCTGGATTCCAGACTCCAGGTGACAGGGCTTGGTGCCCTGAGGCTTCCGGTCCTTCCCCAATCAGGTGTGGGACATCCAGAACCTGCAGAAGGTGAACACCATCCGGGCCCACGACAACCCAGTGTGCACACTGGTCTCCTCACACAATATGCTCTTCAGCGGCTCCCTGAAGGCCATCAAGGTATGGGTGGAGGGTGTGCCTGCGTGTGTGAGTCACTGAGCTGTCCCTTGCCCGCCCAGCCCACAATTGTAGCCATCCCTGCAGGTCTGGGACATCGTGGGCACTGAGTTGAAGTTGAAGAAGGAGCTCACAGGCCTCAACCACTGGGTGCGGGCCCTGGTGGCTGCCCAGAGCTACCTGTACAGCGGCTCCTACCAGACAATCAAGGTGCACCTGGGCATACCTGGTGGCCACAGGACCTTGTCCCCTACCAGCACTTCCCAGACCAGCACCCGGGGCTCCATCTGCCCTGTTCCTACCTTCGCACATGCCCTGGCTGGGTGGGTGGGCTGCCCAGTGGTGCTGAAGCCCTGGGGGTGCAGGGGCCCTGGGGGTGAAGCACCTGGCCTGGGACCAAGTGGCCCACGATTACTTATAGATCTGGGACATCCGAACCCTCGACTGCATCCACGTCCTGCAGACGTCTGGCGGCAGCGTCTACTCCATTGCTGTGACAAATCACCACATTGTCTGTGGCACCTACGAGAACCTCATCCACGTAAGGCCTGGGCGTCTGGGTGTAGGGCCAGACTGTGGCCCCATCTCCCCTGCCTTGCTCAGTGTCTTTGACCTGCCTGTGCCCACCCCTCCCAGGTGTGGGACATTGAGTCCAAGGAGCAGGTGCGGACCCTCACAGGCCATGTGGGCACTGTGTATGCCCTGGCAGTCATCTCGACACCAGACCAGACCAAAGTCTTCAGTGCATCCTACGACCGGTCCCTCAGGGTGCGTGCAGGCCCAGCGGTGGCAGGAGGCTCAGAGGGTGGGCAGCTGAGCTCTAGCGGGCCCTCATGTCCCATGTGCCCCCAGGTCTGGAGTATGGACAACATGATCTGCACGCAGACCCTGCTGCGTCACCAGGGCAGCGTCACCGCGCTGGCCGTGTCCCGGGGCCGACTCTTCTCAGGGGCTGTGGATAGCACTGTGAAGGTCAGTGCCCACGGCTCGGGCCAAAGGGGCTGCACGGGATGGAGCGGGGGTGGGAATGAGGAGCTGGCAGCCCCAGCATGAGGTGGTGGAGGGTAGGTGTGACAGGTGTGGTTGGGGCAGGGCGGCCGGCCGCAGGACACCTTGGTGAAGCAGCCCTTTCTCTGCAGGTTTGGACTTGCTAACAGGATCCAGGCCAGGCCATGGCTTCCCCTGGACCAGCCCTGGACCTGTCTGAGCCAGGCTGGCCACATGGGGTGGTCTCGGGGTTTCTGCCTGCCCTGTGGGCACAGGTGGACAGGCTTTGGCAGCCGGGCAGTGCCCTCCCTGCCCCATGCTCGGCAAGCCTCCCTCTACTCGGCACTGTCCTCGCCGCCCAGCCCCTCTCTCTGGGTGCCAGGTACGACGCTTGCCCTGGCCCACCCTCCATCCCCACCCTAGATGGAGCGAGGGCCTTTTTACTCACCTTTTCTACTGTTTTTAGACTGTATGTAGATTTGGTTACTTCTTGGTGGAAATAAACACTCCACAGACTGTGGCTGTGAGTGGGGACAGCTCCTCGGGACAAGGGGGCTGTGTGTGGCCTTGAGGTTGGTGTGCATAGGCACTGGCTGCTGTGAGTGGGGGGCATGGGGCGGTTTCCTCTGGTGGACCCCAGGACTTCAGCCCACTCTGGGGCCTCCCTGCTAGGAGGCAACTTGTCACACCCGAGCTGCTGGCCTTCAGACCCATCTCCCCCAACACGTGCCCCCAAAAAGTGAGCCAGGCACTTCTGTGTCCTGCTGTTTATTGACAGCCAACGGCAGCGCCTTGCCCAAACCTCCCCTCCCTGCCTGCTGGAGCCCAGCCTGGGCCGCCCACTGAGGAGAGGCCTGGGGGGACAGCTGGGCACGTCCACTTACAGGGAAACACGGGGTGAGACAGCAGAAAGGGGCCCTGCACGCACGGACACCACCTCCGCCAGCTGCCTCCGCCCGCCCCACACCACAATCGCTGGTTCTCGGCATTTTTTGAATTTTTCTTTTTTAAGAAACGTCAAAGTTGTGCCCAACACTGTGGATCAGCAAACACGATAGAGACCAGTCAGTACTTCTTGGAGGGAGCAGGGACAGAGAGGAAAAGGGAGGGTGAGAATGACCACACGACACAGCCTTGGACCATGAGCAGAAGCGTCCGTGGGAACTCCGGCGGGGTGGACGGGCTGCCTGCACAGGCCCCGGAGGAGGCCAGGCACGCCCTCAGAGGAGCTGCAAGCCCCTGGCCTGGCCTGCTACGTGCCGTGCTTCCACGTGGCCGCCACACTGACACACCCACATTCACCACACCCACCCGCGCCCCGATACAGCCACGCCAGGAGGAGGACATGGCCGCCAAGAGCAAGGCACAACCTCGAGTTCTTGGGGCGCAGAGAACTTAGGAGAGAAGCGCGGAGGAGCCCCCGCCAGAGCACCCGCCCCGGGGCCCCAGCCTTCCACCTGTGCTAGCGGCCTGGGGCCTCCACTCTGGCCGGAGGGAGGAAGGACCGCAGGCAGACAGCCTGGTCCTCTTAACAGCTTTTGTCCGGAGCTGGACTCGTGTCCTTTTAGTTGGTAAATGGTTTTCTATAGAATCAATAATATTTCTTTCTTTAAATATATATTTGTTAAAGTTATACCTTTTTGTTTCTCTGGGGAAATCCGCCTCAGCTCATTCCCAATAAATTAATACTCTTGATAGCTTATATTCTGGGGGTGCGGTGGGACAGGGGGGCCCTGACCCTGGTCCCCTGTCCCTTGTGCTGCGCCTGAGCGGCTGACCGGGCGTCCCGATGGGCAGTTCTGTGCTGGGCCCGGGCCTGTGCGCTGCCCCATCCCTGGTCCCGGGGCGCCCTCCCCTTCCGCACAGGCAGGAGGCCCAGCAAGTATTGCACGGGGAGCAGCAAGTGGGGAGGACGTGTGGGCACTGGGTCTGCCCAGAGCCCTTGGAGCCCCCGGCCAGGCGGTCCCCGCTGGGCGCCCCGGCCCGACCCCAAGGGCCGGAGTTGTGCTTGTGCGGGACCCTGCCCGGCCGCTCGCGCCGCACCCAGACGCGCCCATCCTGAGGTATAGGTCAGTGTGCGGGGAGGGCCCGGGCGGCGCAGGCGGGCCCGGTGAGGCGGCGCTCACTCCAGCATGGCGTCCAGCTGGTCGGCCAGGTCGTCGAACATGCTGCCGATGTCGTCCAGGATGCTGCCCGTGCTCTTTTCCGCCGCCGAGTCGCTGCGGGCCGCGGGGTGCGGGGCGTGAGCGGGCGGGGTGGGCCTGGCCACGCCCACCTCGGTCAGGACACGCCCACAGCCCGCATCTCCGTCGGGCTCCGCCTACCGCACGATGACCTCGACCGAGCCCCACTGACACCGCCCCTGTCCCTGCTGAGCCCCGCTCACGCCACGCTCACCTCTACCAAGCCCCGCCCATCTCCGCTGAGCCCCGCCCTCCGCCCGCCAGCCCCGCCCCGCACCTACCGCGGGCCCTGCGCGTCCTCCTGCCGGATTTTCTCCTCCACCGCCTGCAGCGCCGCGGCCAAGCATGCGCTCGTCTCCTCCAGCTTCTGCCGGGCGCTGTCCCCGGGCGAGGCGCCTTCGGTCGGGGCGGGGGGCGCGGCGGCGGCGGCGGCAGCGCGTGGGGGCTTGGCGGGCACGTGCAGCGCGGGCGCGCCGGGGGACGGGGGCTTGACAGGACTGGCACCCAGCGAGGGCGGCGTACCGGGCGGCTTGGCGAGGGCGGCAGGCGGCTGGCGCACGGGCGAGGGTGCGGGCGAAGGGCCGGCGCTGCCCGAAGGCAGCGCCGCGGCCGCCTTGGCGGGCTTGGGCGCCGTGGGCGGCGGCGGCGGCTTGGGAGACACGGGCGGCGGCGTGCCGTGGGCGCGCTTCACCTCTGTGGGAAGGACCACGCTGGCACCGAGTGGACACGAACCCCGCCGCCGGGCCCCCTGCCCCGGCCTCCCGCGGCCTCCTCGCGCCGCTGCCGCCCCAGCGGACCAGAAAGGACCCTGCTCACCTTACCCTGGATGGATGAGAGGGTGTGGGGACACGTTCCCACCCCACCTGGGCTTCCATCAAACCCAAGAAAAGGAAAACCCCTCAGACCACCGAGTAGAGAGGTGGAGCAGAGTCCTGCCGCCCCCTCACCCCACCCTGGCTGGCCCCATGCACCTACCTGGGCTGCCAGGGCCTGGCAGTGGCACCTTCTTGGAGGTGGGTGTGGGCGAGCCCTGGATCTTGGGCATGGGCTGCGTCAGGACTGGCTTGGGAGAGACAGGCGGCTTGGCCGGCTTCCGGGCTTCGCCCTCGGGCGGGGGTAGTGGGGGTAGGTGCGCCAGGTCAGTGGGCGGGGGTTCGGCAGGTGGGGGCGGTGGGGGCAGCTCCGGAGGCCCAGCCTGCTCCGAGGCCGGTCGGCGGCGCACGGTGCCAGTGCCATTCTGGTACACGGACAGTGGTGGTGGTGGCTCAGGCCCGGCCTCCCGCTCCTTGGCCTTGGGCCGGCGCTTCACCGTGTCAGACTCTGTCAGGATGAACTTGACGTTCTCCTGCTGGTTCTGCTTGGCCCGGATGCGCCTCTTGAGTGTGGCGCTGGCCTCCACCCTGGCTAAGGGCGGGCCCTCAACACCTGCCTCGCCCTTGGAGGGACCCCGAGGCCGCTGCCGGCCAGTGCCATCCTCCACAAAGAGCCCTGGGTCTGCCGACTCCCCAGGCCCCCGACGGGCAGTGGCCAGAAGTCCAGTGACTGGCCCGCTGAGCGTGCGGCGCCGGTTCACCACCTCCCCACCAGGCCCGATGGCCTCTTTGTGTTTCACTGAGGCCAGCACGGTGGCCACGCGGCCCGGCTCTGGGCTGGCAGGGCGGGGAGTGGGGTGGCCCTCGGGAGGCCTGCGGGCAGCACGGCCCCCACCCCCAATGGAGGACAGCTCCAGCATGGCCGCAATGCTCTTCACACTGCCAGCACTGCCTGTGTCCACGCTGCCGGCCAGGTCACTGGCCCGCCGGCACTGTGCCCGGACCCCCAGCAGGCCATCTTCAGGCTCGGCGTCCGGCACCGGCTCATCCACCAGGTTGGCACTGGCCAGGGCTGAGCTGGAGCGCTTGGGTGGGGGCGGCGGGGGCCCCTTCTTTCGGGGCCGCACAGCAAAGGACTGGCTGCGGTTGACATTCTTGTCGGCACCTGCGGGCGCCCTCACTGAGTGGCTGCGGCCCACGCGCCGCTGGACCGTGGCATAGGGACCTGCAGCAGTAGGCACCAGCAGCTCATCCCGCTCCGGCTCGCTGTCGGACGCTGCGTAGCGATTCAGGCTGTGGGCTCGCTTCTTGGGCCGCCCTGGCTCTGCGTCAGCCTCGGGGGGCAGGCACAGTGTGGGCACAGCGGTCGGCACAGGTGGGGGCGCAGGCCCCGGGGCAGCTGGCCCCACTTCGCCCTCCACAGGCTGGGGCAGCACATAGGCAAAGCCGCGGTGCGTGGGTGACTGAGGCAGGGAGCGGGGTGACATGGGGCGCTCTGTTGGCGGCAGCAGCTGCGGGGTAGGCTTCACCTTGGCCGTAGCTGGGGCTGGACCATGAGGTCCCCCAAGGGCCTGGGGAGAGCCTGGTCGGGTTTTGGTGGGAGTCTGGGGGGGCGTGAAGTGGCTGGTGCCTGGTGGGAGGACCTGCCGTGGCTTGCCAGGCACAGGGGGCACGCTGGCCCTCTTGACGCTGTGACCGTGGCGGCTTGGCCGGGCCTCCTTGGGGGGGGTGCCGGGAGCCGGGCCTTCATCCAGCAGGTACTCCTGGCTTCGAGACATGGGGCTGCTGGGCCCAGGGGGCCCGTCGCCCAGCAGCTCCTGTGAGCTGCTCATGTGCCGTGCCCGACCACTCAGGCTGGACTCCTGCCGTGTGGTGGCCCTCGGGGCGGGTGGCAGATGGCTGGAGGGCTTCTCAGCGGTGGTCCCCACCTCAGCTGGGCCAGTCATGGCAGCCTGCAGCTCATCACTGAGCTCGCTGTCCTGGAAGGTGGTCATTTTAGGGGACTGGCAGTCGGCCGGTGTGGGCTCAGGCGGGGGCGGAGACTCAATGGCCATCACTTCAAGTGACTGGGGCGCCTTCCGGCGCAGGGGGCCCCCCTCATACTTGGCATATTCAGCCTTCTGCAGCTCTGCCAGCTTCCTCACAGCCAGCATCAGCTTCTTCTGGTGTCCTGAGTGGGGCGCAGGGGGCAGGTCAGGTGGACCAGGAAGCAGAGGGAAGGGGCTGGGCTAGGGGCAGGGCTGGGCTGGGCTGGGGGCTGGGGGCTGGGGGCTGGGGCTGGGGCTGGGGCTGGGAGCTGAGGGCAGGGGCTGGGGCTGGGGCCTCACCCAGCTTGGTGATGCCGATCTCCTGCAGGTCCTCCCAGGTGATGTCAGTAATGAAATCGATGTTCTCATAGCCATTGTCCACCAACACCTTGTAGTACTGGGCCAGGCCGATCATGGACAGCCACACGGCCAGGTTAGCCTACAGAGCAGAGACACAGAGGGGCCACCTGGGCTGGCTGCCCGCACCCTGCCCATCTACCTGGAGCTGGAGGGGGCACGGGGCCAGCAGGGCACAGACAGAATGACAAACGGATAGGCCAAGGTGTTGGCACCAGAAATGTAGGCAGAGCCTCGGCTCAGGCACCGGACACCGCATGCCACATATCGAGCACACGCAAACGCACACGGCTGACCGCGTCCATAGGACGCCCTTGTCGCGGGGGGCAGAAGAAGGCACTTTCCCACCCGGCCAGGCAGCCACAAGTACAGCACCATGGGGAGACACAAACACCCCAGAGTTGTGGACACAGACACACGGGGCCACACCTGGTACAGGAACACGCATATGACTTGCACACTGCGCTCCCAGCCATGCACAGGCACCAGCACCCCGTCCCATGTCACACTCTGACCTCTCACCCACACCAGACACAGGGCCACACACACACCACACAGCCACAACACACACACGTGCCAACACCCACATTGATCTGCACCGAGAAACACTCGATCACTCCCTGAGCGGCATCCAGGCGTCCACACTCCCAGCTGGAATTCACTCATGCACCTGCTCTTGGCATACTCAGCCACCCCCAGTGGGCGGCAAGGTCTGTAGGACCCGGACCTGACCCCCAGGAGGACCCCAGATCCACCAATTGAGTGGGGCAAGGCAGGGTGAGTGCAGACCCACATGCCAGGTGGCCCTCGACAGCCACCAATCGCCTCTCCCATTGGGAGCCCAGAACTCAGTGTGAGACCCAGAGAGTCCACTTGGGTTGGGCTAGGCCTGGGCCCACCTTCTTCAGGCCCAGAACCATCCTGCTGCACAGGCACCTCCCTTTTTGTTTTGTTTTGTGTTTTGAGACAGAGTCTCGCTCTGTCGCCCAGGCTGTAGTGCGGTGGCACGATCTCGGCTCACTGCAAGCTCTGCCTCCCGGGTTCATGCCATTCTCCTGCCTC
>NC_045450.1:764420-782967 GCF_002776525.5 Piliocolobus tephrosceles | reverse complement strand
GCCGGCCGCGCGCCCAGGCCCGTGGCTCCGCCCTCCCCGCGCTCGCCCCGGGACGCCCCCTCCCCACGTGCGCGCCGCGCGCTCAGGCCAGGCCTTTGCGGACGCGGGCGGCCTGGGGCGGCTAGTCGGGCTGGGGACGCAGCTGCTGGGGGTGCACTCGGAGCCCCGACGAGGCAGCGGCGCGGGACTGAGCCCAGAGAGGCTTCCAGAGGCTGCGGGACCCGCGGGGGAGGGTTCCGAGGCAGCGGGCGGGCGGGGACTGGGCGCCGAGAGACCCGGGCGCCAGTGGCCCTGGAGCCGGCCCGCCAGGCTGTCAGGCGTTCCTGGCCCGGGGTTCCCGTGGGAGGTGTCGAGGGATTGTGAAGAGGAATCTCCCAATAATGAATTCGGTGTCAGGGAACCCGCACCCCCAATCCCCAAGCATCCTCCTGCTCCTCTCCGCAAATAATGCGGGCGCCACAGCTTCCCCCAGCCTCAGCCGAAGCCCGACCCCAAGGTAGCCCCTACCGCCCCCACTGAGGGAGCTCAACTCCCCACTCCCGGCACCGACTGGGGGTCGCCTCCATCTCCACCCACACGGAACTGGAACCTCCCTCCGGCACCAACGTGCCCCCTGCCCAGGTCTGCCCACTCTCCAGCCTGCAGCCCAGGCAGATGGGTCCTGCTTCCTGGGTGCTAGAGGCCCTGACTTGTCACCCTCTGAGCTCCTGGCTGAAGGTTGGAGCAACCCTGTGCCTCAGACCCTCTCCCATCAGGCCTGCAGCATTCTAGAGGCAGATCAGTGGGGGCCTGAGTCCGGGCTCAGGCTCCGTTTCCCTCATTACCCAAGCGGGCAAGGCCATTTGGAGAATTTGGAGAGGGTCGCACCCATTCTATGAGGCGTGGCCTGGCACCCCACTCCCTGTGGCCCCAGACCATTGAGCAGGTCCAGGGGGACGGAGGAGTTCAGAGAGCAGGGACAGGGAAGGTGACAGGCACTGGGGTCCTTGTGGGCAGCTGGCCATTTCCTGTTCCCTCCGTAGGGTCTCCAGGGGGATCCCCAAATGCTAGGGCCTTTCCTCTTGCCCTTTCCAACGAGCAGTTGCGTACCTGCTGGGTCAGGTACTGTGCTGGTCACCTCCTAGATGAGGTTGGACTCACTGTCCCCATTTTACAGATGAAGGCACTGAGGCTTAGAGAAGCCAAGGGACTCACCTGGGGTCCCAGAGTCTTGAGATTGTGAGTCTGGGCTTTGCACCCACACCTCTGGATGTGTCCTATTCCCCCTTAGTGGTTTGTGATCATGAGCCGGTCACTTTGTCATTCTTTTTTTTTTTTTTTTGAGACAGAGTCTTGCTCTGTCATCCAGGCTGGGGTGCAGTGACACCATCATAGCTCACTGCAGCCTCAACATCCCAGGCTCAAGCGATCCTCCCGCCTCAGCCTCCTGAGCAGCACCCAGCTAATTTTTTTGATTTTTAGTAGAGATGAGGTATCGGTATGTAACCTAGGCTGGTCTCGAACTCCTGGCCTCAAGCAGTCCTCTCACCTCAACCTCCCAAACTGCTGGGATTACAGACATAAGCTACCACACCCAGCCCACTGCCTGTCTGTTTCCCTCTGTAAAATGAGGATATGCATGCTACCTCCCCTTAGGTTATGGGAGGATAAACTGTGATACTATCCAGAAAGCGCTTCACGGCAGGACTTAGTAAGGGCTCAAAAAAAATGACTGCTGTAGATATTATGGTATTCTTGGGTCTCTGCCTGTGCAGCAAGTGTGTTTTGTGCATCTTTGTATCTATGGTACCTTGCAGTGTGACAAGCACATAGGAAGAACTAAAAATAAAAATAAGATAGCTACTGGCATTACTATTATTTTTCTGTTTTGGACATGTTAAGGCAAACCACCCTGACCTATGCTTAACACACAGAGGCCCACACACCAAATGTTCAAACATTTAAATGCTACAAATCACGCCAGTAACCTGTTAAGTATGTTCTATCCTCCTACCTTGACGAATATACCTTCATCGTGACCTGAAAGCCCAAGTTCGAAAGGAAAATTCTCGGATTCACTTTGGGAGGCCGAGACGGGCGGATCACGAGGTGAGGAGATGGAGACCATCCTGGATAACACGGTGAAACCCCTTCTGTACTAAACATATAAAAAAAAATTAGCCAGGCATGGTGGTGGGCGCCTGTAGTCCCAGCTACTCGGGAAGCTGAGGCAGGAGAATGACATGAACCCGGGAGGCAGAGGTTGCAGTGAGCCGAGATCGCACCACTGCACTCCAGCCTGGGCGACAGAGTGAGACTCCGTCTCAAAAAAAAAAAAAAAAAAGAAAATTATCGGATTCCTTGGGTGATTAACTGGCCCCTGTTTGTAGCTACCCCACCTGTTCACTGCCCAGTTCCAGCACTGTCCACACTACATAAACAGGCACCCCCTTAGTCGCTCCTCAGAGCTAGGGTGAGCACCCTGCTGTGTGACCTACCTTCAGGAGGACAGACTGGGCAGAGGGCTGTGCGGATCCTGGAAGTGGGCTTGGGGCTGTTTGGGCAGGGAACTCCAGGGTCCTAGGTGCTCAGATTGTGGTCTAGAAGGGACACCTAGGCTCCAGGTGGATTCCTGCTCAGGACCTCAGAGATTCCTCACCCCATGAGGTGCAATGTGGCAGGAGGGGACCAGAGCCTTCTGCTATGTGAGGCTAAAGCCCAGGAGGGACCGGGAAGCCTCAGATCTGATACTGCAACCAGTGACCTTGGATGAGTCCCCAATGCTCAGCTGCCTCATCTGTGAAATGGGCCAGAAGCTCCGCCTGCAGTCTAGGGCCGACGGGAAGGACCTCATGAAAACAGACGTGTGTCTGCCTGGGGTTCCTGCAGCCTGGGGATGGGGGCAGCAGGGCAGATGGCCACTCCGGTGGGGGGATGAGGATGCAGAGGTATGGGACTCAGGCAGCCCTCCAGGAAGTCAGGCCTCCAAGGATGATCCTGGGAGGGGGCCGCTGAGCCAGCAGAATTGCCAGGTTCAGCCCTGAGTGGAGCTGGCGGCGGCTTCACTGCAGCCTGGGCTGGCCTCCTTCCCAGATGTATGGCATGTGCCGGCCAGCCCACAGCCCCTTCCTCTGCCCACTGACTGTGTGTTTGCTCAGGGGCTCCCTGGTGGTCCTCCAAGCCCCCAAAGCCCTGGTATGGACATGAAGAATGTGCCCTCCCATGGGCTGGCTGCCGTGGCTCCTCATTCTTGTGATGCCGCCTCCGACAGCACTAACCTGGGGTCCGGACCATCACGGAGGATCGACCCCCATGCACCACTGTCCCTGCCTCCTGCCCACAGAAATGCAGGAGCTACTCAGGCTGGGCTGGGGCCATACGTGGTTTGTCAGCTTCCCCTAGGCTTGGGACACATGCAGGTGACCAGAGCTGGCCCCTGCCCTCAGCCCCTAGGTGCCGCCCAGAGGCCCCACAGAAAAGGCAAACAGCGCAGAGCCGTGAGACACGTGGGACCCCACACACCTGGCTGAGCCTGCCTCAGCTCCACCCTGTCTCCTGCTCTCTCCTGCAGGGTCTATGCTGCTCCAGACACTGCTGGGATTTGAAGGCGCTTCCTCTCCCAGCCATCCAAGCCCAAACGCTCACCTCTACTCCCCAAAGCTGCCCCAAGCCTGGTATGGAGCCTGGTTAGTGAGCCCCTGTCTACTTCAAGAGGAAGATGAGGAGGACTATGGAGTGCAGGGCTGCCTGGGGAGTAGTCACCTCACCAGAAAAGGCATGAGCAGCGGCAGGTGGAGCTCAACAGGACGGGGCCCAGCCTAGAGCTGAACAAAACCTGGGTTCCACCACCTTCTAGCCCTGTGCCTACCACATGCAATTCTGCATCTGTGAGCCTCCGTTTTCTCGTCTCCAAAATGAGAGGGATTACTCCCTACTGGAGTCATTGTGAGGACTCCACGCATAGGGGAGGTAAAATGCTCCTACAGCCCAGCAATTCCACTCCAAGTATTTACCCAGAGATGCAAACCCATTCTCAGACACTGGCACACAACCATTTATAGCAGCACCATTCACAATAGCCAAAAAGGAGGAGACACCCCAAATGTCCACCTATGGATGAGCAGCTACATAAAATGTGTTCTAGTCATATAGTGGAATATTACTTAGCCATAGAAAAAGAATGTACTGGCTGGGCATGGTGACTCATGCCTGTAATCTCAGCACTTTGGGTGGTGACAGGTGTAATCGCTCACCTCTCAGCACAGAGGTGAGCGGATTGCTTCAGCCCAGGAGTTCAAGACCAGCCCAAGCAACAGAGTGAGACCCTGTCTCTACAAACAAACAAACAGAAAGTTTTCTTTTATTTTCTTTCTTTTTTTTGAGATGGAGTCTTGCTCTGTCGCCCAGGCTAGAGAGCAGTGGAACGATCTTGGCTCACTGCAAGCTCCGCCTCCCGGGTTCAAGTGATTCTCCTGCCTCAGCCTCCGGAGTACCTGGGATTACAGGTACCTGGCACCATGCCCAGCTAATTTTGTACTTTTAGTAGATACTGAGTTTCACCATCTTGGCCAGGCTGGTCTCAAACTCCTGACCTCGTGATCCACCCGCCTTGGCCTCCCAAAGTGCTGGGATTACAGGCATGAGCCACTACAACTGGCCAAAAAGTTTTCTTTTCTTTTTTTTTTTAGATGGAGTTTCACCCCGTTGCCAGGCTGGAGTACAGTGGTTCGATCTTAGCTCACTGCAACCTCTGACTCCCAGGTTCAAGCGATTCTCCTGCCTCAGCCTCCCAAGTAGCTGGGACTACAGGTGTGCGCCACCACGCCCAGCTAATGTTTGTATTTTTAGTAGAGATGGGGGTTTCACCATATTGGCCAGGATGGTCTCGATCTCTTGACCTCATGATCTGCCCGCCTCGGCATCGCAAAGTGCTTGGATTACAAGCATGAGCCACTGTGCCCAGCCTACACTTAGCTAATTTTTTGCAGAGAAGAGGTCGTCTTGCCATCTTGCCCAGGTTGGCCTCGAACTCCTAGGATCAAGCGATCATCCCACCTTGGTCCCTCAAAGTGCTGGGATTACAGATGTGAGTTACCATGCCCAGTCAAAAGAAAATGTTATTGGAGATGCTGAAAACCAGGAATTTGGCAGGTAAGGCATAGAGGGAAAAGCATCCCAGACACAGTCAAGGGCTCAAAGGGGAGAACATGGCTGGGCGCTGTGGCTCACGCCTGTAATCCCAGCACTTTGGGAGGCTGAGGCGGCAGATCATGAGGTCAGGAGTTCGAGACCAACCTGGCCAATATGGTGAAACCCCGTCTCTCCTAAAAATACAAAAAATTAGCCAGGCATGGTGGGGGGGGGCGGTGCCTGTAATCCCAGCTACTCAGGAGGAGTCTGAGGCAGGAGAATCGCTTGAACCCAGGAGACAGAGATTGCACCATTGCACTCCAGCCCCGTCAGCAGTGTGAGACTCCATCTGAAAAACAAAACAAAACAAAAAAAAGAGAACATGTCTCCTCTGGCCAGAGTACAGGACGCATGGAGTATTAGTTCATTTTCATACTGCAATAAAGAACATCTGAGACTGGATAATTTATAAAGGAAAGAGGTTTATTTGACTCACAGTTCAGCATGGCTTGGGAGGCCTCAGGAAACTTACAATCATGGCGGAAGGCAAAGGGGAAGCAAGGCACCTTCTCCGTAAGGCGGCAGGAAGGAGAAGTGGAGCAAAGGAGGAGGAACCCCTTATAAAACCATCAGATCTCTTGAGCACTCACTCACTATCGTGAGAACCGCATGGGGCAGCCCGCCCTCCAGATTCAGTTACCTCCACCTGGTCTCTCCCTTGACACACAGGGATTATGTGGATTACAACTCAAGATGAGATTTGGGCGGGGACACAAAGCCTAACTAAATCACATGGAGAGGAGATGGAAGCCACAGGGTGGGCCAGGGCCAGGGCCAGGTCCAGGAGTCTGGAGAGGGACGGGGACCCCTGAGGGCTTCTAATGGGGTGATCATGTCATTCCTAGGTTTTGCTGTGGGTTTTTGTTTTGTTGTGTTTTGAGAAAAGGTCTTACTCTGTCACCCGGGCTGGAGTGCAGCGGCACAACCACAGCTCACTGCAACCTCCAATTCCTGGTCTTGAGTGATCCTTCCACCTCAGCCTCCCAAGTAGCTGGGACCACAGGGATGCACCACCATTCCTGGCTAATTTTTTTTTTTTTGAGACGGAGTCTCGCTCTGTCACCCAGGCTGGAGTGCAGTGGCCTGATCTCAGCTCACTGCAAGCTCCGCCTCCCGGGTTTACCCCATTCTCCTGCCTCAGCCTCCCAAGTAGCAGGGACTACAGGCACCCGCCACCTTGCCCGGCTAGTTTTTTGTATTTTTTAGTAGAGACGGGGTTTCACCGTGTTAGCCAGGATGGTCTTGATCTCCTGACCTCGTGATCCGCCCGTCTCGGCCTCCCAAAGTGCTGGGATTACAGGCTTGAGCCACCATGCCCGGACCATTGCTGGCAAATTTAAAAATTTTTTGTAGAGATGGGGTCTCACTGTATTGTCCAGGATGGACTTGAACTCCTGGGCTCAAGTGATTCTCCTGCCTCAGCCTTCCAAAGTACTGGGATTACAGGCATGAATTACTGTGCTGGGCTCAGGCTGAGGAGTTTTTGTTTGTTTGTTTGTTTGTTCTGAGATGGAGTCTGGCTCTGTTGCCCAGGCTGGAATGCAGTGGCGCCATCTCGGCTCACTGCAAGCTCCGCCTCTCCGATTCACGCCATTCTCCTGCCTCAGCCTCCCGAGTAGCTGGGACTACAGGTGCCCGTCACCACGCCTGGCTAATTTTTTGTATTTTTAGTAGAGACAGGGTTTCACCGTGTTAGCCAGGATGGTCTTGATCTCCTGACCTCGTGATCCGCCTGCCTCAGCCTCCCAAAATGCTGGGATTACAGGCGTGAGCCACCGCGCCCGGCCCAGACTGAGGTTTTCAAAAGACCATTCAGGCTGGGCGCGGTGGCTCACACCTGTAAACCCAGCACTTTGGGAGGCCGAGGCAGGTGGATCACTTGAGGTTGGGAGTTCAAGACCAGCCTGACCAACATGAAGAAATCTTGTCGCTACTAAAAATACAAAATTAGCCGGGGTGGTGGCGCATGCCTGTAATCCCAGCTACTTGGGAGACTGAGGAACCCGGGAGGCGGAGGTTGCAGTGAGACGAGATCGCGCCACTGCACTCCAGCCTGGGCAACAAGAGCAACACTCCGTCTCAAAACTAAATTAATAAATGGCCATTCTGCTGCCCTGTGGAGGACAGTCTGGAAGGGGGCCAGAGTGGTTAGGGCAAGGAAGGAGGCTGTTATGGGGGATGGCGGGTGAGCTAGAGCCAGGGCAGTGGAAAGGACAGGAAGATACGTCACAGGTGAAATCGGTGGCTGAAGGGAAGGGAAGGGAAGGGAAGGGTGAGGGAGGGGAGGTGTCGGATCTTGCCCAGTGGTAATACAAGGTGAGCACTGCCCACAGAAGGGGGGTTGTCTCTGCCAGGGAATGTGGTGGACCCTGCGGGGCATTCAAAGGACAGTGTCTAATAGGGAGCTGAGGCCATTACAGCTGGAGACAGAGTGGAAGGGGCCCAGCACAGGGACAGCATTGGAAGCTCCAGAGCTAGTAGTTGCCAGCCCCTGGTATCTCGTGGGGTGCACAGAGTGAACTCTGGAGAGCCCCAGTCTTTGGAGGGAGGCAGGGAAAGAGACTAAATGCCAGGAAAGGAGCTAGGAGAAGGCAGCCTTTCAGGCATGGTGCTGTCAACCATGGCACAGATGCGTCAAGAAGTGGGAGGGGGCCGGGCACAGTGGCTCACGCCTGTAATCCCAGCACTTTGGGAGGGTGGGGGGATGCAGATCACGAGGTCAGGAGATCAAGACCATCCACCATCCTGGCCAACATGGTGAAACCCTGTCTCTACTAAAAATACAAAAATTAACTGGGCGTGGTGGCACACACCTGTAATCCCAGCTACCTGGGAGGCTGAGGCAGGAGAATCGCTTGAACCCGGGAGGCGGAGACTGTGGAAAGTCGAGATGGCAGCACTGCACTCCAGGCTGGCAACAAAACAAGACTCCGTCTCAAAAAAAAAAAAAAAAAAAAAAGAAGTGGGAGGCTGGGCGCAGTGGCTCATGCCTGTAATCCCAGCACTTTGGGAGGCTGAAGTGGGCGGATCACTTGAGGTCAGAAGTTTGAGACCAGCCTTGCCAACATGGTGAAATCCCGTCTCTACTAAAAACACAAAAATCAGCCAGGTGTGGTGGCGCATGCCTATCATCCCAGCTACTCAGGAGGCTGAAGCAGGAGAATCACTTGAACCTGGGAGGTGGAGGTTTTGCAGTGAGTCAAGATTGCACCACTGCACCCCAGCCTGGGAGAGAAAGAGAGCGACTCGCCACCCAGGCTGGGGTGCAGAAAGGGTGGGAGGAAGGAAGGAAAAGTATCCACTGGATTTAGCAAAGTGAGCTTGTCAGTGGCCTTGAGGCATTTCCACTGGAGAGCTAGAGAGCTGGGGTAAAAGGCAGATGACTGGGGTTGCAGAATGAGTGGGAGGTGAGGACGTGGTCTAATGGTGAGGACCGCTCTTTAAAGAAGAGAGTTTGGGATTGTTTTATAGTGTTTAAGGGCTAAGGGGCAAGAAGGAGAGGAGGTGAAGGCATAGGAAGGAAGGCTCCTGGGAACTATGGCCTGGTCAAGGGACAAGAGGCACCCCCTCTGCGGCCAGAGGAAGGGGTGCAGTCACGTCTGTAAGAGCAGTGGAAAAAAACCATGCGAGAGCCAGTCTCAAGGGTGAGGGCACCGGCGTGGAGCGCAGAGCTGGAATGAGGGCCTGTGGTTTTCAGGGGGACCCTGGGCTCAGTGGGATGTTCCAAGGGTCAGGCTGGGGCTACAGGATGCCCAGCAAAATTTTTTTAGCATAAGTATTTCCCATGCAACGTCCGGGATACACTTAAACACTAAAAAAAAAAAAAAAAAAAAAAAATTATTCGTTACTTGTCTGAACTCAGGTCCTGTAATTTTCAGCCAATTCTAGCCCAGCGTGGCGCAGTAGTGGGTCAGGGAGGGCACGGGAACGGCGCGACCCGACATCCTGGGAAACGGACAGCCGTGTCAGAAAGGCAGGTGCCAGTGGGGAGGAGGCCGCCGGAGAGAAAGCCGCAGCTTCCTTCCACCTCGCGCCGGGCCCGCCGCCGCGCAAGGAACATCTCCGGGTTCCTCCCAGCGGGAACCCCCTGCCCCAGAACTTTGGTATCGTCCCATCCACCCCCGCCCGCGCCATGGTCTCGCCCTAGGGAGTCATCGATAACTCTACGCTCGACCTCGATCGACTCTCTCCCGCTCCCCTCGCCGTCCTGGACACGGCGGATTGCGGAGTCGCCCGTAAGGTACGGAGGCCGCGAGCCAGGGGCCGGGAACCGGCTGCTGGGTGGCTGGGAGAGTACGGTCAGGGGAAGCCGGCCAACAGGACGGAGAAAGGGCGGTCGGCGGAGGACAGGGAGCTCGGGGGTCCAGCCAGACTGCGCCCCTTCCCATCACGGCCCGCCGCCGGCCTGCTACGCATGCGCAGCCGCAGGGCTCGGCTTTCCCCGGCCCATCCGCTGCCTTGCGCACGCGCAGCCCGCCCCTGCGGCAGAGTGGCGCCCGCGCGTGACTGCCCCCTGCCGGCTGCGGGGGGGGACGGCGCCCCCGCCGGGTGCGTGGTTCGGGGATGGAGCACGCGCCCTGGAGCCCCGGAGCCGCCCGGAGCCGGGTGTCACGCGTGTGACGCGTGTCCCTGAACCTACCTCCGCTTGTTGTCCCAACTCTAAATTGGGAATGATAAGCGCTATTCGGCAGCGTCCCGTGGGTCTGTAATGTATTTAGCACAGAGTGTGTCCTCTAAGTACTTTACATCCTTCTCTGCAGATGCCCTGACCTTTGACCCCTGCCATTCAGCTCTAGGGCCCGTGCAGGCCACACCATGAACACGTCCCCAGGCACGGTGGGCAGTGACCCGGTCATCCTGGCCACTGCAGGCTACGACCACACCGTGCGCTTCTGGCAGGCCCACAGCGGCATCTGCACCCGGACTGTGCAGCACCAGGACTCCGTATCCTCCACCTGGGGCGGGCAGGGCGGCGCTGGAGGGATGCCTCATGTGGGGACCACAGCCTGGGTGAAGGCCAGATGGTGGAGGCCTGGGGGCCCCTGTCCTCAGGGCTGCCTTCCCATCATCCTCCTTAACAGTCCCAGCAGGTGAATGCCTTGGAGATCACCCCAGACCGCAGTATGATTGCTGCTGCAGGTATCTGTGACCCTTGATCTCTAACCCCTGACCTCTGGTGGGTCGACCTGAGCACAACCAAGCTTCATTTCAGCCTGTGTCCCTAGGTTACCAGCACATCCGCATGTATGATCTCAACTCCAATAACCCCAACCCCATCATCAGCTATGACGGCGTCAACAAGAACATCGCATCTGTGGGCTTCCACGAAGACGGCCGCTGGATGTACACGGGCGGCGAGGACTGCACAGCCAGGATCTGGGACCTCAGGTGTGGTGGGGAGGGGCCTGCTGCCTGGGGTTGGGGTGGGCTGCTCTGGGAGACCATTTTAGGTTGGGTTCTCTCCAAGCAGAGGCTGAAATAGGGAGCTTCCTGCGGGCGACTCAGTGAGAGAACTGAGGACAGGAGAAGAGTGAATTGCATCAAAGCGCGAGCCCTTCCTTGAGCCCGGAGCCAGTGCGTTAATCCCCTTCCACCAGCCACTGGCTTAGGCTCCCTGCTGGAGTGGAGGGCCCTGCATCCTGAGTATTTCCCAAGAGGCAGGTCCTTCAGCAGAGGGAGGGGAGGAGTGGCCAGGCCAAGGCCATCTGGGTAGGGCATCAATAAGCCCAGATGGACAGCATGTGCCCTGGCCCGGTCCACAGGTCCCGGAACCTGCAGTGCCAGCGGATCTTCCAGGTGAACGCACCCATTAACTGCGTGTGCCTGCACCCCAACCAGGTGAGGGGTGCTCATGGGGCCAGGCACCCTGGGACTTTGGAGGGCTGGGCTTGGGTCCTGCCTCACCACCCCTGCACCCCAGGCAGAGCTCATCGTGGGTGACCAGAGCGGAGCTATCCACATCTGGGACTTGAAAACAGACCACAACGAGCAGCTGATCCCCGAGCCCGAGGTCTCCATCACGTCTGCGCACATTGACCCTGACGCCAGCTACATGGCAGCTGTCAATAGCGCTGTGAGTCCTGGAGGCAGGTGCTGGGTGGGGCCAGCTTGGCACTCAGCCCTCAGCCTCTGCAGGTGGGGTTATTCCTGGATGTCCCTTAGTGGCCCTCTCCTGCTTCCCCTATTCTGGGCACTAACACCCACCCTGCCAGCAAAGCCAGAAGCCCGAATGTCACTCCCAATGCCTTGACCCTGTCTGCAAGCCGGTCACTCCGCTTTCTGGAGTCTCTCCCAAATCGGTCCACTTCCCTGTTTTCTCTCTGTTGCCTCCTGGTCCCAGTCACCCTCATTTCCCATGACAGCTGACACAGTCTCTGAGGCCTCCTTTCCTCCTCCCTGACCTCCCCCGGCCCCTGACCCGTTCTCTCTTGGATGCTTCTAGTGGTGCCTGGTCAGTACCAGCCAGGTGGCATCATTCCCCTGGGGAGACCCAGGGCTACTGGCCTTGCCCATAGGCTGCCGTGGTGTGGCCCCTGTTCTTCTCTCCAACCTCATTTTTTTCCGTTAACTCCATTTAATCCCAGCGCATCACTTGTTCCTCTTGCCCCCGGATTTCCCTTCTCCTGGCCTTTGTCATGTTGTCCCTCTAGCTGGTGCCCTCTCCCGTGTACTTCCATTGGCCATCGGCATCCTCCAGGAAAGGGAATTTGAGTCTTTGGCCAGGCGTGGCCTCCTGTTCTTGGCTTGCCATGTGTGGCCCTTGGGGCCAGGCTTCCCAGGTGCCTCCTGCAGGCAGGACCAGAGGGGCCTGTCCGCCCCTGACCCGGTCCCCATGCACAGTTGAACCCCAGTGTTGGCCCCCAGGGCATCCTTCCCTGTGTCTCAGACCTGAGGCCTCGGGTCCCCCGTGACGGTCCTCCTGACCTCTAGGGAAACTGCTATGTCTGGAATCTGACGGGGGGCATTGGTGACGAGGTAACCCAGCTCATCCCCAAGACCAAGATCCCCGCCCACACGCGCTACACCCTGCAGTGCCGCTTCAGCCCGGACTCCACGTGCGTGCAGGGCCTGCTGGCCCCGGAGGGGACCTGCCTGGGCTGGGGGCTGGAGATGGGAGGGGCTGCTGGGTGGAGTGGCTGCTGCTGGACACGCCCCCATGCCCATCCCCCAGGCTCCTCGCCACCTGCTCGGCTGATCAGACATGCAAGATCTGGAGGACGTCCAACTTCTCCCTGATGACGGAGCTGAGCATCAAGAGCGGCAACCCCGGGGAGTCCTCCCGTGGTTGGATGTGGGGCTGCGCTTTCTCGGGGGACTCCCAGTACATCGTCACTGGTGAGCCCCGCCCCGGCCTCCCCATCCCTGGCCTCCCAGCGCTGGCCTCCAGAGCCAGCCCACCTTGGCTGCGGCTCCCCCTCTGCTAGGGCCACCTGCCTGGCCTGCACCTCTGCTCTGAGCCCTGCCCAATCTCCCCCTCCAGCTTCCTCAGACAACCTGGCCCGGCTCTGGTGTGTGGAGACGGGAGAGATCAAGAGAGAGTATGGCGGCCACCAGAAGGCTGTCGTCTGCCTGGCGTTCAACGACAGTGTGCTGGGCTAGCCTGTGACCCCTCGGGACTGCCTGGTGCAGGTGGTGGCAGCTGGAGGGTCCCATGCAGCACCCAGGTCAGAACAGGCCCTACTACCAGCCTACGCCAGCTGGACCTGATGGCCCCCTGTGGCACCTACCTGCTGGGCCAGGCCGCCCTGGGACTCTCAGCCCCCAGTGCTTATCCAGATGTGATAGAGCGCGACCCAAGCCAGGCTGCACACTCCTGGACTGGGCTAGCCTGCACTGCCTGGGGAAGTCAGCCAAGGGCCCAAAGCTGCTGAGGGGTCTGAGGCTGGTGCCCACCCCCAAGCTAGTGTGTTTCCTGTCCCCTCCCTGCCGCGTTTCAGGGCCTCAGTCCACAGAGAACACTACCATGGCCAGGCAGAAGGGTTTATTAGTCCCTCCGGCAGCTGTCCTCCCTGGTGCGGGTGACCTGGCCAGCCTGCTGGATTGGGGACAGGGACCGGGCTGGGCCAGGTCGGGGCTCAGTCTGGGAGGTAATAAAAGCAGACTGACACACAGATGTTGCTTGGGAAGCAGATGTCGATGCACAGATAAATCAGCCGCTGTCTCCGGGGCCCTGTGGCGAGGGCGCCGTGAATCCCCAAGGGCTCCGCCCCCCCAGCTCATCAAACCATCCTGAGGGCCTGGCCTCCCCCTACAGCGGCCCTGACTCACCCTCTGCTCGCCGGGCCCAGTAGATGGGGGTCCTTGTGCACAGGCGCTGCACCAAATCTCCCACCTGGGCGGGGTCCACCTCGTGGCTCCCCTGCACTGCCAGCAGCTCCTGGGTGTGTTGGGTGTCCTGGGCAGGGCCCCGAGCCTCTTGGACCTGTTGAGAAGGTTCTGGTGGGCTGTGGGACAGGGTTGCTCCCTACTCCTGGCTGGGTGGGGCCGGGTACCCCCCAACCCCCAGTGATGTCCCCACCCTCTGCTCTTGTCAGCAGCCTGGGCTCAGGGTGGAGAGAGCTTCTGAAACCAGAGCTCCAGCCTATCCTGTGCCCGGCTGCACACAGGACCCTTTGTCTAGCTCCTGGTGGGGGGCTGTGCCCAGCAGGACGGCTCACCTTGGAGATATCCATCAGCAGCCGCAGGGTCTCCCAATCACTGTCCTCCATCAGGCGAAGGAAGCAGGCCTGGTGCTCCTCAGGGCGGTAACAGATGCAGCCCTGGGGAGGCAGGGAGGTGAGGCAGGGCCACCCTGACCGACACCTGCGAGGGTGACCCCTCCTTGCCCACTCACGCTCTGCCCGTCGAACAGCACCACCCAGCTGTGGTTGCTCTGAGGTGGGGTCACTGTGATGGTCGCCGCGTTCCGGGCCACGTCCACCAGGATGGTTTGGTTGGGCCGGGGCATGTGGGGGCTTGGGAGGGTCATTCGCAGCGTCTGCAGCCTTGGCTGGCAGTGGGAGTTGGAGTTGAGCTGGGCAGCTGGACAACCCCAGCACAGCCCCCAGCTCTGGGCTGCAGGACTCCTGACATCCCTGAGTGGGCCCTTCCACCTCTGGCTGTCTGCTCCTAGGAGGTCACTGCCTGCTCTGCACCCTGGCGCTGCTGGAGGCTGGGATGTGCCAGCTTCACTTCCCCCTTTTCACTGTCCACATCCCTGGTGCTGAGGAGGGGCTCACCTTGGGAGGGCCCTGAGCGAAGCCAAGAAGCCCTCCAGCCACAGCCCCCGCAGTGGCCAGCGCCAGGAGCAGCAGCAGCAGCAGGGATAGGCCTGTGGCTCTCCAGCCCCCACAGGTGGGCTTGGTCTTCACCTGGGGGCGCATTAGGGTCAGAAGGGTCATGGGGTTTAGAGATCAGGGAGCAAGTGGGCTGGGGAAGGGAGGGGCTGGGTGGCCCGGGGCACCCCCTGGGTCCTTGCTGCAGGAGTGATGGGAGGGACTCACCCCTGTAGGCCCAGGTTTGGGGCGCTCAGCGCGGCAGTTCGCTGGCTTCATCCTGCAGCCCCTGCTCACAATGTGCCGATTGTCTGCGCCCCTTGTCTGCAGCCTTGGCTGGGGAAACTCAGAACGCCTCCCCTCCTGACCCCGCGCCTCTCCCTCAGCTCCGGATCTGATATCCAGGTCAGAGCCAAGACAGTCCCCTCCTCCCACCTGGGGGATGCCTGTCACCAGGCCCAGCTCCAGACACCCGGCCTGTGCAGACTGGAGATCAGGGTCTGGGAGACATAGGGCTGGGCCGAGTGGAAATCCAGTCCAGCTGACCGACTGGAGGGCAGTCCAGGCCCAGCCAGGATGACTCACTAAGTGTGGTTGGGGTAGATTTCGTTTTCCTAAAGTGGCCTGAGTCTCTCAGGTTACCCTTGACTCCCAGAGCTGGGCACACCCAGAGCAGGGCGTGACACACCACAAGCTGTCAATAAATGCCTGCTCAATGAATGACAGGTGTGGGACTATGCACCCCCAGCCACTTCCCAGCCCCTGCACACCCAATTCCAGGGGGTTCCTGAAGGCTGGACCACAGACAGGCAGCCTGCTGTGTCTGTGCCCCCAGAATAGTCAGGCCAGCCTCAGGGTCCCGCCCAGCTTTTTTTTTTTTTTTTTTTTTTTTTTGAGATGGGAGTCTTGCTGTGTCCCCCAGGCTGGAGTGGAGTGGCATGATCTCGGCTCACTGCAACCTCTGCCTTCCGGGTTCACACAATTCTCACGCCTCAGCCTCCTGAGTAGCTGGGATTACAGATATAGGCCACCATGTCCCACTAATTTTTCTATTTTTGGTAGAGATGGGTTTTCACCATTTTGGCCAGGCTGGTCTTGAACTCCTGACCGCAAGTGATCCGCCTGCCTCAGCCTCCCAAAGTGTTGGGATTACAGGTGTGAGCCACCGCGCCCGGCCCAGCATTACTTCTGAGCTCTGCTCCCTGCCCTGGGCTCTCTGACATGGCAGCCCACCAGCTTCACTCTGAGGCCTTTTCCTTCCCTGGTTTCCCTTTGTGCCTGGCTTTCCCTCATTCTCCAGAACATCTTCCTCTAAACCCAGGCCAGGAGTGGGCAGTTGCCATTCCAGCTCCAGAGTTGGAACCCCAGCTACCCATCTACTTTGAATCCTCCCACCCGTGGCGAGACGGCATCGCCCGGGCCAATGCAAGGCGAGAGCAAGGACACCCGAGCCAGTGTGGGTTTGAGAGTTTAATCTGTGCTCTGGCGCAGACAGTGCCGCAGCCCCTCATGGGCTAGAAACAGGGTGCACAGGGACTCCTAGCCCCCACCCGGCAAGAGAGGCATCGCCGTGGCTGCACCTGCCATGCACTCGTGGATATGCCATGCGCTCCTGGTGTGAGTGCACCCTGCCAGGCCAGACCTGGCTTGAGCCAACCTAGTCAAGCCAGCGTCAGTGGCACCAGCCTCATGGGCACAGCCGCCCTCATGCTGCTCCGCAGCACCCTCTAAACCTGACATCCCAGGCCTGGGAGGTGCTGAAGGCTCAGGATGCCTCTTATTGCTCTGAAGTCTTTGTGACCAAGTGGAGTGTTGTGACTATGGGGGGAAGAGAGAAGCTGCCGGGCAAGGCGCTGGTAGGGAGCCAGCCAGAAGGTGAGTGTCCTGGGATGGCCTTGCTGAGTCTGCTGTCAGGTCTATGAAAGGTCAGCAGAGCCAAGAAGCAGGCAGGAGAGACCAGAGCCCTGCCCAGAACCTTGGCGAGCTGGTGGCCCTGCCAATTCCTCCTCCTGGCCACTGAAGAGGGAATCCAGGGCAAGGCAGGTGACCTCCTGGGCCACCAGCCTCTAACCCCTACCCCAACCTAGGGAATGGGAGGACTGGAAGAGACTGGATGCTTTGTAAAGGACTTGCTGTTCTCGGGGACACAATTCTCCTCCCCTCCCCTCCCAGAGCCCTGGATGACTGACAGGTATTCCTAGGCCAACACATGCTTCAGCCGAGCTGCCGGCTGCAGGGCACAGAGGCTCCTTCAGTGGGATTTTCCCTACGACACAGAGCACAGCTATTAACACACTTAAGATTAAAATCCATTGCCTGACACAGTTGTTCAAAGTTAAAAACTGTTTGGTAGCAGCACTGCTCTGAGCTCCCTGCACTGCAGCCCTAAGTTCAGCGAAGGCGTCCACGCCATCGCGGCTGCTCAGTCCAAATCACACTTGAGACAGCAAGAGGTTTAGCTGGGCCGCATTTACAGAACTGGGTAGCAGCCCTGGGTATCTGAAACGGAACAGACACGCAGTTGTGACATCAGAGTGGTTTTAAGGAAGTAGGGGAGGCGGGAGGGTGGTGAGGGCAGCACTTTGCACCCAGTGGCAGGGAGATGCCACCTGGAAGCAGCTTCCTCCTCCACCCTCTCCCTGCCGGGAGGCACAGAGACACAGAAGGCTCCGCCGGACTTCCAGTCACACTGATGGGACCCTGGTCCATGCAAGCCTCTCCCAATAGTCAGAATAATCAGTCCCTCCGCCCCCTGAGGGGCTGGATCCCTGAATGAGATTTTCCAGAAAATACAGGACACACACCCCTAGACCCGCCTCAGTCCCATCGGCAGGCCCCAGTTACCTGAATCCCGGACAGGTTCTGAGCCTGCCCCCCGCCAACCCCACAAGGCCTTCCAAGCCTAAAAGTGCATCTTCGATTACAAGCATCTGTAAACAAAATCGTCCCCCAAACGTGTACTTACAAGGTTAACAATGAATGCCTTTGCTTAACTCCAGTTACACTCCTTGAAGCCACTTAGCCGAGCAGATGCCTAAGCCCCACCTATTAATTTGGGTAACTGGTTTTCAATTTTTTTTTTTTTTATTCTGGAGATTAAAGACACCCAATCTTTAACCTTGAAGGGCAGGCAAAAGGTCGGCTATGCTGTCAACATAGAAGTCAGGGACCATTTTCTTCTTAGACACGCAGTCACTTTCCTGATTATTCTTCACATCTCCTAGAGTGGAGACTCCGGTGAGGGTCAGGATGGTCTTCAGGCCACAGGTGACCCCTAGGAGGATGTCTGTGTCCAGGCGGTCTCCCACCATGACGGTGCGCTCGGGGTTGATGCCGTATTCCTGGGACACGCAGTCGAAGATGAAGCGGCTGGGCTTCCCGATGATGTCGGCCTGGCGCTGGGCGGCCATCTCCACGGCTCGGACCAGACAGCCGGTACCTGCGGGACACAGGGGACCGGGTCAAAGGGCGGGAAGGGGGCCCGCCGCCCGCCTCCCAGCCTCCCGCCCCAGGGCGCACGGACCGGCGATGAAGCGGCCGTTCTCCAGCGGAAGCCGGTTGTCCATGTTAGTGCCCACGAGCAGGCAGCCGGGCTGCTGCAGGTAGCGCAGGGCCTTGGTGAGCTTCATGTAACTGAAGTGCGGGTCAAAGCCCACCACCACTGCGCGCACGTCGGGCTCCAGCGGCGCG
Source organism: Piliocolobus tephrosceles (assembly GCF_002776525.5). NCBI lineage: Eukaryota > Metazoa > Chordata > Mammalia > Primates > Cercopithecidae > Piliocolobus > Piliocolobus tephrosceles. Next base: position 764,854 of record NC_045450.1, on the reverse strand, counting down.
TGCAGCCAGTCACCGGGACCCTCGCCCTGCAGTGGCTCGGGCCCCACGCCCACACTGGTGACGCCCACGGCCTCCAGCTCGGCGGCCAGGGCCGGGCTGCCAAGCACATAGGCCTTGGGCGCGGGCGCGCCGGCCAGGCGCTGGCGCAGGTAGAGCGCGGTGCAGTAGGCCGTGCCGAAGACCTCCAGGCCGGCGCCGGGCCCCGCGGGGCCGCCGAAGCCCAGGCGCCGCAGCTTCTCGGCGTAGGCAGCGCGGGTCTTGCTGCTGTTGTTGGTGATGAAGCCCAGGCGCTTGCCGCGGGCCCGCAGCGCCCGCAGGGCCTCGGGCGCGCCAGGCACGGCCGTCTCCCCGCGCCACAGTACGCCGTCGCAGTCAAACAGCAACGTGTCCACGTCGGCCAGCAGCGCCTGTGCCCGCTCGGCGCCCGTCCCCGG
>NC_045450.1:737956-759420 GCF_002776525.5 Piliocolobus tephrosceles | reverse complement strand
AATATGTATATGTAGCCATTGAATCAGTGTTTTCACAGATGTATTGCTTCTTTTTTTTTTGAGACAGAGTCTCGCTCTGTCACCCAGGCTGGAGTGCAGTGGCGCGATCTCGGCTCACTGCAACCTCTGCCTCCCGGGTTCACGCCATTCTCCTGCTTCAGCCTCCAAGTAGCTGGGACTACAGGCGCCCGCCACCATGCCCAGCTAATTTTTTGTATTTTTAGTAGAGATGGGGTTTCACCATGTTAGTCAGGATGGTCTCGATCTCCTGACCTCGTGATCTGCCCGCCTCGGCCTCCCAGTGCTGGGGTTACAGGTGTGAGCCACTGCACCCGGCCTCACATTTGTATTGCTTCTAATGAGTTAAGCTAAAAAGAGGGATGTTGAAAAAGGATGCAAGTGACAAAAAAAAAAAAAAGTAATTTAAATGTTCTTCAACATGGGATTGGCTAAATAAAGGGTTTTGGAGGCCGGACATGGTGGCTCACACCTGTAATCCCAGCACTTTGGGAAGCTGAGGTGGGCGGATCTTGAGGTCACGAGTTAGAGACCAACTGGGCCAATATGGTGAAACCCTGTCTCAATTAAAAATACAAAAATTAGCTGGGCGTGGTGGCACATGCTTGGGAGGCTGAGGCAGACTTGCTTGAACCCAGGAGACGGAGGTTGCAGTGAGCCAAGGTTGCACCACTGCACTCTAGCCTGGGTGACAGAGCAAGACTCCATCTCAAAAAAAAAAAAAAGGATTTTGTAGTTCCTGTTTGTGTCTGGCCGTGGAATGTCCACAGGCATAATTCTGTTGAGCCAGGCTGAGGCCTGCATGGAAAAGGAGGCCATCTGGAGAAAGGGAGGCTCTAGTCTCTGCCTTCCAGGGGCCTGTCCGTTCCTGTGCCTGCCAGTGGCCTGGGCTCCAGCCAAAGCAGGGCCTGAGGTCACCTGCTCAGGATGCCCTTTTCTTTTTGAGACAGGGTCTCACTTTGTTACCCAGGCTGGCTGGCAGTGGTGCCATCTCAGCTCACTGCAATCTCCACCTCACCAGGTTCAAGCAATTCTCCTGCCTCAGCCTCCCTAGTAGCTGGGATTATAGGTGTGTGCTACCATACCTGGCTAACTTTTCTATTTTTAATAGAGATGGGGGTTTCTGCTGTGTTGGCCAGGCTGGTCTCAAACTTCTGACCTCAGATGATCTGTCTGCCTCGGCCTCCCAGAATGCTGGGATTACAGGCGTGAGCCACCACTCCCAGCCCCCTTTGCCTCTTAAAGGCCTCACCTCTTAATGCTGTTACATTTTGGGGATAAAGTTTCAGCACGGGTTTAGAGGGGACGAACATCCCATCCACACCCCTGATTCCCTTGGATACTGGCTTCTCAGTTACTCCTCAGCACACCATGAATGCAGGTGTTGTGGGGCTCTGTGCTCACCTCCTCCCTGGCTTCACCTCACCCACCTGTCTCCTGGTCCTCCTCCCCAGCAGCTTCCCAGAACCCTCAAGCTCCAAAAGCTCCAACCTGCTCTTCCTTCTGTTTGCCCTACTCAGAGACCACCCATCCTGGCTCTCAGTGGCTTTCTGAGCCCCCTCCTGCTTCTGCTTGGGCCCTAAAATACCTTTTTCTTTCTTTTCTTTTTTTTTTTCTTGAAACAGAGTCTTGCTCTGTTGCCCAGGCTGGAGTGTAGTGGCAAGATCTCAGCTCACTGCAACCTCCGCTTTCTGGGTTCAAGCAATTCTCCTGTCTCACCCTCCCAAGTAGCTGGGACTACAGGCACCCGCCACCATGCCCGGCTAATTTTTGTATTTTTATAGACGGGGTTTCACCATGTTGGTCAGACTCGTCTTGAACTCCTGACCTCAGGTGATCTGCCTGTCTCGGCCTCCCAAAGTCTTAGGATTACAGGTGTGAGCCACTGTGCCCAGCCTAAAGTCCCTTTTTCTGCGCAGCAGTTAGAGGGATGTTTCTGAAACACCCACCATCATTCCCTCTGCTCAAAACCTTGCAGTGATCCTTCTGCTCAAAACCTCTGCAACCTGCTCGCAGAAAGCGGGCCCATTATTACCCCAACCTCACTGCTGATGACATTTCCTGAGCCTGGAGGTGGAGGCTGCAGTGAGCTAGGATCACACCAATGCACTCCAGCCTGGGTGGCAGAGTGAAACCCTGCCTCAAAACAAACAAACAGCGCCAGGCGCGGTGGCTCACACCTGCAATCCCAGCACTTTGGGAGGCCGAGGTGGGTGGATCACGAGGTCAGGAGATCGAGACTATCCTGGCTAACACAGTGAAACTCCATCTCTACTAAAAATGCAAAAAAATTAGCCAGGCGTGGTGGCGGCGTCTGTAGTCCCAGCTACTTGGGAGGCTGAGGCAGGAGAATGGCGGGAACCCGGGGGGCGGAGCTTGCAGTGAGGTGAGATCGCACCATTGCACTCCAGCCTGGGCGACAGAGCGAGACTCCTTCTCAAAAAACAAAAAAAGTCACATATTGTAGTCACATATGTTCACAACAGGTCAATTGGTCATGGAGGCAGATGGCAGACAGGTGTCTACCCAGGGCTGGCAGGGAGGGGCGGATGGGGAGTCACTGCTTAAAAGGTATAGGTTCCATTTCAGGGTGCCGAAAAGGTTCTGGATCCACATAGCTGTGATGGTTGCACAACACTGTGATTGTCGCTAATAGTAAATTTTATGTGTATTTACCACAATTTTTTTTTTTTTTTTGAGACGGAATCTTGTTCTGTTGCCCAGGCCGGAGTACAGTGGCATGATCTCAGCTCACTGAAACCTCTGCCTCCTGGGTTCAAACAATTCTCCTGCTTCAGCCTCCCAAGTAGCTGGGATTACATGCATGCGTCACCACACCCAGATAATTTTTGTATTTTTAGTAGAGGCGTAATTTTGCCATGTTGGCCTGGCTGGTCTTGAACTCCTGACTTCAGGTGATCCACCCACCTCAGCCTCCCAAAGTGCTGGGATCACAGGAGTGAGCCACTGCGCCTGAGTAAGAGGGCTGAGGCGGGCGGGTCACCTGAGCTCAGGAGTTCTAGACCTGCCTAGGCAACATGGCAAAAACCCATCTCTACAAAATATACAAAAATTAGCTAGTGGCAGGTACCTGTAGTCCCACCTACTTGGGTGGCTGAGGTGGAAGCTACAGTGAGCTGAGATCACGGCACTGCACTCCAGCCTGGGCGACAGAGCAAGGTGCTGTCTCAAAAAAACCAAAATCTGGCCAGGCTCAGTGGCTCACGCCTGTAATCCTAGCACTTTGGGAGGCCAAGATGGACGGATCATCTGAGGTCAGGAGTTCAAGACCAGCCTGGCCAACATGGTGAAACTCTGTCTCTCCTAAAAATACAAAAAATTAGCCAGGTGTGGTGGCGGGTGCCTGTAGTTCCAGGTACTCGGGAGGCTGAGGCAGGAGACTCGGTTGAACCCAGGAGGCGGAGGTTGCAGTGAGCCAAGATCATGCCACTGCACTCTAGCCTGCCTGACACAGCAAGACTCCATCTCAAAAAACAAAAACAGGCCGGGCGCAGTGGCTCACACCTATAATCTCAGCATTTTGGGAGGCCGAGGCGGGCGGATCATGAGGTCAACAGCTTCAGATCATCCCAGTCAACATGGCGAAACCCTGTTTCTACTAAAAATACAAAAATTACCTGGGTGTAGTGGTGCGCGCCTGTAGTCCCAGCTACTCGGGAGGCTGAGGCAGGAGAATCACTTAAACCCAGGGGGCAGAGGTTGCAGTGAGATCGCGCCATTGCACTCCAGCCTGGCAACAGAGTGAGACTCTGTCTCAAAAACAAACAAACACCCCAAACAAACAAAAACCAAAAACAACCCTGATCCTCAAAACCAAAAATTCAGTGTGGCCGGGAGTAGCGGCTCATACCTGTCATACTAGCACTTTGGGAGGCAGAAATGGGAAAATGGTTTGAGGCTGGGAGTTTGAGACCAGCCTAGTCAACACAGCGAAACCCCGTCTGTATTTAAAATATATAATATAAATAAATTTTAAACAATTTAAAAAGTATATAAAAGAATAAAACAGCTTCGCAAATCTACCCATGAGCCATCCGCGACCGGTGTTCTTCTCCCGTGACCTGGGTAATCATCCTGGGAGTCTCTAACACTCGAGGCGGTCAGTGGGCAGCGAGCACCGCACCCCTGGTTGGAGCTGTGGCGGCTTCCTAGCAGCAGCCGCGGGCGGGGCGACCTGTCCTTAGGTCCGGAAGCTCTGGGGTGCGGCTGCCTCGCACCCGTCAGTCCGCTCGCCCCTCGCGTTCTCCGTTCTCTGGCTCTCAAATCCCAGTGCAGCCTCGAACAAAGGTTCTTCTGCCGCCCCGCCCCCTGCCTGTCAATCTGCTCCACCGTAACCACACCCTCCTCACAGTCCCGCCCCATCTTCGCTCTCAGTGGGCCCGGCCCCGCCTCTGCCCTTTAAGGCCACACCGCTATCCCGGCCCCGCTCCCAGTATGTCCGTCAATCCGCTCCGGTTCTGCCCCGCCCTCCTCTCTCCGTTCCCTCACGCCGGCCTCGGCGCGGCCCGTTGTTATGACGACATGGTCGTAAATCCGCCATCTTCCTGCGGCGCGTTGCGACATGGAGGGCGCGATGGCAGTGCGGGTGACGGCCGCTCATACGGCAGAAGCCCCGGCCGAAGCCGGGCGAGAAGCGGGCGAGGGTGCGGTTGCGGCGGTGGCGGCGGCCTTGGCCCCCAGCGGTTTCCTCGGCCTCCCGGCGCCCTTCAGCGAGGAAGGTAACCAGGCCGACCCGGAGGGTGCGGCCGGGGTGGGGGCCCGGATGGCCCGAGCTGCGGGCACGATCGACCCTCCCAGACCCAGACACCTCGCGGATCTCGCGGGGCCCTCACAGCCCTCCACGGGACCCCCAGGTTTACTGCGACCCTCACGGGCCTCTCCTGTGGGGCTCCCGTCACCCCCCTCGCTCCGGTGTGCGCCCACAAGTGCTCGCGGGTTGCTGAGCCCCCGGGCGCCCTGTGTAGACATTCGCAGACGCCGCCACCGCCGACCCTGCCCCTCGGGCCGGCCTCCCGGCCCCTCTCTGCCTCCGATGCCTGCGTCTGGCCTTCCCCTCCTCTGGGCCCCTTCCCCCTTCACCTGATGGGCCTCTAGGGCCCTGTTGGTTGTCAGTTTCTCCAGGATCTGGGCTCTGGGCCTGTCCGTAGGGAGGCAGCAGAGCCTAGTGCAAGAGGACTGGTGCACTGCCGCCAGCCTGTGGCACCGTCCCGTCCCACACTTGCCACTTTCTAGCTCTTTGATCCTGGGCAGGTGACCCCACCTCTGGGAACCTCTATTTCCACTACAGAATGGGGCAGCAGCTTCTGCCAGTAATGTAACAAGCCCTTATCCTGCGTTAGGATTTTTCATTCTCAAACCAATCCTGACAGGTGGACGTTATTGTTATATTCTCTTTGGGGATGAGGAAAATGGAAGCTTGGAGACGTGAAAGTGACCGGGTGGGTCGGGCGCGGTGGCTCACGCCCGTAATCCCAGCACTTTGGGAGGCCAAGACGGGCGGATCACGAGGTCAGGAGATGGAGACCATCCTGGCTAAGACGGTGAAACCCGTCTCTACTAAAAATGCAGAAAAAACGAAATTAGCCGCGTGTGGTGGCCGGCGCCTGTAGTCAGGAGGATGAGGCGGGAGAATGGCGTGAACCGTGGAGCTGGAGCTTGCAGTGAGCCAAGACCCGGCCACTGCACTCCAACTTGGGCGACAGAGTGAGACTCCATCTCAAAAAAAAAAAGAAAGTGACCGGGGTCACCCAGGTAGTAAGTAGCAAGGGTTGGATTGGATCTTCTCTCTGTGAAGGCCTTTAACTTCCGGCTCTGCTGCCTCACGAAAGCATCATGAAAATTAAAATAGAGATTGTGACCTGGCTCGGTGGCTCACACCTGTAATCCCAGCAAGGCCAAGGTGGGTGGATCACCTGAGGTCAGGAGTTCGAGACCATCTTGGCCAACATGATGAAACCCCATCTCTACTAAAAATACAAGAATTAGCCGGGCGTGGTGGCGCGCGTTTGTAATCCCAGCTACTTGGGAGGCTGAGGTAGGAGAACTGCTTGAGCCCAGGAGACGGAGGTTGCAGTGAGTCGAGATCGCACCACTGCTCTCTAGCTTGGGTGACAGAGCAAGACTCTGTCTCAAAAAAAGAAAAAAGATTGCGTGTCATGTGCTGAGAGCAGTGTTGGGGATGCACTAAGGGCCCATTCCTGGGGGCACTGGGAGCTTTTGGAGGTGGAGCTTGGGTCTGTACCATCTGAGCTTGTGCCATGAGGCTGCAGATGGCTGGGCACTGTGGCTCATACCTGTAACCCCAACACTTTGGGAGGCTGAGGTGGGAGGATCACTTGAGCCCAAGGAGTTCCAGACCAGCCTGGGCAACATGGTAAGACCTTGTTTCTATTTTCTTTTTTGTTTTTGAGACAGTGTTTCTCTCTTGTTGCCCAGGCTGGAGTGCAGTGCTGCGATCTCGGCTCACCGCAACCTCTGCCTCCTGAGTTCAAGCTATTCTCCTGCCTCAGCCTCCCGAGTAGCTGGGATTACAGGCACATGCCATCACACCTGGCTAATTTTGCATTTTTAGTAGAGATGGGGTTTCTTCATGGTGGCCAGGCTGGTCTCGAACTCCCGACCTCAGGTGATCTGCCCACCTCAGCCTCCCAAAGTGCTGGGATTACAGGTGTGAACCACCATGCCCGGCTCTTGATCTGTTTACAAAAAAAAAAAAAAAAGGTTGGGTACCATGGCTCACGCCTGTAATCCCAGCACTTTGGGAGGCTGAGGCGGGCGGATCCCGAGGTCAGGAGAACGAGACTATCCTGGCTAACATGGTGAAACCCTGTCTCTACTAAAAATACAAAAAATTAGCTGCCGTGGTGGCGGGCGCCTGTAGTTCCAGCTACTGGGGAGGCTGAGACAGGAGAATGGCGTGAACCCGGGAGGTGGAGCCTGCAGTGAGCCGAGCTCGTGCCACTGCACTCCAGCCTGGGCGACAGAGCGAGATTCCGCCTCAAGAAAAAAAAAAAAAAGAATGCAGATTGGGTCAGACAGGAAGGGAGGTGGTTAATTATTAGGTTGAGGGTGGTCTTGTCTTTGTCCCCATAGGATTCATAGTCTCTGCCTTTTTTCCTTGCCCCTTCTCGTTCCAGCTTGGAGAAGGGCAGTGCCGTCACGGCGAGGGGTCCCTTTAGAGGTTGCCGGGCCTTGCTGGGCCTGCTTGTGGCCTTGTTTAGTGTGAAATGGGCTGGGTGTGTCGCCTTCTAGGGTAGGGGGTTCTTCAGTGGCAATGCCCTGGAGCCGAGTGAGACACGGGAGTGGGGGGAGAAGGGGAAGTGGGTGGTGCGCACCTCAAAGCTTGGTTTGTAACTGGGAACCATCAGGAGGGGACAACTCTCTGTTGAGTGGCCCTCTGCAGGGGAGTCACAGCTGTGGTTTGGCCCTTTCTCTGCCCTTGAAGTCAACAGTAAACATTTGTCCAGCTCCTTTGGGCATCAGGCCTGGGTTTGATCTTGATGAGGGACTGAACATGAACGGTCAGAGCTGGCAGGCTATTATGGAAGCAGAAGGAACAGCTCCTATCCCTTTGTGTAAACAGGCACTGTCCCTGACACTCAGCCGTTGGGTGACCTTGAACTTCAAGTCATTTTCCTAGGATGGGAATAGTTCTCTCCATTTCCGCAGGGTGCTGGCAAGATTTGGTGACATCCCCAGTGAGGTGCTTGGCACACAGTAAGGGGGTGGTCTCTTCTGCAGGGCTGGGGTCTGGCACAGCGATGGTGACGGGCTCAACCTTGGGGACCAGTAAAGTCCCAAACAGTGAGCAGAGTGGTCCCTGCGTTTGCCTCTCAGCCACAGCCAGTGGGCATCAGCTCATTTCACAGATGAGGAGACGGCCACTGACATGCCCCGTGGCGCGCTCAGACTCCCACAGCTTTTGTTTGTTTGTTTTGTTTTTGTTTATTTTAAGACACAGTCTTACCCTGTTGCCCTGGCTGAAGTGCAGTGGTGCAGTCATGGCTTACTGCAGCCTCAACCCCTGGGCTCAAGCATTCCTCCTGAGTAGCTGGGACTACAGGTGCATATGCCACCACACTTCCACACTTGACTGTTTGTTTTTTGGTTTTGTTTTTTGAGACAGAGTCTCGCTCTGTCACCCTGGCTGGAATGCAAAGGGGTGGTCGTGGCTCACCGCAACCTTCGCCTGCGGGGTTGAAGTGATTCTCCTGCCTCAGCCTCCCAAGTAGCTGGGATTACAGGCATGCGCCACCAAGCCTAGCTAATTTTTTTTTTTTTTTTGAAACAGAGTCTCACTGTATTGTCCAGATTGAAGTGCAGTGCCGTGATCTCAGCTCACTGCAAACTCCGCCTCCCGGGTTCACGCCATTCTCCTGCCTCAGCCTCCCTAGTAGCTGGGACTACAGGCGCCCGCCACCACACCTGGCTAATTTTTTTGTATTTTCAATAGAGATGGGGCTTCACCGTGTTAGCCAGGATGGTCTCGATCTCCTGACCTCATGATCCGCCCGCCTCGGCCTCCCAAAGTGCTGGGATTACTGAGGATTACTGGCGTGAGCCTAATTTTGTGTTTTTAGTAGAGATGGGGTCTCACCATGTTGGTCAGGCTGGTCTCGAACTCCTGACCTCAGGTGATCCACCTACCTCGGCCTCCCAAAGTGTTGGGATTACAGGTGTGAGCCACCACGCCTGGCCTAAATGTTTTAACAATGCTTTAAAAACATTTTCCTTTTTTTGTAGAGACGGATCTTGCTATGTTGACCAGGCTGGTCTTGAACTCCTGGGCTCAAGCTATCCTCCCACCTTGGCCCCTTAAGGTGCTGAGATTACAAGTGGGAGCCACCATGCCCGGCCCCAACAGTCTTAAATCCTGGTCCTTTACTGTCCCCAGCCGAGCATGGAGGAATCCCTCTGCCTCCAGCCCCTCTCTGGGCCTGTCACCACTGAGGTGAGGGTTTTGGGCATGGCAGCCTTAGCAGATGCCTGCAGCCTAAGCACGCTGTCAGGGCCACCCTCTGCTGGGTGCTGACCTCCTGAAGATGGGTCTGGCCCCTGCAGACCTGCAGAGGATGAGGGCTGTACCCTGGGGTGACCTTGTTTTGGGCCCGAGTGTGTTCTCAGCAGCCTGGGGAAGTAGCTCTGCTTCTGACGGCCTCCTGGGGGAATCTGTTCTAGGGCTGGAGGAAAAGCCAGACGGGGCCCTGGCTGCCCAGCCTCCACCTTCCCAGGCCCTGCTGACAGCAGGCTCGTTGCAGATGAGGACGATGTGCACAGATGCGGCCGCTGCCAGGCGGAGTTCACCGCCTTGGAGGATTTTGTTCAGCACAAGATTCAGAAGGCCTGCCAGCGGGCCCCTCAGGAGGCCCTGCCTGCCACTCCTGCCACCACAGCGTTGCTGGGCCAGGAGGTGAGCACCCCCCCCCACCCCTCCTGGGTTCACCCGACAGGCGGGGGAGGTGGCCGCACTCCAGGATGGACCTGTGCAGCCGGTTCTGGGGCCCACGTGGGCGGGCAGAGGGCAGGCATCTGGCTGCGGTGTGGGAGGGTCTGGGTGTGTGAGCCTGTGGTGCTCTAGGGTGTCCTGGAGGGCCTGCGGTGGCACAGCCTTCTTGGCAGCCTCTGGCCGAAGCCCGTGCTGTTGGGGGCTGGGATCTCTTCTTTCTTGGAGTCCGAGGGTCTCCTTTGGCTCTGGGTGCCATGGCAGCTTCTGTCTCTTTGGCTTATCTTCTATCCTGTGCACACAGTCCCTGGGGACTTCATAAGTGCAGTGTGGCCCTGGGGGTCCCAGCATCTCATCATCAAACGGCAACCTTTGCTGAGCCCCATGCCCGGCTTGGGCTGAGCGCACAGGCCTGTGAAGCCCGCACATGCCGCGGTGGGCACTTGTCTGCATTGCACCATCAGGAGAGCAGGCTCAGAGAGTGGTCAGTGGTCTCCGGCCACCAGCGGGGCATGGCCCAGACGACGCTGGACCCTGTTCACCCCACTCTGAGCCTGTGCTCTTTACCTGCCCCTCCCAGAGGTGTCCCCTCCTCCAAGAAGGCCTCTGGTTCACACCCCCCAGGGCCCTCTCCTCAGACCGCTCTGCCGGAAATGGCAGGCTGGGACTGCACTGTTGTTCCTGCAGGCTGGCCCAGCTTCCTGCCAGAGTTGCTGGTCCCTCCCTGCAGGTGCCCTGTGCTCCAGCTCCAGCCCATGTGGCCAGAGGTGTGAGAGTGACGGCGCTGACCCTGGCCATGGGTGAAGGGCCTGGCCTGGGACCCGTGGTCCTGTTGGGGAAGAGGAGAGCCCCCACCCCAGCCGCCCCAGGAAATGGACCCAGGCCTGAGCATCACAGGCCACACCTCCACAGCTTTACACTGGCAGAGCCCAGGCCTCTTCTCTGAGAACTAACTCTAGAGCATACAGACGAGTCCCCTCTGTTTGCTGCCCCCTTTGGCAGGTGGTGCCGGCAGCCCCAGGCCCAGAGGAGCCCCTCACTGTGGCCCACATCGTAGTGGAGGCAGCCTCCCTGGCAGCAGACATCAGCCACGCACCTGACCTTGTTGGTAAGCCGACTGCCATGGATCACTGGCCCGATAGACCTTCGTGGTCGGGGCCAGAGGATGGGGCCTCTGCTGCCTGTATGCTCATCTCTCCTGAGACCAGGGCCTGGCTGGGAGGGGCCACGGCCTCATGGGAGCTTTCCGAGGGCACAGCCTGCAGGAGGAGGGAGTGTTGGGCACCGGGCCTTCCTCAGGTGTCCATAGTGGCCGGGGGCACACCCAGGCACCAGGGAGTCTTCGGGCTGTGCTCTCTCCCCCCAGCTTTCCCGGGTGGTCTCTGCCCTGTCCCTCCCAGAATTTTCCCCACTTCCTGCCACCCCCTGGTTCCTGTTCCCTGCCCATAGGCAGCAACATCTACCAGGCACCCACCAGGATGGCCCACTCGCCTGGCAGCGGCTCTGGAGGGTGGGTGCAGAGTGGACGGGACTCTGCCGCCCCTCTAGCTGGGCTCGGACTTGCTGCTGTGATGGCCTGCCCTCCCCAGTGCTCACTCTGGTGTGGGGGTGGTGATCGCTGCTCTGGTCCTCATGGGGCTTTTATGAGCGTGCAATGCCATCCCTTTTTGATGGCTACTTTTTAAGTGAAGGCGTCTCCCTGATGTGCTGTGGGAGGGGCTGTTGTGAGGTCTGCATGGGCAAGCTCTCACTCATCGGGGGCAGGTGTGTGTGCAGGGGGGACATTCAGAGGCAGCCAGGGCCTGGGCAGGTTGAGGGAGCCAGGGGCTGCTGGGGTTGGGGGTGCGACAGGGGCGAGTGGCTGGGTGTGCAGACGTGAGGGAAGGAGCTGTCTGGGGCCTAATGCTGTGGGAGGTGGGGTGGAGCATGGCTGCTGCCTGGGGAGCCTGCTGGACCGGGGCCGAGGCAGGCAGGGAGTGGGCAGCTGGACAGGAAGTAGGTTTGGGCACCAGGCGGAACCTGGCCTTTGGCAGCCCTTGGTACCGGCTGCGGCAGGAAGAGGGGGTGGAGGAGCCGTGGCAGAGGCCAGCCCCAGGCCTGGGAAGGGCACTAGCGAGCAGGCTGCTCTCCAGGAGGCAGCCGGGGCACCTGTCTCACCTCCGTGCTGCCTTTCCCTGGCATTCCTGCGACCAAGACACTCGTCAGTGCCACTCAGAGCTCGGAATGTTCGTGTGGGAGGCGGGGCGGGCTCTGGCCTTGACCTGGCGTTTGGATAGTGGCATCACCTGGGAGCATGAACTCCCTAGGTTCTGGCGGGGCCTCTGGGCTGGGTCTCTGGCCACCCAGGCCCCTTTCCACCCACCTAACCTCTAGCAGCCCCCAGCCTTAGGCTCAGCACCCCTGCCTGTGCTTCAGGGACCCCTCTCGACACCCCTGCCCCTCTGGCACCCCTGGGATTTTCCCCTTTGCGGGCATATCCTGGGCACCTTGTGTGTGCCCTTGGCCAGTCAGCAGGCCTGGTGGGCTGAGTCCAGGGCTGCTAGCTCTCCTGTTGGCCTCCAGTGGAGATGGCATAGGGTCCTGCCTGCTGGTAGCCAAGGGCTGGGGCAGTGCCGGGTCCTGTCTTTGCGGGTGCAGGGGTGCGGTCAGCTGTATGGGCAGTTGGAACCCACCTCCAGGCCCTCCTGCCTCTTCCGCGGAAAAAGTTTGTGTCTCCTCTGTGGCCTGGCAGCAGCCATGTTCCCCCAGGTCCTCCCCATGAGGGGCCTCTGTCCTTTGGAAGATCACTCCTGGGGCGTCGAGCGTCTAAGCCAGGGCTCGGCAGGAGAGGCTCTTAATTGTTTCTGAGTCACGGCGCTTTTGTTGTGTTTCAAGAGAACAGCTTGTCAAAACAAGACGCCAGCCGGACTGAGGTGGTTTCTAAGAAGGAGCTTCACAGCTGTTTCCCACTTGTCATCTTTATGAGCAGAAAACGTGAAGTGTGTTTACAACCTAGCTTTGCACATTGTCAGATTTTCCCCAGCACCCTCCAGAAGTGCAAAAGCCCGGCTTCCTAGCCTCAGGCTGTCCCGCGTGTCTGAGCAGTCACTCTCCCAGGCCAAGCTGGCCTTAGGATGGGGCTCTGGCCAGGCCTGCCTGTCCCGCTACAGCGGCCTGGCCTATCTCCTGTGATGGAGGAGTGGCCCCGGACGCATATCCTCCCTATGTTGGTGGGAGCAGTGGCAGGACCAGTGGCAGCGAGCAGGACAGGCGGCTGTCTCTTCACCCAGGGACCTTGTCACCAGGATTCGCATGTCCTCCTGGCTTTGGGGATGGGCCATCTGTGTTCCATGGTGGGTCTCCCTGTGGACACATTTGGGGGCCCTGGAGCATCTCTGGGCAGCCTGACAGAGTCGGGAGATGTCTCTCCGCCGCTCACTCTGACCTGGAGAGGTGAATGGGGCCTTGGCTGCTGCTCGGGGCTGTGTGTTGAGGGCTCAGTGGAGGTTGGGTCCAGGATGTGGCTCGGAGCAGCAGGTCCCCTCCCCTGGAGCCGGCGGTCTCTGGGTAGGGGCAGGTCTTGGGGCTTAGGCCAAGATGCCTCTCCTAGGTGGTGGGCACATCAAAGAGGTCATCGTGGGTGCTGAGGCGGAGCCGGGGGACAGTGAGATGGCCGAGGCCCCGGGCAGCCCCCACCAGCAGGGCCTGGGGCTCGCAGGGGAGGGCGAGCCGGCCCAGGTGAAGCTACTGGTGAACAAGGATGGCCGCTATGTGTGTGCACTGTGTCACAAGACCTTCAAGACGGTGAGCCGGTGTGCGGGGAGCCAGTGTGTGGGTGGCAAGCCCCCTCCTGTTCCCCTAGGAGGGCCCTGAGCTGCCATGCCCTCCCCCACAGGGCAGCATCCTCAAGGCCCACATGGTCACTCACAGCAGCCGCAAGGACCACGAGTGCAAGCTCTGTGGGGCCTCCTTCCGCACCAAGGGCTCCCTCATCCGGCACCACCGGCGGCACACGGGTGAGCTGGCCGCACCTGGGGCCGGAGCCCTGCAGCCCCCGATGGCGGGCCCTGGGGAGCCCCCCGCCTGTCTTCACCTTGTCACCTTGTTGCCAGCCTGCTGGGGCTGCCTGGGGCTGACTAGGTTCTCTCTGCAGACGAGCGCCCCTACAAGTGCTCCAAGTGTGGGAAGAGCTTCCGGGAGTCGGGCGCACTGACCCGGCACCTCAAGTCTCTCACCCCCTGCACGGAGAAAATCCGCTTCAGTGTGAGCAAGGATGTGGCTGTCAGCAAAGAGGACGCGCCTGCAGGTCAGCGTGACGCAGCAGCTGCCTGGTCCCGGGGACTGGCTGTGGACCCAGCCACCACTGGGGTGTGTGTGGGAGCTTCACTCCCTCACTCTACTTTGAAGGGTCTGGAGCTGGAGCTGCCACCTTGGGGACAATCACATCATCGGTGACAGGCGAGCCCATAGAGACTTCACCTGTGATTCACCTGGTGACAGATGCCAAGGGCACCGTCATCCACGAAGTCCACGTCCAGATGCAGGAGCTGCCCCTGGGCATGAAAACCCTGGCCCCAGAGGTGGGGGTGACGGGGGGCCCTGAAGGGCTGCTCTGTCTTCTGCCTGCTCGGTGCCAGTCTTTGTTCTGAGCACTGGCTCCAGGGGTCTGGGCCAGGCAGGCGAGGGCTGGAAGAGCAGGGCCGGTGGGAACACCATGGGGGTCTGAGGGTTTGCACAAGGCTCCTGGCATGGGTCTGCCCCATGGGGTGGGTGCTGGATGCCAGGCTGCCTGGCCAGCCTCCTCTCTCTGCCTCCCCTGCAGCCCCCCGTCTCCCAGGAGCTCCCCTGCTCCAGCGAGGGCAGCCGAGAGAACCTGCTGCACCAGGCCATGCAGAACTCCGGCATCGCCCTTGAGCGCGCCGCTGGGGAGGAGGGTGCCCTGGAGCCAGCCCCTGCTGCTGGGTCCAGTCCCCAGCCTCTGGCAGAGGCAGCCCCGCAGCTGCCGGTACTGGAAGTGCAGCCGCTAGAGACAGTAGGTGCCAGCACCACCTGCAGGCTCCTCTCAGGGCTGGATCCTGGGGGCTGTCCCCATGCTGGCCTTTGCACTCCCTGAAGTGGCTTTCTGCAGTGACTTTGTCCATTGATCTGTTTACTGCCTTCCCTGGGGCCACGAGGGAGCCTGCCAGGGTGGGGCCCGTGGTTGTGTTCTTGGCACTGCCAGGGCACAGCCTGCCTCAGGTGCTGGAGGCCTTCCTGTGGTTCCCCAGCAGGTGGCCAGCGAGGCCTCAGCGGTGCCCAGGACTCACCCGTGTCCTCAGTGCAGTGAGACCTTCCCGACAGCAGCCACCCTGGAGGCCCACAAGAGGGGCCACACCGGTGGGTGATGGGCGGGTGTGTGGCCCACAGCAGTGGATGGGCTCTAGGTGACCGGGGTGCCTCTGGGTGTCCAGGGTG
Source organism: Piliocolobus tephrosceles (assembly GCF_002776525.5). Lineage (NCBI taxonomy): Eukaryota > Metazoa > Chordata > Mammalia > Primates > Cercopithecidae > Piliocolobus > Piliocolobus tephrosceles. The sequence goes on along the minus strand of NC_045450.1, from coordinate 744,506 downwards.
GGTCCATAGACAGCAGGGAGCCAGGGGAGCTGTGGGCAGGTGGCAGGTGGCCTGCAGGGCCCACTGGTGATGGGCCTGGCCTGATGTGTGTGGCTGCAGGGCCGAGGCCGTTCGCCTGCATGCAGTGTGGCAAGGCCTTCCCCAAGGCCTACCTGCTCAAGAAGCACCAGGAGGTGCACGTGCGTGAGCGCCGCTTCCGCTGTGGCGACTGCGGGAAGCTCTACAAGACCATCGCCCATGTTCGCGGCCACCGGCGCGTCCACTCAGACGAGCGGCCATACCCTTGTCCCGAGTGTGGCAAGCGCTACAAGACTAAGGTGGGCCTCTGGCCCCAGGACCCTGGCACCTGACCCCCCATCCTGCTCCCTGGCCCTGGCCCCGGTGCACCCCCTTCCCTGCCTCCACCGTGCTCAGTCTTGACCCAGCCCCTCCCTTGGGCCAGAAGTGGGAGGGGAGAGCTGTGGTCTGTTGTGGCCGAGGCCAGGCTGGCACTGACAGGTGTCTCCACAGAACGCACAGCAGGTGCACTTCCGGACACATCTGGAGGAGAAGCCGCATGTGTGCCAGTTCTGCAGCCGTGGCTTCCGAGAGAAGGGCTCGCTGGTGCGGCATGTGCGACACCACACAGGCGAGAAGCCATTCAAGTGCTACAAGTGCGGCCGTGGCTTCGCTGAGCACGGCACGCTGAATCGGCACCTGCGCACCAAAGGTCTGGGCCCGTGGAGGCGGGAGGAGGAGGGGAGGGGCTGTGGCTCCCCAAGCCCTGACTGAGTCCCCACCCGCAGGGGGCTGCCTGCTGGAGGTGGAGGAGTTGCTGGTGTCCGAGGAGAGCCCCGCGGCAGCCACCACCGTCCTCGCGGAGGACCCGCACACAGTGTTGGTGGAGTTCTCGTCCGTGGTAGCTGACACCCAGGAGTATATCATTGAGGTGGGTGTGGGGCCCTGGGGCCAGGTTGGGACCCAGGGGCAACCAAAGCTGACATCTATCCTTCTGCCCATCTGCCCAGGCCACTGCGGATGACGCGGAGACCAGTGAGGCCACGGAGATCATCGAGGGCACCCAGACGGAGGTGAGGGGTGGGGCGGGCGGGGGCAGGGAGGCTCCCTGGCGCAGCGGCTTTCGCTGAGCCGTGGCCCTGCAGGTGGACAGCCACATCATGAAGGTGGTGCAGCAGATTGTGCACCAGGCCAGCGCCGGCCACCAGATCATTGTGCAGAATGTCACCATGGATGAGGAGACAGCGCTGGGCCCAGAGGCGGCTGCTGCCGACACCATCACCATCGCAACCCCTGAGAGCCTGACAGAACAGGTGGCCATGACACTGGCCTCAGCCATCAGCGAGGGCACTGTGCTTGCCACCCGGGCAGGGGCGAGTGGCACTGAACAGGCCACTGTGACCATGGTGTCATCAGAGGACATTGAGATCCTGGAGCATGCAGGCGAGCTGGTCATCTCCTCACCAGAGGGCCAGCTGGAGGTGCAGACGGTCATCGTCTAGCATGAGGTCTGCAGGGTCCTGGCCGGGCAGGGACAGGGCAGAGGACCTGAGCGCCCTACCCACGCCCGCCTGGCCTGGTAGAGAAGAGGGCACAGAATGGAGGCGCCCCAAGATGGGCAGTGTACATAAGAGTTTCTTGTTGCTTTACAATAAAACATGAGAACCTGCAGCTTGTGATGTTGTGGCAGTGGCAGCCTCCGTGGATGGTGCCACCACCTTTGCCCAGGTCCCGGCAGCAGCACCTGCCTCCCAAGCCACCCCTAGACTCACGTGCCTGGCCGCCCCGCCCAGAGGCTCCCGCCAGCCCTGGCGGCGCCTTGGTGGCGCGTGGGTGTCATTGGCATGTTGACCAACAGCCTCCTGCCCTGCTCAGCTGGAGCTGTGCCCCCAGCTGCACTGCCTGAGGCCTGTGGGTAGGTGGGAGGACCAGGGATGGGGACAGGGAGATCTGGGAGCCTTGGCCTCCACCACAGGGTGAGCAGGTGGAGCAGCAGGAGATGCTGGGCAAGGAGTGTGGCTGGTCCTTCCTGTGCTGCCTTCCTTTCCCTGGAGGGATTCTGCTCAGGGAGAGAGTCTCAGGCGACCTAGTTTCCAGGAGTGGGGACAAGAACAGCCACACCGGGATGTGGCTGACCGTCTACCTCCATCCTAGGGGGCTGGCAGGGGCTTCTGGGATGGTTTTGGGACAGGCCTGGGGCACCAGAAGAGGCTCAGGCAGGTCTCCCGCCCCTTACCCTGGGGGTCTCCATGGGAATGAAAGCCAGGAGTTCATCAGGCACCCAGCTGGGTCGAGGGGGCGGGACCCAGCGCAGCCCAGCCCCTCCCTGGACCAGGACCTCAAATACCGGCCCCTGTCCTGGTGCCAGAGCTGCTGCTAGAGGGAGTCAGTGCAGTCCTGTGTCAGACACGCCCGCAGCCTGGACCCGGGATCCCCATTCCCCTAGAACCCCTGAGCCTCGGGCCTCCGCACCCACATCCAAGGTGAGTCTCTCCGCTGGCTGAGCTGGGGCTGGATGGGTCAGACTCTCTATTCCGGCTGCAGCTTCCCGCGCAGTGAGAAGGCAGCGGTCCCTGAGAGCCTAGCAGTGCCCTGGGAGCCTGCAGAGCGCAGGGGCGGATTCTGCGTCGCACTGGCTGTCACGGGGCGGCCTCGGAGGAGAGGGGTGGGTCGGTGGGTCTGACAACAGGTCTGCGTAGGCGGCCGCTTCTGTCCCTCCCAGGCCCTCGCTCCCCGCAATGGGCGGGCCCCGGGCCCTGCTGGCCGCGCTCTGGGCGCTGGAAGCCGCCAGGGCCGCGGCGCTTCGCATCGGAGCCTTCAACATCCAGAGCTTCGGCGACAGCAAAGTGTCAGACCCGGCTTGCGGCAGCATCATCGCTAAGGTGGGGCCCCGGCCGGGGCGGGGCTGGGTGGCGTTTGGGGGTGCTGGCCACGCTGACCCCGCACCCGCGACTCCTCCCCAGATCCTGGCGGGTTATGACCTCGCGCTGGTGCAGGAGGTGCGAGACCCAGACCTCAGCGCTGTGTCCACGCTCATGGAGCAGATCAACAGGTGTGGTGGGCAGGGCCCCTCGTCTCCACCCCCAACCAGGATCTCGCCCCGGCGTGGCGCCCTGACCCTGAGCGGGCCCTGTCTCTGCAGGGTGTCCGAGCACGAGTACAGCTTTGTGAGCAGCCAGCCCCTGGGCCGGGATCAGTACAAGGAGATGTACCTGTTCGTGTACAGGTGAGGGGCGGACCACAGTGAGGGGCGCGCGGTGCCGCAGGTGGGAGGTTCAGGGCGTCCCCCACATCTCCTAGGAAGGACGCGGTGTCTGTCGTGGACACATACCAGTACCCGGACCCCGAGGACGTCTTCAGCCGCGAGCCCTTCGTGGTCAAGTTCTCGGCCCCCGGCTCAGGTGAGCGGGCCCCGCCCCCCCCCTGCCGCGGGCCCGCCCCCCCCCCCCCGCCGGGACCTGACGCCGCGACCCCTTCCCGCAGCAGCGCAGAAGCTGGTGCTGATCCCGCTGCACGCGGCGCCGCATCAAGCCGTAGCGGAGATCGACGCGCTCTACGACGTGTACCTGGACGTGATCGACAAGTGGGGCACCGACGTAAGCCCACCCCTCGGTCCCGGGGTCCCTGCAGGCGCGCCCCGGGGGTCTGGGCCATGAGGGCGGGACCTCGACGGCCCCTGGGGCGGCTCAGACCCGGCTCCGCGGCACCCGCAGGACATGCTGTTCCTGGGCGACTTCAACGCCGACTGCAGCTATGTGCGGGCGCAGGACTGGGCCGCCATCCGCCTGAGGAGCAGTGAGGTCTTCAAGTGGCTCATCCCTGACAGCGCCGACACCACGGTGGGCAACTCAGACTGTGCCTACGACCGCATCGTGGCCTGCGGCGCCCGCCTGCGCCGAAGCCTGAAGCCCCAGTCGGCCACCGTGCACGACTTCCAGGAGGAATTCGGCCTGGACCAGACTCAGGCGAGTAGGCCGTGGGGCGGCGCTGGTCCTGGGTCCCCATAGCCCGGGCGCACGCAGACAGTAGGGAGGGGCAGCACCCAAGGAGGGGCCACCTCAGCTCCCCTCCCTGCACCAGGGATCATTTCCAAGGGCCCTGGAGAGCCTGGCCCACCCCATGTGGAGCTCCGGGCAGGCATGGTACCTTGCCTTTCCCTCAAAGGGCCAATGGTGACACCCTCTGCCCCGGCCCCTGCCCCACCGCAGGCAGCAGCAGGGGTGGGCACCTAGGCCTCACCGGCCCTTCCCGCAGAGGCAGTGGCTTGTGGACACCCAGTGGGCCCATCCCGGTGGCTGGGGTGCACTTTTCCCCTGAGGCTCTTTCTCGCCCCCCAGGCTCTCGCCATCAGCGACCACTTTCCGGTGGAGGTGACCCTCAAGTCCCACAGATGACTCGCGGCCTGGCTGGGGCATGCCATCTGCAGACCCTGGCCCTGAGGAATGGCCCCACAGTGGTCCCTTCAGGGTAGCAGCCACCCTTCAGTGAGGCTCCAAGGCAGAGTTGGCTGGGCGTGGACCAGGGGCCATGGACACGTAATGGGCTGCCCTGCAACTCCGTTCCCCATCTGTGAGACGGGCTGCATCCAGCGACCTCAGGGGGTGTTGTGAGCCCCATGAGGGGCACAGAGGGCACTGCCTGGCAAATCTCTGCTCAATAAATGAGCCACTCCCAGCCGGGCCCCACAGCTTGGCTCCCAGGCCTCTGTCCTTCCTAGGGACCTAGCCTCAGCTCCTCAGGGGCAGTCCGCTTCCCTGAGGAAATGCAGCTCAGGGAGGCAGGCTCTGGGTATGTCTTGGGCTGCCCACCCCGTGTCCTGATGGGACTTCGCCGCCTCCAGAGCCTGTTGGCCCCGGAAGGCAGCTCAGGGACCCTCCTTGCTCATTCTCTGTGCTAACTACAAATGCTCTCAGGAGCCTGTACTCTGAGCACAGCTGGGACAGGGATGGCGCCGACACACCAGCCTCCTGGGCCCTTGGGGGTCTCAGAATAGCTCTCCCCAGGCCCACCCTGCAGCCCCAACTCCAGGGCCCGGCGGGGGCCCCCAGGCACTTGTCTCAGGAGCCCGGTCTCACCCAGCACTGCAAGGGGAGGCTGGCCCCAGTCGGTCGGCAGTCCTGGAGCTTTTGGGGAGCCTGAGAGCAGTAGGTGGGCTGGACTCCTTCCTGCCGAGGTAGGTGGCTTGGGACTAAGGTCCCGTGCAAAGAACTGCACAGCTCGCTATGGCTCAGACCTTCAAGTTTGCTGCCCTGTGCCCTGGGCAAGGCCACCACATTAGGATTGGGAATAGGCAGGCCCATGGGTCCACTGGGTCACTGATGGCGGCCTGATGAGGTTTCTGGTTTTTGAAACATCACATCTTAGCAAGGTGTGGGAACTTGGTCTGAATTGCATGGGAGGAAAAACCTTTGTTTCAAGGATTTGGATGAGTTTGGTTCTTGTAAAATCCTTCTTAAAGGACATTTGGAGCCCTGGCAGCACAGCTGCCTCCAGAGTTCCACTCCCGCCGGCTCAGGATACCCCAGTTGCTCTGATTCACTGTCCACTCCCTTCATCCTGATGAGTAAGGGCAGTGGCCAAAAGGCTTTTCTCTGGGGAGTCCTGTGTGGGTCTTGGGGGCCAAGACCACCTGGCCTCACACCTAAGAGCAGGCAGTCCAAAGGCCGGAATGGACGACCAGGGACTTGATTTACGATTCTGCCTTGGGAATGGAGACACTCAGTGGTGACCTCACCAGGTCCAGAATGGCGCCCCCTGCCAGTCACAATCCCAGGTCAAAAGGCTGCCCTCAACTCCCCTTGCCTGCGGGACACAGGCACCCGTGTGTGTTTGTGTGTGGCTGGGCCTTGGGCCACCGGGCTATGAGGAACAGGAACTTCTATGTAAAATCAGTCAAACGAAACGCTGGCAGTAATTTTAAGTTGAAAAATGCCTTGTTTAAGACCTCCCTGGGACCCAGAGGGGCACGCATGGCTCTAAGTCTGTGGCAGCCCAGCCGTTAGCGTTTCTTTTCTTTGAGCCTCTCTAAGTACAGCTGCAGGGACTTCTGGATGGAGTCTTTGGAGATGAAGCTGACGAAGTTCTGCACGTCCGCATCACGCTGCGTGATCAGGCGGCTGGCTGTGGCCTTTCGCATCATGGCCTTCGTCAGCTGTCGAGCATGGTCTAAAGAAAATGGGACCTACCACTGAAATCCCGCTTTCAGGGCAGTGGAGTGACTCCCAACTTACATTTATTTATTTATTTTTTTGAGATGGAGTCTTGCTCTGTTGCCCAGGCTGCAGTGGTGGGATCTCGGCTCACTGCAGCCTCTGCCTCCTGGGTTCAAGTGATTCTCCTGCATCAGCCTCCCGAGTAGCTGGGATTACAGGCATGCGCCACCACACCCAGCTAATTTTGCATTTTTAGTGGAGATGGGTTTCCCCATGTTGGCCAGGCTGGTCCTGAACTCCCGAGCTCAGGTGATCCACCCATCTCAGCCTCCCAAAGTGCTGGGATTACAGGCGTGAGCCACCACACCCAGCCCTAATTTTTTTTTTTTGTTGAGGTGGAG
>NC_045450.1:719644-737856 GCF_002776525.5 Piliocolobus tephrosceles | reverse complement strand
CGGGCTGGAGTACTGTGGCCGGATCTCAGCTCACTGCAAGCTCCGCCTCCCGGGTTCACGCCATTCTCCTGCCTCAGCCTCCCGAGTAGCTGGGACTACAGGCACCCGCCACCTCGCCTGGCTAGTTTTTTGTATTTTTTTTAGTAGAGACGGGGTTTCACCGTGTGTTAGCCAGGATGGTCTCGATCTCCTGACCTTGTGATCCGCCCGTCTCGGCCTCCCAAAGTGCTGGGATTACAGGCTTGAGCCACCGCGCCCGGCCTTCTTTTTTTTTTTTTAAGAGAAAGATCTTCTCTGTCACCCACACTAGAGTGCAGTAGTGTGATCATGACTCACTGCAGCCTTGAATTCCTGGGCTCAGGTGATCCTCTCACCTCAGCCTCCCAAGTAGCTGGGACTACAGGCGTGCACCACACCGCCTGACCAATTTTGTATTATTTATTTTTGAGATGGAGTCTCTCTCTGTCACCCAGGCTGCACTACAGTGGCATGATCTCAGCTCACTGCAACCTCTACCTCCTAGGTTCAAGCAATTCTCCTGTCTCAGCCTCCTGAGTAGCTGGGATTATAGGAGCGTCATCACGCCGGGCTAATTTTTGTATTTTTAGTAGAGAAGGGGTTTCACCATGTTGGTCAGGCTGATCTTGAACTCCTGACCTCAGGTGATCCACTCGCCTTGGCCTCCCAAATTGCTGGGATTACAGGCGTGAGCCACCGTGCCCGGCCACTTAACGTGTTATTTTCACTCAATTATATTATGAAGAATATTTCCATGGTGCAGGAGGCTGAGGCAGGAGAATGGCGTGAACCCAGGAGGTGGAGGTTGCAGTTAAGCTGAGATTGTGCCACTGTACTCCAGCCTGAGGGACTGAGTGAGACTCTGTCTCAAAAAAAAAAAGAGAAAAAACAAATTTTTTTTCCATGGCACTGAATATTCTCTTACAGGACGGGAAATGGCAGAACAGCCTTCAGTTACTTGTATCAGGGTTGGTAAATCTGGCTTCCCAAGGCCCTGAAGCTATGAATGGTTTTTACTTTTTTTGAGACCGAATCTCACTGTCGCCCAGGCTGGAGTGCAGTGGCATGATCTTGGCTCACTGCAACCTCAGCCTCCCAGGTTCAAGTGCTTCTCTGGCCTCAGCCTCCCAGGTTCAAGTGCTTCTCTGGCCTCAGCCTTCCCAAGTAGCTGGGATTATAGGCACCTGCCTCCACACCTGGCTAAGTTTTATATTTTTAGTAGAGACGGGGTTTCGCTATGTTGGCCAGGCTGGTCTCAAACTCCTGACCTCAGGTGATCCACCCACTTTGGCATCTCAAAGTGCTCGGATTACAGGCCTGAGCTACTGTGCTGGGCTGGTTTTTACATTTTTGAGGAGTTGAAAATCAAAAGGTTAGTATTTTGTGACAAGTGAAAATTATGTGAAACTCAAATTTCAATGTCCATAAATCTTTTTTTTTTTTTCTTCTGAGATGGAGTCTTGCTCTGTCACCCAGGCTGGAGTACACTGGCATGATCTTGGTTCACTCCAACCTCTGCCTCCCAAGTTCAAGTGATTCTCCTGCCTCAACCTCCCAAGTAGCTGTAATTACAGGCACATGCCACCATGCCCGGCTCATTTTTGTCTTATTTTTTTTTTTTCTTTGAGATAGAGTCTTGCTCTGTTGCCCAGGCTGGAGTGCAGTGGTGTGATCTTGGCTCATTGCAAGCTCTGCCTCCCGGGTTCACGCCATTCTCCTGTCTCAGCCTCCCAAGTAGCTGGGACGACAGGCGCCTGCAACCATGCCCGGCTAATTTTTGTATGTTTAGTAGAGATGGGGTTTCACTGTGTTAGCTAGGATGGCCTCGATCTCCTAACCTTGTGATCCACCCGCCTCGGCCTCCCAAAGTGCTGGGATTACAGGCGTGAGCCACCATGCCCGGCCCATTTTTGTATTTTTAGTAGAGATGGGGTTTCACCACGTTGGCCAGGCTGGTCTCGAACTCCTGATCTCAAGTGATCTGCCTGCCTCAGCCTCCCAAAGTGCTGAGATTACAAGGTGTGAGCCACCGCGCCTGGCCCAGTGTCCATAAAGCTTTGCCAGAACACAGCTACACCTGTCAGTTTACGTCTCCTCCGTGGCTGCTTTCTGCCACAAAGGTCTTACCTACAGAGCCCACAAGCCACCTGGCCCTTTAGAGACACCATTTGCTGGGCCTGGTGTATACCGTCACTGACATGACCAGCTCTATTTCTATGAAGTGGACAATTGTCTTTGTGGTAGGTTGAAAAGTGTGTCCCAAAAGATAGGTCCAATTCCTAACCACGGCTCTGGAACCTGGAAGTGTGACCTTATTTGGAAAGCGTCTCTGCAGATGTAATTAAGTTGGGATCATCTTGGATTTAGGGTAGGTCCTAAATCACATGGCAGGCGTCCTGAGAATGGAGAGAGAGACCTGAGACCCATGAAAACACAGGGGAGAAATCCGCGTAAGGATGGAGGCAGAGATTAGAGCAAGGCATCCACAAGCCCAGGGAGGCCTGGAGCCAGCAGAAGTGGGCAGAGGCACGAAGGAGCCTCCCCTGGAGCCCAGGGAGGAAGGGCAGCCCTGCCCACACCTTGATTTTGCACCTCTGGTCTCCAGCACCGTGAGATCAACTTCTGTGGTCTGGGCCACCCGGTCTGTGCTGCGTTGTTACAGCAGTCTCCTGACACCCACATGACTGTGATTCTGAACAGTCTCCTGCAGTCACGATGTCCACAGAGAACCTCTGGGTGGAGAACCTTCTGGTCTCCCCAGCATCATTGGGCACCCGCCATGCCCTGTGCCTCACCTGGCGTGGTCATCCACTGGGCTATCACTGACAGCGCAGTGCTCTGCACCTGCTCCTCTGGGACCACCTGGTCCACTATGCCCACTTGCAGGGCCTCTGCTGGTGGGAAGAGTAGCCCCAGCTGCAGTGCACGCTCGGCCGCCCGGTGCCCGATGACATTCTCCAGGGTGTCTTTGAACCTGGAACGCAGACACCCGCTTACCACGTGGCCCCAGGTGGGTCGGTTCCCTCCACGACAAGCATGGAGTGTGGCTGCAGCCCTGGGCCTTACCAGAAAGGGGCGACGATACCCAGCTGGGTCTCGTTGAGTCCTATGCAGTACCTGGGGTTGTCTGCCAGGACACGGTAGTCACAGGTCAGGGTCATCAGGCAGCCTCCGGCAGGGCAGGCTCCCTGTAGGGAGAGGCCGGACAGGGCTCTTAGACTCTTAGGTGCTGCTGGTCCCAACCGCGTTCCAGAGGGCTGGGTCCCCAAACCCCGCAGGGCTCCATACCCACAATGGTTTGGGCTGGGCTGGGTGTGCACCAGGAAATGGATGGGGAAGGAACTGGCCCCTTAGTGCTCGGCAAGGAGGGTCTGAGGCTCGTCCTCAGCCCAGGGTCATTAGTTCTTAGACAACAGAAAATCACTTTTTAAAACCATTCAGTTAGGGGAGCAAGTTGCTTGTCCTCTCAGAGCTTTTACTCAATGCTAAAATGCCACATAAGGATTTAGTCAGAGCTGTCATGCCCCACGGGGACCCATTACCACCCCAGCAGCTAGCGCCCCCAGAATGTCCTGGGAACCCCACACTTACCCTGGTCCTGGGAACCCCACACTCACCCTGTGGTCACTGCAGGCACCCACTGCCCCGCACAGGACCCATCCTGTCTGCATGGCCATGCACCCTTGAGGCTTCTCTCACACCAGCCCTCCCCTTCACCAGGCTCCGGCCCGCACCCAACTTGTCACAGCCACCCCACGGGACACCCTGGTTCCCGAGGTGGAGGCTCCACGTTGTCCTCAGCTTCCCCGGCCTTCCTTGGGGAGGGATAGAGTGATGTTTCCAAATGTGGGTCCGACCACCCACTCACCACACACAGCCTCCACCCAGGCTGGCATCAACCCCAGGCCCTGCTCCCTACCCACTGGCTCTTTTCTGGGTCTTGTCTGCCAGACCCAGGCCAGGCCCCTCACCTGAGGCCCACCTTTTCAACACGCCATGCGGTCTGCAATGGCACTCATCTGTGCACATCTCAGGGTCTCCCCAACCATTCCCTTCCCCTGTGAGAGATTCCAAGGGCAGGACAGTGTCTGCCCCACCCGCCGGGGCTGGCCCAGATGAGGCGGCGAGGCCACCTGGGAGTGGGGACACTCACATTGATGGCGGAGACCAGCACCAGGTTGGACTGGTAGAACCGCAGCCACAGCTCCTGCACTGCCTTCCAGTACTCAGCATAGTGGGCGGGGCTCCTCCCACACATCTCTGTCAGGTCCAGGCCGGCTGAGAAGACACCCGGGCAGTCCTGCAGGGGGCGCCAGGGCCACACACCCATCAGAGTCCACCTCCCAGCTGGCATCACAGCAGGAAGACTGAGGAGCCCAAGTGCCCAAGGCATAGCAGGGCCAGGTCACACTCAGGGTGTGGGTGCTGCCCCCATGAGCCAGGACTAGGCGCTCCAAGGACTCGGCCTAGGTTTCTCCTGGACCCGGCTTCCCTGTACTTTCCAGAACATTCTTCCCTTTCCCGCTTCAAACTGGAAAGGAGACGACAGGCAGGGCCAGGCACCTCCCAGGGACATCAGAGCGCCGGCCCTCTGGCTCCGCACGCCCGGCTCGGGCAGAGGAACCCCGAGGTGTGGTGAAGACTCCTGAGAGTTCAGAGGAGATGCATGTTCTGAATCATTCACCCGCAAAGGGCCAAGCAAGCCACGGACCGCCGTGTGGACCAGGAAGTGCTAGGGTGGGAGAAGGATCTGGAAAGTGTGGGTTTCTCAGGAGCTACCAAGGGCGGGCGAGGGGTGAGCACAGGTGGAAGGGACCCTCCCATGGCTAGAGTAGCGGGTGCCAGCACGGGGGCCTCAGACGCCCAGTCAGGGCTGCTGGCCAGGAAGGTGGGCTTGGGGAGGAGTGGAAAACCCACCCTGGGGCCCCTGCACGGTCACAGCACCCTGAGCAAACAACAAAGGTGCCTTCCCCTCTGCACGACACAGCACGTTTTCCTCCCGAGGGCCAGATGCCCCAAGGCTGTGGGTGAACTTGTTCCTGCAGCCAAACCCAGCTCACCCTGATTCACACAAGCAGAGCTGGGCAGATGTTTACCCCACACTGTCCACAGAAAGGACAACAACCACCTAATGTGTGTGAGGAGGCGGGGGCCGGGACAGATGGGATGACCTCCACATCCTCAGGTCATGTGAAAAAGCCAGGAGCGGTGCGGGTGTGCAACGCAGCTCCACTGTGCCCAAACAGACGTGAGCTGCCGCCGCACAGAATGGGCAGGCGGGTTCTTTGTTTCTACAAAACGCGTTCTACTTCCATTACTCAAGACCCAGACCCGGTGTGGCGGCTCATGCCTGTAATCCCAGAGCTTTGGGAGGCCAAGATGGGAGGACTGCTTGAGGCCAGGAGTTCAAGACCAGCCTGGGCAACACAGCAAGACCCCATCTGTACAAAAAAGTAAAAATTAAGCAAAAAAATTAACCAGGTGCAATGGCTCACACCTGTAATCCTAGCACATCGGGAAGCGGAGGTGGGAGGACTGCTTGAGCCCAGGAGTTCAAGACCAACATGGGCAACGAAGACACTGTCTCTACCAAAAATTTTAAAAATTTTCAAGATTCAAGAACCACTTGAACCCAGGAGGCGGAGGTTGTAGTATCACGTCACTGTACTCCAGCCTGGGCAACAGAGAGAGATTCTGTCTCAATAAATACATAAGGCTGGACGTGGCCAGCACTTTGGGAGGACAAGGTGGGCGGATCACTTGAGGTCAGGAGTTCTAGGCCAGGCCCTGTAAAGCTACCCCAGCCTCCGAGGACCCCTCACTCCCGTCACCTCGGCCATGGCCCACCTCCCCTCAGGGGTCTCATCCTCCTGGGCCTGACACTACTTATTGCCCCTCCGCGACCCTGGTAATGACACCGTTCCCACAGATGCCACGCCTAGCGTTCGCCAGCACTCAGGCAACACTCAGAGTCCCCTGCACAAGAACTCAGAGCAAAGAGGTTCACCCTCTGAGAACTTGCCCCGAAGACTGGCCCACAGAGGATCAGAGAGCACGGGCATGGTTCGCAGGACTGGCTCAGGGCACCCAAGTGATCCCAGCGGGGAGCACCTCAGGAGCGCACCACCAGGTGTACTTAGGGTCCAAGGTGACCCCATAGATGCATGGCTCTCCCTCACTCGCTGCCCACGGCTCTCCCCAGTGTCCGCCTGGACAGCGGCCCAGGCCAGGAAGGGTGTCCCCCGGGAATTCTGTCTACCGGGAAGGACGTATCCCGGGAAGGCTCTCTCGGGAAAGCCGTCTCCTGGGAAGGTTATCTCCCAGACTGGTCCACCCTCACCTTTGGGAATGATCTGCTTGAGGCCCGTGACAGTTTGGGTCCCTGCTGGGGCACACCCAGACCGTGCTCCTGGAAGCCTCCCGTGGAGACACCTGGAGTCCAGGGTGGTGGGGCTGCTGGCTGCCTGCACCACCTGTCAGGAGGCTCTGCCTCTTCCCATGTGCAACAGGCCTGTGCTCCTATCAGAGAACTCGGGGGCAGGGGTAGGGAGCGGAACGGACACCTACGGAGGTCAGGACGACACCGCGGAAGCTCTTGTCATTCTCTAGCTTCTCCAGGCAGATGACCAGCTCCGTCAGAAACTCCAGGCTCAGGGTGTTCACTGGGGGGTTCTTCAGTTTCATCACAGCCACCCCTAATTTAAAAAATGAGAAAACAGAACGCTCACACCTGGCACTGGAAAGGCACTCTGACGAGCTTGCACCCTCAACCAAGCCATGATAGCTGTGCATTTGGGGGGTTTGGTTCATTTATTTATTTATTTATTTAGAGACGGAGTCTCGCTCTGTAGCCCAGGCTGGGGTGCAGTGGCCCGATCTCGGCTCACTGCAAGCTCTGCCTCCAGGGTTCACGCCATTCTCCTGCCTCAGCCTCCCGAGTAGCTGGGACTACAGGCGCCTGCCACCACGACCGGCTAATTCTTCTGTATTTTCAGTAGAGACAGGGTTTCACTGTGTTAGCCAGGATGGTCTCAATCTCCTGACCTTGTGATCCGCCCACCTCGGCCTCCCAAAGTGTTGGGATTACAGGTGTGAGCTACCGTGCCCGGTCCTATTTTTTTTTGAGATGGAGTTTCGCTCTTGTTGGAGAGCAATGGGGTGATCTTGGCTCACCGCAGCCTCCGCCTCCTGGGTTCAAGCGATTTGACTGCCTCAGCCTCCTGAGTAGCTGGGATTACAGGTGCGTGCCACTACACCCAGCTAATTTTGTATTTTTAGTAGAGACGGGGTTTCTCCATGTTGGTCAGGCTGGTCTTGAACTCCCGACCGCAGGTGATCCACTTGCCTCGGCTTCCCAAAGTGCCAGGATTACAGGTGTCAGCCACAGTGCCCGGCCTGGGGGTTATTTTTTATTAATTATTATTATTTTTGAGACAGAGTCTCGCTGTATCACCCAGGCTGGAGTGTAGGGGTGCAATCTCCGCTCACTGCAGCTTTGACCTCCTGCGCTCCAGTGATCCTCCCAACTCAGCCTGCTGAGTAGCTGGGATTACAGGCACGGGCCACCATGCCCAGTTAATTTTTTTGATTTTTTAATACAGACGAAGTCTCATTTTGTTGCCCAGGCTGGTCTTGAACTCCTGAGTTCAAGTGGTCCTTCTGCCTCAGGCTCCCAAAGTGCTAGAGTACAGGAGTGAGCCTATGGTTTTTTAAATTGAAGTAAGATCGATATAACATAAATTAACAATTTCATTTATTCTATATAAACTGCATGCTTTTTAAATTAACCATTTTCTTTCTTTCTCTTTCCTTCATTTTTTTTTTGAGACGGAGTCTCACTCTGTCGTCCAGACTGGAGTGCAGTGGCGTGATCTCGGCTCGCTGTAAGCTCTGCCTCCCGGGTTCACGCCATTCTCCTGCCTCAGCCTCCCGAGTAGCTGGGACTACAGGCGCCCGCCACCAAGTTCAGCTAATTTTTTTGTATTTTTAGTAGAGACTGTGTTAGCCAGGATGGTCTCGCTCCCCTGACCTCGTGATTTGCCTGCCTCGGCCTCCCAAAGCGCTCAGATTACAGGCGTGGGCCTCTGTGCCCGGCCTCTTTATTATTTTTTTTGAGATAGTCTCACTCTGTCATCAAGGCTGGAGTGCAGTGATGCAATCTCAGCTCACTGCAACCTCCACCTCCTGGGTTCAAGTGATTCTCCTGCCTCAGCCTCCGGAGTAGATAGGACTACAGGCGTGTACCACTACACCCCACTAATTTTTGTATTTTTAGTAGAGATGGGGTTTCACCATGTTAGTTGGCCAGGATGGTCTTGATCTCATGATTCACCCACCTCGGCCTCCCAAAGTGCTGGGATTACAGGCATGAGCCACTCTGCCTAGTCAAATTAATCATTTTCTATCTTTATTTTTTTTGAGACAGAGTCTCGCTCTGTCACCCAGGCTGGAGTGCAGCAGTGCGATCTCGGCTCACTGCAGCCTCTGCCTCCAGGGTTCAAGTCATTCTTCTGCCTTAGCCTCCCGAGAAGCTGGGATTACAGGCACACACCACCACGCCCGACTAATTTTTGCATTTTTAGTAGAGAAGGGGTTTCACCAGGTTGGCCAGGCTGGTCACGAACTCCTGACCTCAGGTGATCCTCCTGCATCGGCCTCCCAAAGTGTTGGGATTACAGGCATGAGCCACTGTACCCCAGCCTAAATTAGCCATTTTAGGCTGAACAAGTCAGGCACTTACACAATTCAGTATACTGACTGTGTTGTGCAACTATCGCCACTGCCTAGTTCCAGAATCTTTTCATTGTCCCAGAAAGAATCCCTGTCCCCATTAGCAGTTGCCCCCCATCCCACCCCCAGCCCCGGCAGCCGCCAATCTGAGTTCTGTGTCTATGGTTCTGCCTGTTCCTGCCATTCCGTATCACCAGGATACCACAGTGTGTGGGCTTTGTGGCCGGCTTTTTCCACTGAGTATCATGTGTTCAAGGCTCATCCATGTGGTCATTACTATTTATTTATGTTTTTTTGCATTTTTATTTATTTATTTACTTTTTGAGACAGAGTCTTGCTCTGTCGCCCAGGCTGGAGCGCAGTGGTGCAATCTCGGCTCACTGCAAGCTCTGCCTCCTGGGTTCACGTCATTCTTCTGCCTCAGCCTCCCAAGCAGCTGGGACTACAGGCGCCCACCACCTCGCCCGGCTAATTTTTTTTGTATTTTTAGTCGAGTCGGGATTTCACCGTGTTAGCCAGGATAGTCTCAATCTCCTGACCCCATGATCCACCTGCCTCGGCCTCCCAAAGTGCTGAGATTACAGGCTTGAGCCACCGTGCCTGGCCTATTTATGTATTTTTTATTTTAGTTTTTGGAGATGGAATCTCACTCTGTCGCCCAGGATGGAGTGCAATGGAGTGCTATCAGCTCCCTGCAACCTCTGCCTCCCGGGTTCAAGGGATTCTCCTGGCTCAACCTCCCAAGTAGCGGGCATTACAGGCGCCTGCCACCATGCCAGGCTAATTTTTGTATTTTTAGTAGAGGTGGAGTTTTGCCATGTTGGCCAGGCTGATCTTGAACACTCCTGACCTCAGGTGATCCGCCTGCCTTAGCCTCCCAAAATGTTGGGATTATAGGCGTGAGCCACCACGCCCATCCTATTTTATTTTTTGGAGATGGAGTCTCGCTTTGTCACCCAGGCTGGAGTGCAGTGGCGCGATCTCGGCTCACTGCAACCTCTGCCTCCCGGGTTCAAGCAATTCTCCTGCCTCAGCCTCCTGAAGAGCTGGGATTACAGGCGTGTGTTACCATGCCTGGCTATCTTTTGTATTTTTAGTAGATAGGGTTTCACTATGTTGGCCAGGCTGGCCTCAAGCTTCTGACCTCAAATGATCCGCCCACCTAGGCCTCCCCAAAAGTGCTGGGATTATAGGCATGAGTCACTGCGCCTGGCCTCAGTCATTGGCTATGTGTGTGGTGAGCAGCATGGATTTAGACCAAGCTGGTGTTCTGGTAACAAGGACACTGGGGGGAAAGGTAAAGAGACCAGAGATGAGCATAAGATAACCAAGGAGAGGCCGGGCACAGTGGCTCACACCTGTAATCCCAGCACTTTGGGACGCCGAGGTGGGTGGATCACAAGGTCAGGAGATCGAGACCATCCTGGCTGACATGGTGAAACCCTGTTTCTACTAAAAATACAAAAAAAAATTAGCCGGGCGTGGTGGCGGGCGCCTGTAGTCCCAGCTACTTGGGAGGCTGAGGCGGGGGAATGGCGTGAACCCGTGAGGCGGAGCTTGCAGTGAGCCAAGATTGGGCCACTGCACTCCAGCCTGGGGTACAGAGCGAGACTCTGCCTCAAACAAACAAAAACAAAACAAAACAAAGAGACTCTGGAAGAGCTTAGGCATCACGTGGGAAGTGGCTACATTCCTGGCATAGGGTGGGTACTAAATATTCCTTATTTATTTATTTTTTTTTTGAGACAGAGTCTTGCTCTGTTGCCCAGGCTGGAGTCCAGTGGTACAATCATAGCTCATTGCATCCCCGACCTCCTGGTCTCAAGTGATCTGCCTCAGCCTACCCAGTAGCATACAGCTCCACACATGGCTAATTTTAAAATTTTTTGAAGAGATGGAGTCTCGCTATGTTGTCCAGGCTGGTCACAAACTCCTGGGCTCAACTGATCCTCCTGTGTTGGCCTCCCAAAGTGCTGGGATTACAGGCATGAGCCATGGCGCCTGGTCAAAAACATACACATATACATTTTTTTGAGACGGAGTCTCGCTCTGTTGCCCAGGCTGGAGTGCAGTGGCATGATCTCGGCTCACTGCAAGCTCCACCCCCTGGGTTCATGCCATTCTCCTGCCTCAGCCTCCTGAGTAGCAGGGACTACAGGTGCCCACCACCACGCCCAGCTAATTTTTTGTATTTTTAGTAGAGACAGGGTTTCACTGTGTTAGTCAGGATGGTCTCGATCTCCTGACCTCGTGATCCATCCGCCTCAGCCTCCCAAAGTGCTGGGATTACAGGAGTGAGTCACTGGGCCCAACCTCAAAAACACATATCTTAAGGTATTGGAATGGATAGCGTGGACTACACAACATTGTGAATGTACTTACTGCTACTGGGTTATACTGAGCAAAATGGCTAGAATGGTAAATGTTAGGTATAAACATTTTTGTTTTTGTTTTTTCTTTTTTGAGACAGAGTCTCGCTTTGTCGCCCAGGCTGGAGTGCAGTGGCTGGATCTCAGCTCACTGCAAGCTCTGCCTCCTGGGTTTACGCCATTCTCCTGCGTCAGCCTCCCAAGTAGCTGGGACTACAGGCGCCCGCCACCTCGCCCAGCTATTTTTTTTGTATATTTTAGTAGAGACGGAGTTTCACAGGGTTAGCCAGGATGGTTTCAATCTCCTGACCTCGTGATCCGCCCATCTCGGCCTCCCAAAATGCTGGGATTACAGGCTTAAGCCACCGCGCCCGGCCAGGTATAAACATTTTTATGTACACACACACACACACACACACACACAAATTACCTCCAGTAAAAAAGGAAAAGTGTTGGTGCAATGACAATTTTTTACCCAAGTGCCTCCCCACTTCACCATATAAAAAGACAAAGTAAGCTGGGCACGGTGGCTCACGCCTGTAATCCCAGCACTTTGGGAGGCGGAGGCAGGTGGATCACGAGGTCAGGAGATCAAGACCATCCTGGCTAACATGGCGAAACCCCCGTCTCTACTAAAAATACAAAAAAAATTACCTGGGCGCCTGTAGTCCCAGCTACTTGGGAGGCTGAGGCAGGAGAATGGTGTGAACCCGGGAGGCGGAGCTTGCAGTGAACAGATATTGTGCCACTGCACTCCAGCCTGGGCAACAGAGCGAGACTCCATCTCAAAAAAAAAAAAAAAAAAAAAAGGTAGACAAAAAGACAAAGTAGAGTTTGGGGTCAGAAAGCCAGACCTGACTGAGATTGCAGTGAGCCAGGACTGCGCCATTGCACTCCAGCCTGAGTGATAGAGACGCTGTCTCAAAAAAAAAATAGATAAATTTTTTTTTTGCATTTTGAGATACATTCAAATATGCTACAGAAATGATCCCTTCAGAAACTCAGTTTTTACAAAAATTAGTGAACATGGTGGTGGGCCCCTGTAATTGGAGCTACTTGGGAGGCTAAGGAGGGAGAATTGCTTGAACCCAGGAGGCACAGGTTGCAGTGAGCCGAGATTCCGCCACTGTACTCCAGTCTGGCGAAAGAGCAAGACTACATCTCAAAAAAAAAAAAACAAAAGAAACTCAGTTTGTAGTTGGTCTTAGTTTGTCCCTCTCAGTTTGTAGAAGGAGCCCAGACAGAGAGGACGGAACTAAAAAGAGGCACTGGGAGCCGGGTGTCCTGAAGCTGTGCAGTGTGCCCACAGCCCTGAGTCTGGGGGGTTGGGGAGGGCAAGGGCTGTGACCTACTTGCGGAGGGGGAGGGCCTCCTCTCAGGAGCCACAGCAGGGACTGAGGTCTGCACTGGGAGGTCAGGGTCAGCATGTCCTGGATGACGAACTGCTGGCGCCTGCGCCGTGCCCTCTTGGTGCCCTCAGCTCGGCCTCCTGTCTGGAGGGAGCGCGCAGGCTTCTCTTCCAAAAGCACTTTTTCTATCCTTTCTAGTGGGTTTTACCAAGGGTTCTGACGGGAGGGTGGGTACGAGATTCTGTGCCACATAGGAGTGTTAAAAAACATCATTTTATTCCAAAATATTCTTTTCCACTTCCAATTGAATAACTTAGATAACAGCTCATATCTCCGCTTATTTATTTATTTAGAGACGGAGTCTTGCTCTGTGGCCCAGCTGGTGTGCAGAGGCACAATCTCGGCTCACTGCAGCCTCCACCTCCCAGGTTCCAGCGATTCTTCTGCCTCAGCCTCCCAGGCAGCTGGGATTGATTACAGGCAGACACCACCACACCCAGCTAATTTTTTTCTTTTATATTTTTTAGTAGAGATAGGGTTTCATCATGTTGGCCAGGCTGATCTCGAACTCCTGAACTCTGGTGATCCGCCCACCTCAGCCTCTCAAAGTGCTAGGATTATAAGCGTGAGCCACCGTGCCCGGCCCCCTACAACTTTAAAAACAGAAACTTTTGTCTTATGACGGACGAATCCAGGTAGAGAGGCAAGGTTCTGTTTCGAACCTTGGGTTCTAAACAGAAACTGAGCGTCGACAGACGTGGTTCTCCGATAGCGCCCCGCGAGCGCGGACCCCCGCGGGTCCCGGCCCCACGCCTGCGCTCCCTCGGTGCCGCCCGCTCACCTGCGCCCGCGTCCGGCTCCACCAACACCCGCTGGCTCCCGAAGCGCCGCGCGCCGTCTCCCCCGCCGTCCGCCCGCTCTGTCCGCCCGAGGGCCGCGCCCGGCAGCCGGGCCCCTGCGAAGGCAGCGCGGAGGAGCCCGTTAGTTCCGGGCCCCGGCCCAGACCCCTGCCCCGACCCCTGCCCGCCCTGGGTCTCGCACCCGCGCGGAGCAGAACGCGCGCCGGGACTCGCACAGCAGCCGCCAGCGCCATCTTGACCAGAACGCGCCTGGTGAAGGTCGCGTGTTAACTTGTCTCCTGGGGAGGGGGCGGAGTCCTCTCCCAGGAGCAGGCCCCTCCCCGTTCCCAGAGGCCGCTCAACGGCTCCACCTACCGGCGGAAGCAGCCGCCCACCGCCCGCCGGGTTCATCACGGGCAGCCTCGCGCTTCAGGGGCAGGCATCTAGATCCGGGGCAGGGCTGGCCTACAGGGAGACGCAAGGAGGTGCGGGCCCACTGCTGACGCAGCCACGACCAGCGCAGCGCCAGGGCAGGCTCTTCTACGGCGCGGGACACCGTAGGCAGGAGGCTGCCGGTGTTCGTGACCGCGAGCTCTAGGCCAGGCTCAGCTACTGCAGCATCGGCGCTGGAAAGGCGATCAAAGCAGTGAGCCCTACACACGGGGTCCGTGAGGGAGGCGAGGGGCTGCCTGGAGTGAGCCCAGCCTCCTGCCCCTTTGGGAACAGGATTAGAGCTGCAGGTTTAGTCACCGAAGTGGGGGTGGGGGCAGCAGAACCTGGCGGTAAGAACAGGCCACACGCCTTGCTCAGCACAACGCCAAGTGCGCAAAGGTCGGACCGCAGTGGTACCTCTTACATTTTTATTTGTAGAGAAATGCCAAAGGATAAGAATACAGTCTGTTCCCACTGGGCCATAAGCGGGAGCTGGGGAGTGGGCCTTTGTACTGTCTGGTGTGGGGTCTTGGTCCGACCACTGGGAGCACTGGGCAGTAAGGTCCCAGCAGTTTTGGGTGGTCTCAACTTTTGTTCTGATCTTAAGCATTTCCAATTCTTCCTTGTGTTCCAAACCAATTTTTGAGGTGGAAAAATGGCCACTTAATGAAGGAGGAAGCAAGCCTGGCATGGCAACACACACCTGTAACCCGTGACTCAGGACCAGCTGGGCAACATAGCAACACCCTGTTGCTATAAAAAATTTTTAAAAAATTAGCCGCTGCTGCCGGGTGTGGTGGCTCATGCCTGAAATCCCAGCACTTTGGGGAGGCCAAGGTGGGCAAATCACGAGGTCATGGGGTCAAGACCAGCCATGCCAATGTGGTTAAACCCCATCTCTACTAGAGATACCAAAAATTAGCTGGGCATGGTGGCTGGCACCTGTAATTCCAGCTACTCAGGAGGCTGAGGCAGGAAAATCACTTGAACCCAGGAGGCTGAGGCAGGAAAATCACTTGAATCCAGGAGGCAGAGGTTGTAGGGAGCCAAGAACGCACCACCGCACTCCAACCCAGGAAACAGAGACTCTGTCTCAAAAAAAAAAAAAATTAGCCCCTGCTACTCTGGAGGCTGAAGCAGGAGTTGGAGGCTGTAGTGAGCTATGATCGCACCATGGTACACACTCCAGCCTAGGTGACAGAGCGAGAGTCTGTCTCAAAACACACACACATTCCGAGGGGGTGATAAAACCATCTCCTTCTATTTGTCCACCATAGGAGCAACCTAATACCCACAGCACACAAACCCTAGATTCTCCTGACAAAGCATTGGAGGTGCCACTGTGGATGTTGAGGGACAGAAAGTTACTAGGGGCGAGGGTACAGTGAGAAGGCAGTGAACCCAGTACTAGATCTGCATTCCAATCTTGGGTTTATTCAACACAATTCTTCCACTCTACACAACAAAGTACAAACACAACGTCATCTAAAATGCTACAAAGGTATAAAACTCAAAGAGAAATTTTATAGTACTGACTGTACAATAAAAGCAAAAAAGCAACAACAACAAAAAGCAATGTACATGTTGCCAAGATAACCTGAAAGACCACCACAAAGGGCAGGCACAACCATGGCTGTGTGATGATCCCGCAGAGCTGGCTCTCACTCGCCAATTTCAGAGTAGGGTGGTGAGGTGGGGTGTGTGCATGGGTGGACAGAGAGACAGAACCATGCACAGCAACTACCATGGGTGAGAGGATCTTTGGGGGTGTGTGACCCTTGAAGTCCGAAGAGGCCTCCATAGGCCGGGGCTAACAGGGTTGGCAGCTGCACTAAAGCTCGGGACGGCTCCCTTTCCAAAAGGACACCGCCCAGCAAGGGCACAGTCTGGCCACCATCTCAGGTCACCAGGGAAGGGAAAAGTGTGCTCCCAGGCAGGCAGGGTCACACCACCCCCCAGAGCCTCACTTGTTCCTGGTGGCCCTGCCACTGAACTGACACTTAGAAACTGGAAATGGGTGAGCTTTCTAGCCAGAAAACCGGAGGGAATCTTGACAGGCACACAACACCCAAACCAACAGCACTTCTGCAGCCAGAGCCCGGCGGGCAGAGGGGTGGTGACTGCTGCCTGCAAATTCTGCCCGAGTGAAGGGTTTGCTTTCCTACTGATCTTCCTTTGGCTAGAAAAGTGACAAAACTGAGCTGGGTGGGGTATAAGTTACAGGGGCGAGAGCTTCAGTGGCCTGTTTATCGGGAGGAGTTGGAGCTCGAGCGGCTCCTGTGGCGGCGGCGGCCCGGGGAGCGTGATCTCCGGCGCACAGGGGACCTGCGCCTCGGGGAGCGGGACCTGCAGGAAGAGGAGAAACCACATCAGAGTAGCTCAGGCTATAGGGGCAAGCTAGCTTCTTTCTGGGTAACTCCCCAGTTTTACTTTTCTGAGATAGAATCTCACTCTGTTGCCAGGCCAGAGTGCAGTGGCATGATCTCGGCTCACCAAAACCTCTGCCTCCCGGGTTGAAGCGATTCTCCTGCCTCAGCCTACCAAACAAATGGGACTACAGGTGTGCGCCACCATGCCCAGCTAATAATTGTATTCTTTTTTTTTGATATGGGGTCTCACTGTGTTGCCCAGGCTGAGTGCAGTGGTGCAATCTCAGCTCACTGCAAGCTGCACCTCCTGGGTTCAAACCATTCTCCTGCCTCAACCTCCCGAGTAGCTGGGACTACAGGCGCCCGCCACCACGCACAGCTAATTTTTTTGTATTTTTAGTAGACATGCGGTTTCAATGTGTTAGCCAGGATGGTCTCGATCAACTGACCTTGTGATCCGCCCGCCTCAGCGTCCCAAAGTGCTGGGATTACAGGCGGGAGCCACCGCACCTAGCTGAAGTTTTACTTTTTAATACCAGAAATTGGGACAGGTCCCACCTGATGGGCCTGCCCTGAGCTCTTGGGAACAGGTGCTTTTGAGACCCAAGGCAGAAGCCCAGGCTTTCCTCCTCTTCCCCAAAGGCTGAAAGCACAAATCACCATGGCAAGGGAGGCTGAACTGTGGCATCTGCGAGGAATTACCACCCCTGCCCCACAACTCTTCTGACCCCCAACTTCTCCCTCTCCTAGCCCTTCTTGTTAGCTCAGAAAATAAGTGGGCCTGCCACTGGGCTCACAGGTCTAGTGGTCTCCTAGGAAGGCCACACCATACCACTTGCCCAGACTCATGAAGCTGTGTTGGTGCAACTCTAGGGCATCTCCTGCTCTCTCCATGAGCTCTGAAGGGCTCCTCCTCTCTGCCCCTCTCCCTCTCCTGCCACCACAGCAGAAGGCAGGCAGGCAGGGCTGGATAGAGGGTCCCAAAGCCACTGCGGTCACATGAGGTTTGTGGCTTGGTTAGTCCACTGAAACTACAAGATTGTTTACCTTCTCCTCATCCGTGGCGGAGACCTGCGCCACATGGGCGGTGGTGGCAACATTCTCCTGGGAGGGCTAAATCTCCTGGGGGGTGGCCTAGGCCAGGGGGCCAGCACGGCAGTGGCAGTGATCTCCTGGCCATCGATTTGTCCTGTTGAAAAAGAGAGCAAGTCATAAAACATCTAACAAGCATCTACCCTAGCCTAGACAAGGCATGCCACAGTGAACAGGACAGGCCTGGGGGGGACAATGACAATGTAAGATAATCACAGAAGTAGGGCCAGGCACAGTGGCTCACGCCTGTAATCCTAGCACTTTGGGAGGCTGAGGCAGGCAGATCACGAGGTGAGGAGATTGAGACCATCCTGGCTAACATGTTGAAACCTCATCTCTACTAAAAATACAAAAAATCAGCTGGGCGTGGTGGGGGGCACCTACAGTCCCACCTACTCGGGAGGCTGAAGCAGGAGAATGGTGTGAACCCGGGAACCAGAGGCTGCAGTGAGCGGAGATAGTGCCACTGCACTCCAGCCTGGGCAACAAGAGTAAAGCTCTGTCTAAAAAAAAAAAAAAAAAAAAAAAAAAAAAGATAATCACAGAAATAACATTATGACTAATGTTTCATGAGGAAAAGCAGCATGGACACCAACAGGAGACACCAATTTCCATGTGTCGAGGCAGCCTCCCAGGTCAAGAGTCATCCAAGTCAAGAGCTAAACAATGTGCTGGAGGCCAGGCGTGGAGGCTCATGCCTGTAATCCCAGCGCTTTGGGAGGCTGAGGCAGGTGGATCACGACGTCAGGAGTTTGAGACCAGCCTGGCTAACATGGTGAAACCCCATCTCTACTAAAAATACAAAAATTAGGGCCGGGCGCGGTGGCTCAAGCCTGTAATCCCAGCACTTTGGGAGGCCGAGATGGGCGGATCACGAGGTCAGGAGATCGAGACCATCCTGGCTAACACGTTGAAACCCCGTCTCTACTAAAAAAAATACAAAAAACTAGCCAGGCGACGTGGCGGGCACCTGTAGTCCCAGCTACTCGGGAGGCTGAGGCAGGAGAATGGCGT
>NC_045450.1:715484-719544 GCF_002776525.5 Piliocolobus tephrosceles | reverse complement strand
AGCCAGACTCCGTCTCAAAAAAAAAAAAAAAAAAAAAAAAAATTAGCTTGGCATGGTGGCATGTGCCTGTGATCGCAGCTACTCAGGAGACTGAGGCAAAAGAATCTCTTGAACCAAGGAGGTGGAGGTTGTAGTGAGCTGACATCAACCCATGGCACTCCAGCCTGGGCAATAGACTGAGACTCCATCTCAAGGAAAAAAAAAAAAAAAAGAAAAGAAAAGAAAAGAAAAAAGAATGTGCTGGAATCCGCTAGGTGGAAGAGAAGGGCTCTGCGGGGCCGTGCTGGGAAGGACCCAAAGCACTGGTGAAAGAAGGCAACAGAAGGCCACAGGGTCAGGGTGGGGCTTCCTGGTAGGGCCATGCAGGTAGTACCAGCATTTGCGCTTCCTTCTCCTCCAACCAAGGGAAGCCAGGTCTGGGGCTAAGAGAATGGCGACAACTTCTCTTAGGAGGGCTCTGCGGCACTGAGAGGAGCATGAATCAATATCAAATGATTTGGTAGGGAAATGGAAGGATTCAGGGAACAGCTGGGAGATTAAAATTGCCAGAGCTTGGTGACAGATGGGATGGGAGTGGTAAGGGACCATGGGGATGAGCTTCCGTTGACAGAGAGGTGGGGCTTCGGTGGGGAGCAGCACGAAGGAAGTTTCAGGAGATGTCAAGGACTTTGCGTTTGGAAACAAGCAGTCTCAGAGAGGTGGCTCTGCATGGGGACGGCATTGAAACACACGCCATGTGCATGAAGCGAGGAGAGGCAGTGTGGGATGTGGGCTCCAGGGAGGGAGGAAAGTAAGTGGAGGTGCAAACCCAGGAAGGGGAGCATGTGTCCCAACCTCAAGAATTGTCTGGTAGCTGGGGATATCAGAAGCCCAAGCACAACCCCTTTTCTGCCCTACCTTCAAGGTACATGGGGACTAACTTGGGCACGTGGCTATGTATTCAGAACATACTTAAAAGGTTTCACTTCAGTAAACTCAGCTTAAGTTAGCCCAAATTAGGGATTTCACAGCACTGACTCTACAATAATGAAAAAAAATCCATCTTCTGTGTAGCTGCCAGTAAAGGCCAACCCCTTCTCATCTCCTCTGGAGACAGGGTGGACTCACTCCATTCAAAGACAGTATGGAGGACACACAAAAAAAATCCTACCAGAATCTTACGAGAAGTTGGAATGTCTATAATCACACCCACCCAGAAGGTACCTGGGTCTCCTGGGTTTTTAGCTCAGCAAGTGCTCAGACTGTCAAACAGCAGATAATCAGCAGACTCCAAAGCAAAGGTGTGACTTACAAGGCCAACAGCCGATGTGAGGGCACAGAGCTCCTAACCCATTTCAGGACTTAAGTAACTTGAAAGAGAAGTCAGTCAAGTATCAAGGAAACTTTCCTAATGCCTGAAGGGCAATTACTGAAAAAAACCAGTTAAGCTATTTATACAGTTTGTAACAGGGCCTCAGAAGATGGAAAGTTCTGGGGCATGCACACTCCACTCCCCACCAGGCCTGGCAGCCCAGACAGCACTGTGGGCTGTGTTCTCAGCGCCAGCCGCCTCAGTCAGAGCAGCAGGGAGTGGCGCAGAGATGATTCCACATTCCTCAAAATGCTGACTTGAGGACAAAATGCCACCCAAAACTATTCACAAGGGTCCACGTGCTTTTAAAACCATGCTGCTGGCCAGGCGCGGTGGCTCACACCTGTAATCCCAGCACTTTGGAAGGCCAAGACAGGCGGATCACGAGGTCAGAAGATTGAGACCATCCTGGGTAACAGAGTGAAAACCCCGTCTCTACTAAACATACAAAAAAAAAAAAAACAAAAACTTAGCTGGGTGTAATGGCAGGTGCCCATAGTCCCAGCTACTCGGGAGGTTGAGGCAGGAGAATGTTGTGAACCCAGGAGGCAGAGCTTGCAGTGAGCCGAGATCACGCCCCTGCACCCCAACCTGGGCGACAGAGGGAGACTCCGTCTCAAAAAAAAAAAAAAAAAAAGAAAAAGAAGAAACCACTCTGCCCAGATACAAATAGCTATAAACGTCATGAGTGGTTATGATACAGGAGTTTAAGAAATAAACTGTATAAATTCAGTAAATCCAGTCACTTGGCAAAATAAAACTGAAAATGCTGAAACACTGGGAAACTTCTGGTTCTCAGAAATGATTAAAGAAAATATTCCCATATAAAAAGCCAAATGTATTCTATGTAAGAAACCTGAATTTGATACTTAAGCTTTTAACAGATTGGAAACTCCCCAAAATGTTAATCTACGCCTATTTGCTAATTTTCCTCCCCCAAGAATAATGTTCCTTTAAACTGGAGCTACAAAAAAAAGGTCTTCCTAAAACATCTTTTTGGTAATCACACACCCACTAAGAACTGGAATCCATGCCAGGAGCGTTGGCTCATGCCTGTAATCCCAGCACTTTGGGAGGTCGAAGTGGGAGGATCACCTGAGGTCAGCAGTTTGAGACAGGCCTGGCCAACGTAGTGAAACCCCATCTCTACTAAAAACACAAAAATTAGCCAGGTGTGGTGGCGGGAGCCTGTAATCACAGCTACTTGGGAGGCTGAGGCAGGAGGATCACTTGAACCCAGGAGGTGGAGGTTGCAGTGAGCCGAGATCACACCACTGCACTCTAGGCTGGGTGACAAGAGTGAAACTGTCTCAAAAAATTAAAAAAAAGTTAAAGGATTGCTTTCAGTTGGATAAAATAAAAATAAAGGTTTAAGAAATTTGGGGGCCAGGTGTGGTGGCTCACGCCTGTAATCCCAGCACTTTGGGGGGCCGAGGTGGGTGATCAGTTGAGGTCAGGAGTTCGAGGCCAGCCTGGCCAACATGGTGAAACCCAGTCTCTACTAAAAATACAAAAAAACTAGCTGGGTGTGGTGGTGCCTACCTGTTGTCCCAGCTACTTGGGGAGGCTGAGGCAGAATAGAGTGAACCCAGGAGGTGGAAGTTGCAATGAGCCAAAATCATGCCACTGCACTCCAGCCTGGGCGACAGAGTAGGACTCTGTCTCAAAAAAAGTTGTGGGAGGCTGACTGTAAAGAAAATTCTGTATGTAAAAATGTGGGCTAAAGTTAAAGGTGCATCATCCAGTTTTTCTGTAAATTAAGCACTAAAATTAGTTTAGGCCAGGCGCGGGGCTCACGCCTGTTAATTCCAACTCTTTGGCAGGCCAAGGCGGGTAGATCACCTGAGGTCAGGAGTTCAAGACCAGCCTGGCCAACATGGTGAAACCATGTCTCTACTAAAAATACAAAAATTAGCTGGCTGTAGTGGAGGGTGCCTGTAATCCCAGCTACTCGGGAGGCTAAGGCAGTAGAATCGCTTGAACTCGGGAGGTGGAAGTTGCAGTGAGCCAAGATTCTGCCATTATACTCTAGCCTGGGCAACAAGAGCAGAAAAACCAGTCTCAGAAAAAAAAAAAAAAAAAGAAAGAAAGAAAATAATTGGGTTTATTAACATTAACAGCACACTAATGTGTAAAGGTGAAATTTGGCTTATTTGGTACCAGAAATCATACAGGAAGCATCGCCAAATATAAAATGGGGTTTGGCTTTGTTTGGACTATATTTTTATAAATGTTATAGATATGTGTTCCAAAATCATGTAAAACTCCTACAATTGCAATGTATCCTAGTGTACATTATCCGTAATAATTATAATCATGTTAAATTATTGTGTGCCACAGAGTTAACAAACTTCCTCGTCAACTGTGTCTTTAATTATGGCTACCCTAAAACCTTTGTCATCCATAAACAATTGTTGTCTTGTTTTAATCCTCTTTAGAAGGTGGTTTTATAATCAGCTATAGAGTTCTAACAGGTGCTCTTAAATACACATTTCTAATAACTTTGGAGATTGTGACATCAGAATAAAGGAAAACCGAACGTTCAGGACTCTTAAAGAGCTACAATGAGGCCAGGCGTGGTGGCTCACGCCTGTAATCCCAGTATTTTGGGAGGCTGAGGCACACGGATCACAAGGTCAGGAGATCGAGACCATCCTGGCTAACACGGTGAAACCCCGTCTCTACTAAAAATACAAAAAATTAGCCGGG
>NC_045450.1:648438-710484 GCF_002776525.5 Piliocolobus tephrosceles | reverse complement strand
TGCATAAGTGCAGTAGAAATCTGTTTTCTTTTGTAACAGAAGACAAAAAACTGGCCTCCTATTTTGTGTACACAGTCCCTGTACAGGGTTTCTAATCTGTGGGAAGTAAAACATGTCACTTTCTAACAAGACAAAAACCCCAAGTTATCTTGGAACCTCAAGAGGAGAGGATTTCACCCAACTCATAGGTATTTAATGGTACATATCCATGGCTGGGCTTGGGTTTAAAAAGGTATTATCTCAGATTCCTTCTATGGAAACGAAGTTCCATCCAAGCCCATGTAAAAAGCCTCTAGAAAAAATTATGATTCTTGCTCCACTGCATACAAATAATTAAGCCAAGTATAACAAAGCAAACCAATCCTACCATAATTTGTCCTTTAATAAAAATGGGAAGCTAAAAAAAAATTGTTTCAAAAACTATAGTACACCCAAATAATGTTTTCAATTTTTTCCTTTTTCCTAATTGGACATCACTGAAACCTAAGCAGTGCTTTCCTCAAGCCCTGTAAACTGAAGACTAAACTTCAGAAGAAAACAGCAGCAACCTATTTATATGTGTTGCTGTTGTATACTATTATGTTTCAGCAGGTGCTGCCTCTAAGCCCCCAAAACAGAAAGTGCTATCAGGAACAAATCGACCTCTTCCACTCCAGCGCTGTGTTCCATGCCCCATGACGACAACCCTCTCTCAGCAAGAAGCAGCCAGCAAGATTACAATGCTCCATCTCCCTACGATTCTCGTGATTAATAAATAAATATACAAGCATGAAAAAAACATGAGCAAATTGACAGTGGGGATTGTGGCAGGCCAGGTCTCACTAACGCAGGCCTCTGCAACAAGTGTTTTAGTACTGTCTAAGTAGTTAAATATTAAAAGCCAAGGCCCCTATACAAAGGCTGGGATATAAGAAAAGCCCAAAGAGTTTAACTTAGTAGGCCTTTCCTGGGTCTTATAACAAAATAACGAAGGTATTCCTAACAAGACTCACTTAGGGTTAAGCCAGTTTTATTGGGAAGAAAACTCCCCAAACCTCTGTGATTTAACAGAAGACAAAGTAAGGGTAATTACCCCAACACTTACACCCATTTAAATTAAGTAAATTTACTGAGGCTCCAGACAAAGGTCTTCAAGACTCAATCCTTAGTTATAGATTAAAAGAAGTTAATCACTTACATCTTTAGATAAATGTACACTTACATATAAACATACAGCTTTGAAAGTATATAAGCTCTGAAAAACTCTGTCATTTTAAGTTGGTCTGCCAATAATTTCCAGGTCTTTTCCCTGCAATCGGTTGCAGAAATAAAAACTCTCTACCTGGTCAGTTAATGTGCATCTTGTTACTGGGCAATAAGAAATAGCAGCCCAAACCTCAGTTTGGTCTGGGAACTGCACCCCAGCCTGGGCGACAAGCGTGAAACTCCATCTCAAACAAACAAAAAGAAGTGCAGCACAGCTGGAAATCAGTTTGAAAGTCCCTAGTAGCGGCGGGACTCTGAGAGGTCAGGGGTGTGTGGCAGGGTCACCCACCTCCATCCATGTGCTTCAGCGCCTTCTCAGCTTCATCTGGATTCTCAAACTCTACGTATGCATAGCCTTTGGACAGATGGGGATGCATCCTTTCCACAGGCATGTCAATCATTTTAATTTTCCCATAGGTGGAAAATATCTCCATGATGTGATCCTAGAGGGAAAGAAGGATCACTCGAACGCCCATCTACCAGTCAGTCATGTCAGACGCAGAGAGTTCACCACATCATGACTAAAATCTCAGCAGGGTGAAACATTCCATCTGACAAGTACCAGTGTTGTTCTGGGATTAATCTCCTAGACACACGTATTAATGGTCCACTAAGAGGAACAAATCAGTGCTCTACTCAAACCACATGCCCCAGTCCCTGAAAGGCTACGTTCTAAGTTCACCTGCAGGCACAGGCCTGCTTGTCTACACCCTGCTGCTCACTGGAGACATCCGTGATCCTCACCTTTGTCACATTCCTGGTGAGTCTCCCAATATGCACTTTGGTGGGTTTAGGAGATGGGCTCCGCCTTTTCCTCTCCTTTTCATCTCTTTTAGGTGGTTTGGATCTGATTGAGAAAACAAAACACCAGAAACAGTTTCTGTCAAGTCAAAATGTACTAGATTCCTTTCGAGTGGGCTCTTATCTGCTTGTGTGACAGTTTTCACAAGGAAGACTTTCCTACTAGTTGCATTACTCCTGTCTCAGAAATCCTATTAACACAGAAAGACTCCTTCTGGGTCCCTTTTATAACCTCAATGGTAAACCTGTAGCCACCAGCTTGTAAACTTTAGAACCCAGACACAGGGCACTCACTTGGAGCGGGAGCGCCTCCTGTTGTCATGTCTGCGCCGAGAAGGACTTGGAGAGCCGGAAGAGCTGCTGGAGCTGGAGCTGCGGGAGGTGCTGGAGCTTCCTGAGCGGCTGGATGCTGAGGAAGAGCTGGAGCCACTGCTTGAGCCAGTGCTGGTGCTGGAGCCTGAGCTGGAAGTCGAGCTGGACCGAGATCTGAGGGCAAGATGAGGGGTCACAACCACCACACGCCAAGTCTCACAGTACAGACGCCTCCTCTAAGTCTGTTGCGCTCCCTCCAGGAGAAGGCTGCTGTTTGGGTGTCTCCAGGCCTCGCTGCTTTCCCCAATGGGGAAAACATCACCCCCCAATCCCCCAGCAAGCCAGAGCCCTAGGTGTCACGTTGTGCGTGGGACAGAACGGAGGGGACGGGCGGCCTTCTACCCATACAGAAGCCTTTCCTGCTGGGAGGCAAAGGACTCTGGCAAAAGTCAGAACTGCCAACTCAGGCTGGGAAGGCAGCTGCTGGCTGAGGCTGACCCAGGCTTGATTGATTTTTTCTTTTGAGACAGGGTCTGTCACCGAGGCTGGAGTGCAGTGGCATGATCTCCGCACACTGCGGCTTCAATCCTCTGGCATCAAGCCATCCTCCTGACTCAGCCTTCCGAGTAGCAGGGAGTACAGGCATGTACCACCACACCCGACCAATTTTATTTTCCTCCAACTCCTGGGCTCAAGCCATCCTCTTGCCTCAGCCCTCCCAAGTAGCTGGGACCACAGATGCATGCCACCACTCTCAGCTAATTTTAAAAATTACTTTTTGTAGAGACGAGCTCTTGTTTTGTTGCCCAGGCTGGTCTTGAACTCCAGGCCTCAAGCAATCCTCCTGCCTCAGCTTCCCAAAGGGCCGGGATTACAGGCATGAGCCACTGCACCTGGCCAGTCTGCCATAAATTAGGGTCTCTACTAACAATCAGAGGATGTGTTTTCTTTGTACATAATCAAGAAAACTGAGCCATCTGTGGGGAGTAGGGGTGTGGCTGTGGCACAGGTCCCCTCCAGACTCCAGGCCAGCCTGCCCCACCTGGTACTGCTGCTACCACTGGAAGCACTGCGCCTCTTTCGGGTTTTGTCCCTGCCGCGATCCTTCTCACTTGACTCCTTGGTGGCCCCTTTATCTTTTGAGCGATCCTTGGACTTCTCATCTGAGCGGTCCTTGCGTTTGGTGGGTGAAGGAGCCCTGGATGGTGAGGAAGAGTGTGAGACTGCATGCTCCTCTGACCAAACCCAAACAGCACAACCCAAAAGAGGGGATCAGCAGGGCCACAGAGACCCCAGGTGATCAGAGTAAAGTGGCCTGTGGCTCAGAACACTGACTGTAGAATGCAGAACATTCTCCACTTCCCCCTTTCTGCGGGTCCCTAGCAGTAAGCACCCCCAAGTAGCACTAGAAAAATCTTACAGAAGGATTACCTAGTGCTGGACTTTTTATTATTTTCTTTGACTCCTAGCAAGCTCTTCTTTTTCACTCCTGATAAATCCATTCTCCCCTTCTGAGGTGTTCAAAGCAGCAATGGCGGCCTCACTTATCTGAACTCTCACTTCTAACTTGATTCTGAGAAACGATCCCTAATCGATTGCAATTTACGCCAAAGAGCAGCCTAATAACAAGATAAAAGGGTTTAAAGAGTGAACGAATTGGCAAGGCAACAAGTCTACTTTGCAGTCAAAAGCTGAGCACACAAAAAGACAGCAAGGGAGCACAGTAAGCAATGAGTGTCCACACAGTCAGGAACACACAGGGACAGTCCCCATGTGCTCACGGAGAAGTCTCTACCCTGCACAGGAGGCACAGGAACAACTGTCACCCCCACTTATCTTTTTCTTAAAAAAATGGAGGAGATGGTGGGGTCCATCACTGTTATTTTACAAGCTGAACAATTCAGTTTTCACCCACAAGTTTGATGAGCCCCTGCAGTCCTTTCAAAATGCCACAGCACCACATTCACATGCAGAACAGAGAAAAACCTAACTCAAGGGTGGTCTCCAGATAGGATTAGCTCTCCTGTTGTATTGCGGCAATTTGCCTTTAGGATACACGGACGTGACTGGAAGCAAAAATCATTTCAGAAGTGACTGGTACCAGCATTAAAACACTTAATACTCAAAAGCAAACAGATGAAACGTACCATATGAACATTTAAAAAGCAGAAGAATCATTTTAAAAAGCAGTAATTGCACTGTACTTTAATAGTATGCATATTGAGTGTAGGGGAAAACACATGCAAGTCTGCAATTTACTTTGAAAGAAAACCTAAGATTGATGGGTGGCTAGATACACCATCTAGCAAGTATAGCAGAAATATAACTTACAGACTCTGAACCTCTGCGTTTTGTTTTGTTGTTTTTGAGATGGAGCCTTGCTCTGTCACCCAGGCTGGAGTGCAGTGGCACGATCTTGGCTCACTGCAACCTCCGCCTCCTGGGTTCAAGCGTTTCTTCTGCGTCAGCCTCCTGAGTAGCTGGGACTACAGGTGCTTGCCACCAAGCCTGGCTAATTTTTGTATTTTCAGTAGAGAGAGGGTTTCACCATACTGACCAGGCTGGTCTCCAACTCCTGACCTCATCATCCGCCAACCTTGGCCTCCCAAAGTGCTGAGATTACAGGCGTGAGCCACCAGACCTGGCCCTTAAGTGGTCTTTATGTGGGTATTAACTGTATAATTCGACCTTCCTGTGTTTTAAACATTTTTCAAAAATAAGATGGAAAAAAAAAGTAGGCATTGAAATTGCATGAGAGACTGCCTGCCATGTAAGAGTTTAGCAAAATGCCTGGACTGCAGAATGTGCTCAAATAGCGGTTACTCATTACTCAAAAACAAATTACTAATTAGTTACGGGCCGTATTTTCCAGGGACCTTTGCCTTCAGTATTTCCAGTAAGGTTCTGCACAAGCTGCAAGAGTTGTTAAGTGAAGCTCTCAGGATGTGAGTCTCAGCTACTTCTGTCTCACCTTCTCCAAGAGCCAGTTGGTAAGGAGGACACAGCACACCAATGGGGTCCTGGTTTCCCTGTGCAGTACCTGCCATGGGTGCTTCAAAATGCTGCTGAAAATGTGTTCTGACCCAAGAAAGAAAAGCACCTGGCTTTAAACAGTCAAATGAGTCAAGGAGGGCTGAACACCACTTCTGCTGCTCTTGTCCGGGGGTATCATGTTTTGCTTTAGAACAGTAAGGTTCTGCAGACACCCAGCAGACAGTGCCTCGACACTGTTGGTGTCCTCGGACAGTCAGTGAGTACCATTCAGAGTATAATTCAGAGTCTGGAACCAGAGGGCCTGGGTTTGATTTGAGGTTTTACTGTGTATTTCAGACAAGTCACTTATCCTTTCTCAAGTTTCTTATCAATATGGTGACAATTACAATTCCAACTTTATAGTTAACCCAGGGCATTAATGAAAGGCTCAATAAACGTTAGGAGCAAGATTTGTGTCTCCACGTCTGGAGGAGCCTCCCTCCCCCAAACATTTGTCTCCAAAGTCACACGTAATTTCTGAACTCTCAGCAGGGTTCCTGCACCCACCCGCCTTAGGATCACCTGCAGCAGCACCGTCCAATAGAAACTGTGAGGAGCCACAAGCATCACCTGAAATTCCTTAGGAGCCATGTCACAAAAATGGGTGAAATTATTTTTTAACATTTGACACATCCAAAATATTATCTTTCCAACATATAATCAACATAAAAATCTACTAATAAAAGTTTACTTTTTTTCATCGTCTTCTAAAACTGGTATGTGTTTTAACATTTCAGTTTTGATGAGCTGTATTTCACATGCTTAGTAGCCACATGTGGCCAATGGCTCCTTTACTGGACAGCACAGATCTAGAGTGGAGGTCACACCCGCAGATTCCAGTCCCACCCCCCAGACCTAAAGATCTGCCCGAATGTACTTTGTGAAATCAACCACCACCAGTTATTCTTAAGCACTCCAAACACTAAGAACCACTGAGTAAGTGGACGCCTTGCTGGGTGCGGTCGAGTGCTAGAAAGCAAAAGTTGAGGTTCTCTGTTCACCCAAGTTCAGGTACCGGCTCAGGACCTCGGTTACCTCCCCCATCCTCCGGAAAGGTGCGCGTCCAACAGCCAGAGAGAGGAGAGAACAATTAGTTAAATCTCGAGGAGAGGGCGTTTCGGCATAAATCTTCAGAGCACCTTCCCCATTTAAGAGTACATTTCAGGCACAGTTCATGCGAAATCAAGACAAAAAGCCTACTCCACGTTTCTCCTCCATCAACCTTAACCTTCCCGTATCCACCCCTCTGGGATAACCCATCAAAATGAGCTCGGCCACCGTGCTCGGTCCACAGTGGGCCGTATCCCCACGGCCTAGCGCCGAGAATTGCACACGGGAGTCCGGGAAACGTTCGCGGAGTACATGTTTGAATTAATGACTCCGAAGGATGGATCGGCCGACCTTCCACCGCATCCCACAAAGAAACTCCGCGCCCGCCGGCACCGGCCCGACACGCCGACCTCGCCGCTCCCCGTCCGCGTTCACTCACAACTCCCCCGTCCAGGGGCCGGGCCGCCAGCGCTTCCAGGGCAGCGCCTGGCGTTGGGGGCTTGGGTCTCCGGCCCGGCGGGAGGGCCCCAAGGACGGAGGCCGCGCTCCCCGCTGCTCCGAGTCCCGCGGGCCTGGCTGCGCCACCGCTGAGCGGACGAAGCAGAGGCGCCCTTCCGTCCGCGGCGGCCCCGATCACTTCCGGGCCACCGCCTCGACACCTCCCACTCCGCCCACCCCGGGCCACACTCTTTCTTCTCGGAGCCCGCACCGCGCTGCCAGGCCACCGCCGCACTGCGGGGCTGAGGAGTGGACCGGCTTCACGATGCGTCCTGCCGGGCCTGACTGGCAGCCCCCGAAACACGGATGCGGTCGGATTCTGCCCCAACTTACATCTTCCCGCCGCCGCCACCTCCTCCTGCTTTCCTCAGCCTCCGAGGCCGGCGCCGCTCTGACGTCAGAGTTAAGGAGCGGGAAGACGCCGCCGTCCGGCGCGCAGCGATGACGTAAACGCCTGGCCCAATGGGCGCCAGCGGGGAAGCGTTAGCGAGTCAAGGCAGTTTGTGGTAGCCGCGCTGGGGACGTTCAAGGTGTCTCCTCGCCGGTAAAGTCCCTGGGACTGACCGGGCTGGCTGCACGCTTGCTGGAGCGAGCACATGGGTAGCCTGCTGAGCCCGGGAGGGCCGCGCGATAACCGAGGCTCGTCCTTCGGAGCGGAGGGCGGCCGTGCCCCGCCCCTTTCCTTGCGCGGGCGCCCTGGGCCCGCCCGGGCCGACTCTGGCCCCTGTTGCCGGCGGTGGAGGCGGGGCTCCGGGCCCGGCTGTGCTGAGAGCGGCAGGATGGTCGTACAGGAGGGGTGCGCAGCCTTTGCGGCCTTGCGTGGCGGGGCGTGGGGGCCTGCAGGGCGGAAGTAGCTCGGAGAGACGGGCTGGGGCAGGACTTGCGTTCGTGCGGTCAAAAGCCACTGGTGGCGTTTGGGGTGCTCGCGTGGACGCGGCCTCCGCGCAGGCGGACCTCCACCGGGTGGGCGCTGCAGGCGAGCTGTGCGGGCAAGAAGAGCAACGAGCTTGAGGGTGGGAGATGGGGTGCAACGGGGGGCGTCTCCGGGGAGGTGACACTGCCGCTGAGGCTAGAGTGGAAGGGCGCGCCCGGCGGGGGAACAGCAGGCGCCGAGGTTCGCTGGAAGCAGGGAAGGGAGGCCGGGGCACAGGCTCGCAGGCCCGCACCAAATTCTCGGCGGCGGCGGCGGCACGGAGCGTGTGAACGGCGCAGCGCCGAGGCTTCATCCAACGGCCTGTGCAGGGTCCGAGCAGGGAACACTGTCGACCAGGGTCCGACCCTGGGAGAGTCCAGAGGTGGCGCCTCTGGCAGGCACAGAGGAGGGGGTGACGCTGTAGGGGCCCAGGCAGGAGGCTCCGCGTCAACGCCCCACACTGACACGGCGGATTCTTTTTTTTTTTTTTTTGACAGAGTCTCGCACTGTTGCCCAGGCTGGAGTGCAGCGGTGCGATCTCGTCTCACTGCAACCTCGGCCTCCCGGGTTCAAGCGGTTCTCCTGCCTCGGCCTCCCGAGTAGCTGAGATTACAGGCGCACACTACTACACTCGGCTAATTTTTTGTGTTTTTATTAGAGACTGGGTTTCATTATGTTGTCCAGACTGGTCGCGAACTTCTGACCTCGTGATCCGCTCCTAGGCTTTCAGGCTCACTCCTGAAGTGCTCGCTCCTAGGTTCTTCTTGGCCTCCCAAAGTGCTGGGATTACTTTACAGGCGTGAACCACCACCCCCGGCCGCGGGCGGGTTTTGTTTACTGCTGTGCCTGTCAGGCAGTCGTTGCCCTGTGATTATTTGTGGAGGGATTGTGTGCTCAGCTTCAGACTTTGAACAGCTTCGTGGCAGCAAGGAAGGGAGAAGGAAGCAGATCCAAGCCGATCTTTGGGAGGAGACAACCAGCATGACTTGGAGACTTCAGATGTCAGAGCAAAGGACAGGGTGCAGCTCGGTGACCCAGCGTGGGTGGGGTGGCGGGTGAATGGATGTATAGTGGGAATGTGGTCTGCCGTCACTGCCCTCTTCTCTGTGTGGGAAGCCAGCTCTTGGTGACTTCCTGCCCGGGCCCACTCCCTCTGGCCCTGTCCGAGGGTGTCAGGTGTGCCCTTGACCCTTCACCCTGGGCGAAAGGGATGTCGGAGGAGTTGGGGACAAAGGCAGCTAGGAGGAGGAGCTACCTCCCGAGTCCACCGCACTGAGTCATCAGTGTGTTCCTGTGTGTGGAGGCTGGCAGGCCCATCAGTCTGGTTTGGGTACCCCCGTTGGATTTGGGTTTGATGACATGTAGAGTAAGTTAGATTCTCTACATTACTGTCACACCTGCTGTGCCCAGGCATGGAAGGTTAAGTGGAACAGAGCGGCTGTCCCCCTGCTGAAGGGGCCCCAGAGTTGGTGCTAGGGAAGGTGGCAGTGTCAGTGGTCCAGGCAGGCACAGGCGGAATTCTCTCAGGTAGCATTGGAGTCTAGTGGTCAGAGAGGTGCTGAAGGACCCCAAACCCAGAGCCCATGCCCAGGGCCCCACTGACACCTGGTGGGGAGGGGCAGCCTGGTGACCCCACATGACATGGGTGGGGGTGACGCAGCACCAGCTGGGCTGACAGCCCTCCCCCTGCTGATTTTTAATGCTCTGCAGTAATTTCATTTGGCCTGCGAATAAGCTTTCACACATTTTATATTAAATCTACAAGTATGATTTATTCAGGCACTTATGCATTTAATCAAAATTGTTTCTAAATATTACTGATTTTTGTCATCAAATGTGCCATCAGCTGTTGAGCTTTGAGAATTGAGCATCCTGGCTTTTGCCATTTTGAGGATCAGCAGAAGCATTTCTGGAAGAAACGTGAGAAAATAAAAGTCAGGAGCCTACCCCCACCCTGTCCTTCCAGGAGCTCAGCCCCAGAGCCAGGCTGCTAAGGCCATGGAGGCTGAGGGCAGTGGAGCTGGGGCTTCTGGAGCCTCAGGGGCCCTGGTTTGCTGGAGGGGGCAGGCAGGGCTTTGCGGACAGGGCATTACGCAGTGGCCAGAGCCCTGCAGTGCTGGGCACAGGCTTCTCATGGGCTCTGGCCATGGCCCTGAGCTCCTCCCCTTGCCTTCCCAGAGCTGGGGGTCACCTGCTGAGCTGGGCACCGGCTTATCTTGGGCTCTTTCCACGGCCCTGAGCTCCTCCCCTTTCCTTCCCAGAGCTGAGGGTCACCTGCTGACTGGGGCGGCTCTGTCTTTGAGAGCATGCCCTCATGAAGGCAGAATGTCCTCCCTGCCTCCATCCTCTGTTGCCTGGTGGCTTATGCAGTGCCTGCTCTTAGAGGCTGGTGGCCTGGGACACAGGGTTGGGGATGGGCTTGGTGGTGCTGCAGGTCACAGTGGGTCATGAAGGAGCTTGGGTGGGGGGGGTGTTGCATTCTCTGGTAAAGCACAGCAAGGGAGCCCTTTTACCCACTAAAACCTAGCTGTGCACTAAGGCCATGTGCAGCCCAGTCAGGTGGACGAGGGGGTAATGACCTCCGGGGAGGCATCAGAGGAGGAGCCGTGCCTGCTGAGAGGCGGGTCACCACAGCCTGGCACCTGTCTGGAGAGGGTGGGGCTGGGGGAGGTGCTGGCCAGGTCCATTGGGGTGGCCAGGCTGAGTCTGAAAGGGCCTTGTGCTGGTGTGGGGTGAGCTTGGTCTGTTGGGAGAGTATACAGTTCATTGAGGCCTCCCTGGCTCCGGGTTTGCATGTCTGAGGAGTGGGTATCATCAGG
This sequence comes from Piliocolobus tephrosceles, assembly GCF_002776525.5. NCBI lineage: Eukaryota > Metazoa > Chordata > Mammalia > Primates > Cercopithecidae > Piliocolobus > Piliocolobus tephrosceles. The sequence continues at coordinate 699,813 of NC_045450.1, read as the reverse complement.
GCCTGGGGCCCCTCCAGTGGGCACGTCTGGACTCTCTCAGGATCGGGAGCCTGTGCTCATCACAAGCTCAAAGCACTCCATTTCTGCTACAATGAGGTCAAGGATAGTGACCATGAGCTGCCTGGGACTGTGACTGAGGCACCTGGGGTACCTCTCAGGACCTGGGGGCTGAGCCCATGGCTAGATGAGCCTTGGTGATGCTGTGGTATTGCCTGGGCCAGGCGGACCCAGGGGCAGCTGCCGCTGGTCCATGTGGAGCTCCTTCAAGCCGAAGCATCCGACACCAGTGTCTGTGGGGTGTGGGCCCGGCCCCAGGAGCGGGGCCTGGGCAGCCCCGTGTGTTGAGGAAGGAAGGCAGGGCCCCCGCTCCCCGGGCCTGACCCCACTGCTTCAGCCCCCCTGCCTGCCTGCAGCCTGGCCTCGAGGGCCCATCAGGTGAGGAGGGGATCCCGCCTGCCCTACCCCATCCTACCTCCTGGAGGAGGCCTTTCCCCTTACAGGCAGCCTCCAGCTCTCCCACCCTGAGCCCCCTGTGTGGGGTGACTAGAGCATACCCAGCATGCTGGGGTTCGGGGGGCATCTGGAGGGAGGGACATCTCAGTTCCCTGAGGGGTGAGCAGCCTAAGTGACTCCCGTGCTGGGCCATTTCCTGCATTCTGGAGCTCCCCTTGAGCTGCCTGTCTGCAGGGGCTCTGGCCATTAGTGCAGCCAGGCACCAGCCTCCATGCAGACCAGTCTGTGTGGGAGTGGGGGTCTCAGAGGGCCCAGCCGGCCTATGCCATGAGCACAGTGCTGGCCTGGAGGGGAGCTGAACAGCAGCTGGGTTGGTGCGTTACCTGGTGGGGCAGTACACAGCAGCTGCCCTGGCTGGGGTTCAAGCCCCGGGCTGGCCTGGTGGAATCCCCTCTGTCACTCCTAGGTTCTGTTCTTGCAGGTGTCAGGCCTGGGGCCTTGAGACAGACCTGCAGTCTCCACCACAGCCACAGTGGGTGGGGTCTGGGTCCTCACGGAGGTGATCCTCCACCCCCACCCTTGTGTGCAGCAGTGGTGTTCCCTGGCGCTGGTGAGACCCTACCTCACTCAGGAAACCTCCCAGAACCCCCCAGGCAGAAGTAGCCATATTCCAGGGCCTGTGTCCATATGCCCCACAGTGCACCCTGGCTGGTTTGTTGTAGGAACTCAGAAAAGCAAAGCAAACAAGATGGTTCCCTGCTGGACACATTTTTATTGCAGATCTTTAGTCCAGGATTCCAGGGGTAGCCAAGGTCACCTGAGTCCTGGGGACTCTGGGCCTGGTCTCTGAAAGCAGCTAGCAAGACAGAGATGGGAAACCCAGCAAGATGGAGTGAGCCAAGGGCACAGGTGGGTCCAGGCGCAGCAGGGAGCTGCCTGGGGGTGACAGACACTGGACGGAAGCCACTGCACACACTACCCCACCCTGAACTTGAGCACTTCCTTTTTTTTTTTTTTTTTTTCCCCCCCCCCTCCCCCCCCCTCCCCCCCCCCGAGACGGAGTCCCACCCGCCCCCCAACGCTGGAGTGCAGTGCAGCGGCGCAATCTCAACTCACTGCAAGCTCTGCCTCCCGGGTTCACGCCATTCTCCTGCCTCAGCCTCCAGAGTAGCTGGGACTGCAGGCGCCCACCACCACGCCTGGCTAATTTCTTTGTATTTTTAGTACAGACGGGGTTTAAACATGTTAGCCAGGATGGTCTCGATCTTTTGACTTCATGATCTGCCTACCTCGGCCTCCCAAAGTGTTGGGATTACATAGGCATGAGCCACCACGCCCGGCCAAGCACTTCCTTGAACACAGAGGTGACCATGAGGAGGGAGGCGTGAACCAGGATGATGGGGCAGCAGATGGAGCCTGTCTCCCTGGGATTTCAGGTGACCGAGCCCTGGACTGCCTCCTGCTGCCTACATGGCTGAGAAATAAACTTTTTCAAACCACTGTGACCTGGGGTTTTCTGATACCCTCAGCAAGCCCATTCCTGTGGCCTGGTGTGGGTCCCCTGACCTGTGGCCTGGGCTGCCTGTATCCAGCCTCCCCCTCTGCTTCGCTGTAAACCTGTGATGGCAGTGGAGGGGCTTGGCCTGGGCGTGCCACACTGCAAGGTCTTCCCCTCTCTGAGTTCTGGGTGTGGTTTCAGTTGAGCCGCCCTGTTGGACTGGACCAGCCTGGAGTACAGAAGGTGCAGGCTCTTCCACATACCTGGCTCGTGGCCCATGGGCCGTCTGCTCATGGGAGCCCTGTGCCAGGCTATGCAGGGCAGTGAAGTCAGAATCTCGTCTCCCAGGTCTAAGGTGAACTGGGAGGAGGGCAGGAGTCAGCTCTGTCAGATGCCACAGTTGTTCGGGAACAGCGTCCGTAGAGAATATGTGCCCCCCCCCCACCCACCCACCCTGTGGTCTAGGTGGAGCGTGGATGGGCTGGTAGCTCCTAGCCCTGGGCCCATGGCTGTTTTCCCCTGCCCTCCCATGGGCTGGGAACTGCCACAGCTCAGACAAAAATCAGCTGGGGCGGGGCTTCAGTCCCAGGCTCCTTAGGGTGTCCCTGGTGACCTAGCTCCAGCACTGAGTTTCCAGAGGCCTTGAGGGTGCCCCTGGGATGCCAGATGGGCCCTTCCTGCTGCTCCTGGGGTCATCCAAGCTCCAGGCTTGGGTGCAGCCTTGGGCCTCTGCCACAGATGCCCTGAATGCACCTGCCCCTCCTGGTCCCCACGCAGCAGCCTCCCGAGCTGCGGATCATTTTCCTAAGGAGTTCTAGTTGTGCCAGTCCTAACTTAAAGACCACTACTGGCACTGGTAGCATGCTGCCACGGGGGATGGTGTCTTCTGTGCGTGTCCTGTCTATGCACGCTGGCTTCACAAGTGTGTGCCTCATGCGGGCTATGCCCTCAGTCCCCAACCCCCTTTTAGGGTGTCACAGGAGATAAATGACACATTCCTAAATCGCTAACACACAGGCTTGAAAACAAGTCTGAGGATGCCCTGCAGAAGGACTGTGAGCATGGACATGGAGCTGGGTGGCCTCATGCACTGACTTCTGTCCCTCTTCCTAGCCCCAGGCCCGACCTAGAGGCCACAGCCCCTGCGGAGAGGCTGTGGGGCCAGAAGGGCCCACTTCAGACCTTTCTCAGCCAATGGGTGGCTGTGGCTTAAACACTGCCCAAACACGTTATATTTTTTATGACATGGAACTAGATGGCAGAAGTTTAAAGGGAATAAAAGAGCTACTGGAGACGATTTGCAGCTTTCATGAATTTCCAAAGACTGATAAAAACACAGACTTGAAATTGTCCCAAATGAGCCAAAGTGATGAAAACAAGTCTTTTCTAAAACTCTGAATTCTAAGGGAATGTAAAATGCAGAAGTTCAAATCAGTTTTAGAAAACCGTAAGAAATAATAGTGTATTCGCCAGGCGTGGTGGCTCACGCCTGTGATCCCAGCACTTTGGGAGGCTGAGGCGGGTGGATCACTTGAGGTCAGGGGTTTGGCAGCAGCCTGGCCAACATGAGACCTCGTCCATACTGAAAAAAATGTAGCCATGCATGGTGGTACACGCCCTTAGTCCCAGTCACTTGGGAGGCTGGGGTGGGAGGATTGCACGAACCCAGGTGTTTCAGGCTGCAGTGAGCTATGGTAACACCACTGCACTCCACACTGGGCAACAGAGCAAGATGCTGTCTCCAAAAACAAAACACAAAGCAGTGCATAAATAAAAAGGGGCCGGGCATAGTGGCTCACAGCTGTAATCCCGGCACTTTGGGAGTCTGAGGTGGGTGGATCCTTTGAGGTCAGGAGTTTGAGACCAGCCTGGCCAACATGGTAAAACCCCATCTCTACTAAAAATACAAAAATTAGCTGGGTGTGGTGGCGGGCGCCTGTAGTCCCAGCTACTTGGGAGGCAGAGGCAGGAGAACGCTTGAACCCGGGAGGTGAGGTTGCAGTGAGCCAAGATTGCACCACTGTGCTCCAGCCTGGGAGACAAAGCAAGACTCCATAAATAACTAAAAAGGGAGCTGATGAAGAGTTATTTCTGGGAAATGGCAAATGCCCACAGGTGACCCTGGTGCCAGCAGCTTCTTTCCCACCAGACCTGTGCTTCCCACACAGCCCCACCTGCTCTTCTCTTGGCTGTAGACTAAGGGCCCGTCACCGGGCGTTTAACCGGCATTTTCCTTTGTGTTCTGGGCCTGTTCCTTCACCTCAGTGTATTATCTGCGTGTGCTCCCTTCTGGGAAAAGCAACATCCCACGTTTGTGTGATTGATATGTGAAAGAAGAGCCTCATGTATAGATTGTGGGCGAGTGATTGAGGCCCGTAACCCCTCTCGCGTGTGACCCACAGACTGTGACTGTGTCCCCTCAAGCCTTTATTTTCTGGACGGTCACAACGTATTCAGTGTGTCCTTGAGACAGCCACCCAACCCTTGGAGTGGTCCCTGCGTGTCCTGGGGCGGGCAACTTCCTGAGGGTGCAGTGCTGGGAACAGAGACTGCTTCAAGCCTGGCCACCTTCCCTCCTGTGCCGGCTGCTTCTAGGAGATGCTGTGGGACGATGCCCGGCTCTGCGGCAGTTACCATGCCCTAAGGAGCAGAGCCTCCAGGAGGCCCCCAGGCTGCACTGGACGCTAAAACCCCAGCACCTAATCACAGTCAGCAGCTTCCCTCCACCGACAGTGATCTGCATGGTCCATTCCCGGCGGCCTGGGGGCCTCGCTACAGTTCAACCTGGCTTCCTGCTTCCTCCTCAGGGGAGATTAGTGTCATGTGTAAACGTGGACAAGTCACTGGGTCCTCTCTCCAGGGAGTGCCTGGAGAAATTCAATCCCCCAGCTCAGCTGCAGCCCTTCCTGGGTTAGCTCTCCACTCAGAGACCCAGGAGCTTGCCCGCAGACTGCCCGGCCCGCTCCAGCTCTGGGAGGGTGAACTCCAGAGTGCAGACGTGAAGACGCGCATGCTGATCCTGGGCATGAGGGCCGGGCTGCACTCGTCTGTTCTGTGCATACTGCCTTGAATTTTTCATATCCATCATAGAAAAAAGTGTTTAAAAATAAAGGATGAGATGAACTTGGAGAGAGAGGATGCAAGCTGGACCCTGCTTGCCCGTCCCATCCCTGCCTGGTGGCGAGGCAGCCACACCCCTCATCGCCCCTCCTCTGCAGTGGGCGGCTGCAGGTGGGCGAAGCTCAGGAAGACCTGTTCCAGCGAGATCTGGCTTACAGAGTAGTCGTCCACACTGTACTTTTCCTTGGCTTTCTCCAGAATACCGAAAACCTTTGGGGAGCAGAAAAGTCACTGGTAGGAGAGAACAGGGCCCAGACTCCTCTGTGGGACCTGGGAGTCCCCTGGCAATAGGGGCTGGTGAGGCCCCCACAATCCTACCCCTGCCCAGCCCCACCCCAGAGTCCCAGAGAGGGCAGCCCTGCGAGGGCACCGTGCTCACCCCAGAGTCCCAGAGAGGGCAGCCCTGCGAGGGCACCGTGCTCACCCCAGAGTCCCAGAGAGGGCAGCCCGGTGAGGGCACCGAGCTCCCAGGGAGAGGACACTGGCTAAGCAGGAGCCATCGGGGACAGGGCCCAGCCTCCTCCTCACACTGTTCCCAGCTCAGAGTACAACCTTGAGCCAGCGATGTTCCCTTTCTGAGCCAGTTCTTTGTTTTCCCCCCATAATTTATTTTTTTAGAGAGAGAGTCTTACTCTGTAGCCCAGGCTGAAGTGCAGTGGCACAGTCATAGCTCACTGCAGTCTCGAACTCCCAGGCTCAAGCGATCCTCCCACCTTAGCCTCGCGAGTGGCTGGGACTACAGGCATGCACCATGATACCTGGCTAATTTTTAAATTTTTTGTAGAGACGGCGTCTGTGTTGCCCAGGCTGGTCTAGAACTCCCAGGCTTAAGCAATCCTCCTGCCTCAGCCTCCCAAAGTGCTGAGATTATGGTGTGAGCCACCATCCCTGGCCCTTTTCCTACTGCACACTGAATTCCTTTTACCACTGATATTTTGGATATAAAACCCCCAAACCAGCACGTATCAGCATGAGTGTTAGGGGAGAAATGGAAAGTGACTCCTCTGTGGAAAGTCTGCAATCACCACAGAGGGAGAGACCCCTGAAGGGACCTCCCCCAGCCCTGTGAGTGCCCAGTGAGGCCCCAGGGACTGCCTTACCTTCGCCCAGCTGAGGTCGCGGCCTGGCAGGTGGTAATGGACCATGCCTTGGTGCTCGTCTTCCAGGACGCTGCCTACACAAAGGAGAGACGGTGTTGCTGTGAGGGCCGGGCTGGAGGATCGGAGAGAGTGCTTGGGTGCTCAGCACTGGAGTCCTTGTCCCAGGGATTGGGGAGATGGGACTTGGCAGGGGGGAGGCACAGACGCTCCACACAGCAGATGGAAGAGGCCTAGGCAGGGGCCCAGGGCCCACCCAGTGGGGGCTGCCGGGGCCAGCACACACCTGGAAAGGTCAGGTCCACAAAGGCCTTGAAATCCTCCAGCACCTCCTGCTGCCCTTCGCTCTGCACCTTGGCCCGCAGGGAGTAGCCGCTGCCGAACTTGCTCTTGAGGTGCTGGGGGCTACCCAGGCACTTGAACTGCCCCTGCACCATGATGGCCAGCCGGGTGCACAGGGCCTCACACTCCTCCATGCTGGGGAGAGGGCGGGACCTCAGACAGGGCTGGGGGTGCCAAAGGCTTGTGCAGACAGGAAAGCGTTGGTCCCCCAATCAGGCAGTTCCTGATACGTGCAGAGACTGCACCAGATGCTCACGCATCTCCTGTCCACCTGGCTCCTCCACGGCCCACCCGGTGCTGAAACTTCCAGTGACCCACAGACCCAGGCTCTACCTGTGGGAGGTGATGACGATGGCCTTGCCAGACTCTCGGGCTCGTGCCACGGTGTCCCAAAGCAGGCGCCGGGCCACGGGGTCCATGCCAGTGGACGGCTCGTCCAGGAAGATGACAGCAGGCTCTCCGATCAGGGCGATGCCAGTGCTCAGCTTCCGCTTGTTACCACCACTGGGGCAGGAGGGTGCCGGGTGGGGGAATAAGGCTGAGAGTTAGCATTGGCTCCTGTGTCCCAGTAGAGGCCCACACCCAGCAATTGCAGAACAGCGCTGGTGAAGAGGAAGGCGCTGTGTGTGCACCTGGAGAGGCCACCGCGTAGAGCTAGAGGCCCCAGAGAAGGCTATTCCCAGGGGCCAGGTACACGCACCTACACAGGAACACATCTGCCTGCACCTAAGGGGGACCAGCCAGGGGCCCTGGCATCTCTCGCTGCTGGCTTTGTCCCTAGGTGGTAGGCACTGTCAGGGCAGTCCCTCTCCTACCTGGAGCTACCTGGGTCACACCACCAAATCCCAGCTCCATCCTGGAGCCACAAGTGGGAGCTCTGGCTGCTGACCTGAGCAGTCACTCCCAGCTCTATGCTATGGGGACCCTGATTCTGACTCCAGTCTGGGAAGGGCCAGGGTTCTTCTGGTTTGCAGGGGCTGGGCTTGGGAGGTGCACCTGTACGTCCTGACCAGCTTGTTGGCATGTGGCTCCAGCAGCAGGCCCCGCAGAGTGTTCTCCACGCAGGCCCCGATGTGGCGCTCAGGGATGCCCCGGAGCCGAGCGTACATGACCAGCATCTCCCGGCCAGTCATGTGGTCCAGCAAGGCATCAAACTGCGGGCAGTAGCCGATCCGCTGCCGCACCTGGGGTCAGAGCATAGCCGGGGAGGGAGGTGGGTTGGAGGGAAGCCTCCTTCCTCCAGAGGATCACAGGGACTACTCTTGAGGTGCTCATCCCTGCACCTGTCTGTGGTCCCTCCCAGTGTGTGTACACGGGGGCGCTGGAGCTGTGCACAGGCCCCGGTGGCTGCCCACAGTGGAAGCTCTTGGAACAGGGACACAGGAAGGATGTGGCTGGTGTAGGAAGGCTTCCAGAGCTGCTCTCAGAGGCTGGTCCAGGACAGGCAGCCATGGGATTAGGTGGTGCAAGAATGGCCTTTACATAAAGGCAGACTCAGGGCTGGCCACCCACTCGTTCACGCCTGGGACGTCTAATGTACTAAGACTCTTTCTTCTCCCTCTAAGAAGAAAGATTTATGGGCACCACCTTTGGGGTGAGCACTGCTTGGTCAGATGGTGCAGCAGCTGTTCTCTGTGCAACTGACCATGTCCAGCAGAATTAGGACGTGCCTGCTGCCATCTGCTTAGCTACCTTCGGCAGCTAGTCGGGAGCAGGAGTGCCTGGGTTCTGTGGATTCTAGAGACTGGATTTCTTTTTCTTTACCTTCCTTCTTTGGGGTTCTCAAGCTTCCAAAATCTTTTTTTTTTTTTCTGAGACAGAGTCTCACTCTGTCGCCCAGGATGGAGTGTGGTGGCGTGATCTTGGCTCACTGCAACCTCTGTCTCCCAGACTCAAGTGATTCTCATGCCTCCAAGCTCCCGAGTAGCTAGGATTATAGGCACCTGCCACCATACCCTGCTCATTTTTGTATTTTTCTCTGGTAGAGACAGCATTTTGCCATGTTGGCCAAGCTGGTCTCGAATTCTGCCTGCCTTGGCCTGCCAAAGTTGGGATTACAGGTATGAGCCACGCTCCCAGCCCAGAATCTGTTTTTAATCAGTTTGGGAAAAATCTTAGCCCGATACCTTTTTGGCTACTACCCCCTGCCACTCTCTCTTTTCCTTCTGGAACTCAGATTACATGTACTGGGGACTTCTCACCCTCTCCTCCATTGCTAGATCATATACGGTTTTCTCTCCCCTGCATAGATTTTCAATTGCATCATTTATTTCTGTAGACACAGTGAGTTTATAATCTTTTATAATCTGGCGTGACGATGCAGATCTAATGCCTATGTGCTTGTCCCATGGGGCCTGTGTCTGTGGCTTCCAGTCATGGTACCGTCTCCTCTGTTTGCTGTGCATTGCCTATAAGCCCTGGAACACTCTATGGGGAAGACTGCAGCCTAGGATGAGGCTTTCCTCCCGAGAGGGCCTGCACGTACTCTGGCCCAGGGCCTCTGCTGTCCAGGCACCCCTGGCGTGAGCTCAGGAGAGGACTCCGCGGCCACTTCTCAGGCCCAGGCCCTGCCTTCCATTTCCCCTGCTCTGCTCGGCACGCTCGACTTCCCATGCAGGACCCGGGCAGAGGTACAGGAGGGCTGCCTCTGGTCCTTCTGCGGGGGAGCTGGTGGGGTTCAGCTCAACGTGGGAAAACTGTAGGTGGGCCCAGGGCCTTCCGTCCCTTTACCCATCAAGGCCTCTAAGGCACCTCACACCTGAGCTGCCTGGACACAGAATGGCCGCTGCGCAGAGGTGGCTGTCAGTGCTGAATGCACCTCTCTGGGCTCATGGATGTTGGAACCCATCTCTCTCCCCTCCCATCGCCTGCTAGTTCTGGCGAAGCTTAGCTTTAGCTCATTACCTTGTCTCGCTGTCCAGAGGCACGTGCTGGGCCCATTTCAAGCCACAGATGCAGCAGCTGTTTGCGGAAAGCATCCCTCCATCCCTGCCTCCAGGGTGCCCCCTCCAGCCATGCCTGCCTCACCCCTTTGGAACCTCCTGGCTGCACCCACCTTTCCGACATCAGAGCTGATTCTGTGACCCCCAACAAAGGCATCCCCAGAAGTGAGGCTCTCCTCCCCAGTCAGCATTTTGAAAGTTGTGGTCTTCCCGGCTCCATTGAAGCCCAGCAGGCCAAAGCACTCCCCTTTCTGCACCGCGAGGGAGATCCTGTCCACGGCCAGGAGGGGCACCCGCTGCTCGTACACCTGCAGGCACCCGACAGAAAACATGGAATGTGGAGGCCTGGACGCAAAGCAGAGCAGCCTGAGTCTCAGCGCCGCAAGCTTCCAGAGACAGGGTTGGACCCTGGGGACAGCCAGGTAACCAGCTGGCAGGGAGGACTCCACCCCAAATTGCAAGGGTACCTTGGAGAGCTCCTTGATAATCAGAGGTGTGTGGAGCAGGCAGTCTGGACTAGGGGCCAGGATGCGGGTCCTCTCATCTGCCACATCTTGGTCCTCAGGAAGCACAGGCATCCGGGTGTATAATTCTGTCTGATTGACCAGGACAGAGACCGCGTGCATGAACCCAGCCGCAAGGTGGCTCCCGTGGAGAAGGGAGGGGCGGGGGTGGATGTGGGAGGTCTGGTGGGACTAAGGCCTTCGTCCTAATCCTAGGCCCCACAGGTGCGACTCAGACCTTTTACCAGAAGACACAGCGGTCTTATGGGGCTGAACTAGCATCCAGGAGACATAAACTATCTGAGGAAAAATAACTGTGTGGGATTCATGGAGAAAAATCATAAATCTCAGCTGGGGAATATAAAATAAGATTTTAAAACAATTTTATTTTTTATTTTTTTTTGAGACAGAGTCTCTCTCACTCTGTTGCCCAGGCTGGAGTGCAGTGGCGTGATCTTAGCTCACTGCAAACTCCGCCTCCTGGGTTCCAGTGATTCTCCTGCTTCAGTCTCCCAAGTAGCTGGGATTATAGGTGCGCACCACCACGTCCAGCTAATTTTTGTATTTTTAGTAGAGATGGAGTTTCATCGTGTTGGCCAGGCTGGTCTAGAACTCCTGACCTTTGGTGGTCTGTCCACCTCAGCCTCCCAAAGTGCTGGGATTACAGGCGTGAGCCACCATGCCTGGCCTTAAAGTAAGATTTTTGTTTTCAGATTTAGAGATGGGAGTCTTGCTTTGTCACCTATGCTGGAATTCAGTGGTACAATCATAGCTCACTGCAGCCCGGACCTCCCAGGCTTAAGCCTCCTGTCTCAGCCTCCCTAGTAGCTAGGATTACAGGTGTGTACCATCATGCCCGGCTAAATTTTTACACTTTTTAGAAGAGATAGGGTCTCACTATGTTGCCCAGACTGGTCTTGAACTCTTGGTTTCAGGTGATCTACCTACCTCTGCTTTCTAAAGTGCTGGGATTATAGGTATGAGTCACCATGCCTCGCCAAAGATTTTAACACATGGAGACAGTTCCCTTTTTAGAGAAGTCTGACTATTTTAAAGAAGTGAATTCCCCCTCGGCTAAGCTGTATGTGCAGTGCAATGTCAACACATTTGCTTTTGTTTGTTTGAGGGGATGGAGATCTGAAATAATGAACGTTTTCAATAAACACGTGGAGCACCCTCAGCCCCATGACCCCTCCTCTGGCACTGGGTGTCCCTGGGCACTACCTCTGCTCAGCAGGACGGCCCTGGGTCCCCAGGCTGACTCTTTGGCAGGGGCTCAGAACTCAACAGCCCTCATGCGTGGCAAGGGCTGTGCCCCACCCTGGCTGTAACTGCTGGCTGGTGCTGAGGCCATATAGTGGGAGGCCATCTGGTGCAGGAGCTGCTTGGTGGAGAAGGAGGTGGAAGCCGCCCTGGGTTGTGCTGGGCCCAAGCAGAGGCGTGGGGAGCATCCCACCAGTGTCCTGGGCTCCCGGAGCCGCTCACCAGTGTCCGCCTCCTCCGGAAGGCGCAAAGGATGCCCCTGAGTCTCTGCAGCAGGTTGTTCTCGATGAGGAACAGCAGGATGAGGTAGGCGCACCCTGAGGCAGCCATGGAGGCCACGAACCTGCCGACCCCCGGGGCGCTCCAGGCATAGAAGTTCTCCTGGTACTGGATGTCTGTAGGGTGAGGGAGTCACTGTGTCCCGAGGCCTGGGGCGCCCTCCTCCCCTCCCAGGTTCCCGGCCCCCACTCCCCTCCCCAGGCTGCTCAAGGCGCCTGTAACAGTGTCTCCTCCATGGGGAGATGTGAAGGCCAGTAGGTCACGGCTGCCTCTCGAGGCACCACGGCTCAGAGAGGGGCCAGGCACGTAATAATCCAATGCAGTCCCATGAGCGACGTGGCAGGCCCAGGACAGTGACAGGCTGCCTGAGAGGCACAGGCTCTGTGGGAACCCCGGGCTGCCTCCTGGCCAGGACGGAGACCATTACAAGCACAGAGGGGTGTGTGGGAGGCTGAGGGGGCCCCACAGGACAGGTCCAAGTTCTGTCCGCCTGGACCTGGGGTTGCGATCTTGCTTAGAAACAGGGTCTTTGAATATGTGATTAGTAAGGATCTTAAGGTGAGACACTGGATCAGTGTGGGCCTTAAACCCAACAGCAAGTGTCCTTATAAGAGAAAGGCAGAAGGAGATTTGAGACAGGAGACAGGAGCCGCCATGCGAGGATGGAGGCGGTGGTGGTGAGGGGGTACGGCCAGGAGCCCAGGATGCGTGCAGCCACCAGGAGCTGGGAGAGGCAGGAAGGGTCCTCCCCCAAGCCGTGGGGGATTCACTGCTGGTGCTAAGCGCTGGTCTGTGGTTCCTTGTTACAGATGCCCAGACACTGAGGCAGGTGGGAGAATGGGAGCTCAGGTACAGGGCCTGGGAGCGAGCAGGCGCGAGGGGGCTGCTGTGGGAGGCGGGGCGAGGCAGTGCAGAGGAATGCACCAGCCCCAGGCCACTCAGGCGCAGAGGAGCCCCTGCCCTAGGAGGCCCCTCTTCAGTGGCCACGTCCTGAGGACGCGGGGGTGCTACCCGGGGTCAGGGCTGGGACACTCACTATATTTCTTGCAGTAGTGGGCGGCGACCTCAGAGGAGGTGCAGTACCTCCGCGTCTCATAGTTCTCATAGAAGCTGCTGACTGCCATCCCCAGACAGTGGTTGGGCAGCACCAGGAACACGTGATCCAGGGTTTTGGAAAGTTCTTCCAGTTTTACAGCTGCATTGGGGAGGTAAGATCAGTCTGTGCTGGAGGGCACACCACACCCACCTCTAGGACAGGCCTGGTCAGGGCGGGCACAGGGCCTTGTCCGTGCTGTGCGGAGTGAAGGGGCACCTCCCAGGGACGCCCCTGCCGGCTCTGCACAGGGCAAGGACACCGCAGATGCCTGCCCACCAGTCGTGGCTAGCCGGGCAGGGCCAGCTGGGGCAGAGGGGCTGGTGAGCATGAGCTAGGCCCATTGCCCGAGTCCTGCCTCGGCTGTGGCGGGTGCCTCCCTGTCTGGGCAGAGTGGCTCCATGGATGGCCATGGGGGCTGGGGGTGGTCTCCAGGCACCCACCTGGGATGCGCATGATGGTGACCATCAGGAAGGTGGCGATGCCCGACAGGATGTTGAAGATGGTCAGCCTCGTGTAGGCGGTGGCTGCCCCCGAGAAGAAGAAGTTCATCAGGTACATGAGGGGGATGATGGCCCAGCCGTAGAGCAGGAGCAGCAGCAGGGTGTCGGCCACGTGGCCGTCCTGCGTGAAGGCACGCACGTCGAAGGCCTTGAACACCACCTGCAACAGCACAAGGAGGCGCTGCTGTGCATGCCAAGCTGAGAGCAGCTCACGGGTGGGGAAGGGGTGACAGGAGCATTTGGAGGTCCTCAGACCCCTCCTGGTCAGCTGGCCCATGCCCATCAGCCCCACAGGCCATGTCTGGCCCCCGTGGTGGCTTTCAGCCCCAGGCCCTCTCTGCCTCAGTTTCCCCTTATCCCCTTGCACTGGGAGCTGTAACCAGGGTGGCTGCTCTGGGCACTGACCATGTATGGAGGGCAAAGGCTGAGGGTGCAGGGAGGAGGTGAGGTGGCAGCCGCCAGGGGATTCCAACCGTGCTGAGTTGGGCTGAGCTGCTGGCCTAGGCTGCCCAGCTGGTTCTGGTTCTGCAAGGGGGTCCCAGGGCAAACCCCCTGTGGTCTGCAGGGGAACGGACCCAGCACCCTCCGGCGCTCACCAGCAGCAGCAGACTGGGGATGAGGAAGGAGATAAGGTCCCACAGCAGAGCAGAGAGCCAGAAAGTGGCCACGTGGACTCCGCTCACAAACTGCACGTGCTTGGCCTGCACAGCCCTCTCGCTGACCGCCAGGATGGAGAACGTGCTGGCCAAGAATGCCATGGCAAAGAGCAGGTTGAGGGCAATGTCGAATCCCTTCCGGCCCCTGCGGGGGACAGGGAAGGTCAGGGATGGAGCACAGCATGCCTGGGTGGCAGGAAAGGTCGGGTTTTCAGTTATGACTGCCCAAGGCATGCAGGGCAGCAGCCCAACCAATAAAGGGGCTTATGGGAGAGCATGAGCACCACGGTTCCATACTAGGAACATCTGCCCCCACTGGAGAACAGTTCCTCCGGACCTCCTATGGTGATCATGTGACGATGGCAGCGTCACTCTCCTCATCACCACCCCCCACCGCCCAGCTCTCAGCCCCATGGCTGCCTGCGACCCTGCCCAGGTGTGGAGGTCCTGAACCCTGCCGCCTCCCCCTGGAGTGTGGCAAAGGGAAAGCCTCTCCCGGCCTCTGCGCATTATTCTAGGATCCTGAGTTGACGGCAAGGAGAGCAGATCGAGGGCTGCTGCTTTTTTGCTCTCGGGGCAGGGATGGAGCTAGAAGCTGGGATGCAGCCATCACCAGGCCTAGGCCTAGGCCTAGCCTGAAATGTGGGTGGAGACAACACTGCCCTGAGGAGGAGTGGCTATTCTGAAATTAACAGAATTTTTGGCCTCCTCTGGGTGGTCCCCGGAGCTCTGAGGCTCTGTGGCTGGGACGGGGGTAGCCCTGCCCACACAATGGCATGGCAGGCTCCTGACGTGCGGCCATCTGAGGGGCAGGGACGGCAGTTCTTGCCAAGTCCTGCTCTGCTCACCCTCCATCACCTCAGCTCATGTGCCCAGTGGGTCACACTGTTGGAGAGAGCAGAGCGGAGTGAGGACAGTGGCTGGCAGGAGCCAAGTAGATTTAGGAAAAGGCAGGGCTGCCTGCCGAACCTTCGTGGGTCCCTGTCAGGACCGCAGTGCATGGGACGGCCCACAGCTGATCTGCTGTCACAGGGAGTGGAGGCTGTGGACGGTGGAGGAGGATGTGGCAGGAGTTTCCTACCAGACCCAGGGGCTTTGGGAGAGCAGACACAATGCTCTATCTACGGGCCTGTGGCAGTGCCCAGGGCAGTCAGTCCTGGGGGCCCCGGCCAGGGTGGACGGGGACGGGCAGCACACATACTCATTGAACTGGTCCTTGGCAGCCTGCAGGGCACTCCGGGGCTGGGGGAAGTTGGAGACCATGATAGAGGCGTGAGGCCCACACAGCAGCTTGAACAGAAGGTTGTCCACGATGGCCAGGGCAGTGGCTGGGGAGTGGTACGCCTGGTTGTTGAACAAGGCGGTAACGACTGTGCGTTCTCCCACGTCTCTGAAGGATGCTGCCACAAGGCACCGCTCATTAAAGCCGCCCCCCTCCACAGAGGCCCTGAAGATCAAGAACTCCTCCAGGTCACCTGGGGAGCAATGGCAGAGTCAGAGGACACAGGAGGAGGTGACACCTGGGTACCCGCTGCCATCTGAGCATGGCTAATCAGGGACCCAATGCAGTGGTGCCAGCATCCTCTGAGCTGCCCGCCCTGTCACTCTCCTCCTAAGGAGAGCCTAATTTCTGCCAGGGTTTTGTCATCATTCAGTATGTGGAAATGTGAATGCTGGTCAGGAACCGGGAAGGCAGCTGCAAAATAAGAAAACCTTCCAGTAGGTTCCATTAACCAGAGCACAGTCCCTATTCTGAGCCTGGGGCAGTATCCAACTGTGACTACCAAAACTTTTTTTTTTTTTTTTTTCTTTCGAGACAGTCTTGCTCTGTCGCCCAGGCTAGATTGCAGTGGCGTGATCTCGGCTCACTGCAGGCTCCACCACCTGGGTTCAAGCCATTCTCCTGCCTCAGCCTCCAGACTAGCTGGGATTACGGGTACCCACCACCATGCCTAGTTAATTTTTTATGTTTAGTAGAGCAGAGTTTTGCCATGTTGACCAGGCTGGTCTCGAACTCCTGACCTCAAGTGATCTACCTGCCTCGGCCTCCCAAAGTGCTGGGATGACAGGTGTGAGCCACTGTGCCTGGTCAAGAATTGTGAGTTTTAAGATGATGGAAGAAAACACCCTGTCACGCGAAGGCACACTGTCGCCAGCATCGTCACAAAGCAAAGGTAACTTGAAGTCACTGTGTTTCTGCATTTTGCCCGTGAATGATGCTGAAAGACAGCTTCAGTAAAGAGACGCCTGACAAAGCCTGGCCCCAGTATGCCAGTGTCTCTGGCACCCCCAGTGACTCAGTGCCATGATCTGCCACCCAGGGGACATCGGCAATGTTTCCAGGCATGTTTGATGGTCACGATGGGGTGGGGCAAAGTCAGGGATGCTGCTGAACTTCCCTCAGCACATTCAGAACAGCCAAGAACCATCATCCCCAGATGTCGACCCTGCTGCAGTCAGGAAGGTGAACTCTGGCCACACGACTGGCCCCTGATCCCCCCATCTCGCCCCCGGGATGCCCCTTACCGAGCACCTCGCGGGGCTCCTGTCCCTCGGCCTGCAGTGCGTCTTTCAGATGCTCTGACAGCTGCTGACCCAGCTGGGAGGTCCCGGGAACCGAGAAGGGCACGACGGTTCTGCCGTACTCGCCCAAGGTCAGCCTCAGCATGGGATCATCGAAGAGCTCCGAGGAGTAGTTGATGGCCAGGAGGGCCAGGGTGACGCAGGTCAGAGGCACTAGGATCTGTGCCGCCACCATTTTCCACTCGCGCCAGCTGTATGCGGCCTTCTTCAGGAACATGGCCCAGAACTGCTGGCAGTGCAGGGTGAGCTGCGGCAGAGGGGGATGCAGGTGACACCGGCATCGCTTGGGGGCCAGTGCCTGACCCCCACCCACCTGCGGCAGGTGCTGTCCTGTGTGATGCCAGCCTGGGGGCCTGGAGCTGAGGTTGCACTGGAGACTCCCGGAGCATTAAAATGGCTGTGGGGGGAGCTCAGTGCACCACGTGGCAGGCTTGCCTGTGCAGACTCTGCAGGTCCTTATGGGGCCGTGCACATTGGTTCTGGGAGCCTCACAGTGGCCATGGAGGCAAGGTGGACACTATTTATTTTGTTTTCTTGAGACAGGGTCACTCTGTCACCTGTGGTGGAGTGCAGTGGTGTGATCTCAGCTCAATGCAACCTCCGCCTCCTGGGTTCAAGCGATTCTCCTGCCTTAGCCTCCCAAGTAGCTGGGATTACAGGCGCCCACCACCATGCCCAACTAATTTTTGTAGTTTTAGTAGAGACAGGGTTTTGTCATGTTGGCCTAGGCTGGTCTTGAACTACTGACCTCAAGTGATCTGCCTGCTTTGGCTTCCCAATGTGCTGTGATTACAGGCGTGAGCCACCACACCCGGCCCAGACACAGTTTCATTGTCTCAGGACAGTAGAGGACCAGCTGCCATCCCCTGCCCTCCCCCTGCCTCAAGGAGACACCACCATGCAGGTCACAGGAAACAGATGGCTGAGCCTCCCCACCAGCCCGACTGCCTCATTCTCCAGCTTCTTCCCTTCCTGGTCCTCCGAGGCAGAGAGTGTCAGGGCTGTGCGATCAGGCTGACCAGGGATCAGACTGAGCTCTGTCACTCTGTCACATTTGACTTTGGCCCAGGCCTCAGTTTCCCATCTGTGAACCGGGTGCAGCAACCCCCTCCCCATCGCTGGCTGCTGGAAAGCCTCCTCAACACAGAGCTGGGCACCCATCAAGTTCCTGTTGAGCAGGGCGCTGGGCCTGAGGTAGAGCATGAGAAATTCCAGTTGCTCCATTCAGACGCTTCTCCCCGCTGACCCATGCAGTGTGAGCCGCTGCCCGCCCTCTGCCTGCCCTCTGCTCGGTGCGCTGACTCTCCCAGACCCTGTTTCCACCCTCGCAGATTCTCCTCTGCATCGGCTCACATGAGGCGTTTGGGGGCTGCTCGCCCTTCCCCCGCCGCCTGCCCACACGCCTGGGCACCTACCCCAGTGTTGAGCTTGACAGCGGTGTGCTCCTCTTCGATGAGGGCTCCAATGCCGTCGGAGGGGTCCATGGCCCCACAGAGGTTGCTGTCCACAGCCCAGTCGCTGGCGCGCCTCTCGTGCTGGTACTGCAGGGCAGGCAGCTGGATGGCCTGGATGTCCATGCTGCTGTCCACCAGCTTCCCGACCCTGTGCCGACACACACGTGGACTGGTCAGGACCCAGCTCCCCGGGTGCGTGGAGGGAGGAGCTGTGTTGAGAGGCACTGAGGGGAGCAGTGTCGCCGCAGTCCTCGGCGTGCTCATGCACCTGCCTATGCGTTCCCTCACTCATCAGTGTCTCTGGCCACCAGGCACAGCTAATTTTCGTATTTTTAGTAGAGATAGGGTTTCACCATGTTGGCCTGGCTGGTCTCGAACTCCTGATCTCAAGTGATCCACCCTCCTTGGCCTCTCAAAGTGCTGGGATTACAGGCATGAACCACCACGCCTGGCAGAGGAGGTGATTTTTTTATTATGTGAATTACGTCACACACACACACACACACACACACACACACACACACACACACACACCTTCCTAGAACTCCCCATCAATTAGGAAACACAACTGAGGCTGCAGCAGGCAGGAGGCATCCCCTAGCTGGCTAAGCAACCTCGTCAGGCCACCCTTGGAGCTGTGTGAGCCCTGCCCGCCCGCTTCCTGCTCCTGTGTGCAGGCCGCTGTGAGGCCTAGGTACCCGCTCCTCTGGCCCTTGCCAGAGCCCTTCTCCCTCACTGGAGAGAGGGCTGACTGACTGGAGTCGGAGCTGGCTGACTCCAGGCCAGCCCGTGGTTTCTTTTTCCTATGTTCACACTTCCTTCCTTCAACCAGGATTCGCGGAAAGTCAGTCAGTGCTCGGTCCTGTGCGGGATACAGGTCAGTGGGCAGTCCCTCCCACCCTCTCCGCCCCGCCTGGCCTGGTTTCCCTGGGTCTGTTGCTGGACATGTGGTCCCCTGGACAGATGTCCCCAGAGCATGCACCACCATGTCCTGCATGTATGATCACCTATTCTGTTGCCTCCTCTAGGTTGTGGGCTACCCAAGGAGGAAAACCCATCTCAGGTTTTTTTCTTTTTATTTTGACACAGGGTTTTGCTCTGTCCCCCAGGCTAGAGTGCAGTGGTACAATCTCAGTTCACTGCAACCTCCACTTCCCAGGTTCAATTGATTTTCCTGCCTCAGCCTCCCAAGTAGCTGAGATTACAGGTGTGTGCCACCACGCCTGGCTAATTTTTGTAGTTTTAGTAGAGATGGTGGCCGGGCGTGGTGGCTCATGCCTATAATCCCAGCACAGATCCTCAGGAGGGTCACCTGAGGTAGGGAGTTCCAGACCAGTGTGGCAAAACCCCATGTCTGCTAAAAATACAAAAAAACTAGCCGGGCGTAATGACATGTGCCTGCAGTCCCAGCTACTGAGGCTGAGGCAGGAGAGTCGCTTGAATCTGGGAGGTGGAGGTTGCAGTGAGCTAAGATTGCACCACTGCACTCCAGCCTGGGCAACAGAGCGAGACACTGTCTCAAAAAAAAAAAAAAAAAAAAAGAGATGGGGTTTCACCATGTTGACCAGGCTGGTCTCAAACTCCTGGGCTCAAGCGATCACCTGCCTCGGCCTCCCAAAGTGCTGGGATGACAGGCGTGAGCCACCGCGCCCAGCCCCCATGCAGTTCTGAGGGTCTGGATGAGATAGTTCCCATCTTCATTAAGGACACAGGTATCCCCCAAGGATGATCTAAGCCCAAGAAGAGCTGGGCACGCCTCTGACACCGTGTGCTAGATGGCGGGTCTGGAAGGGACCCCAGGGCCGTGCAGGCCCCTCACGTGTGCTGCTGCTTCCCACAAACACTAGTGCCGCTGACAGTCACAGCCTGCACTTGGGGCTCTGACGGCAGCCACTGCCCTGCCCCATCCTGGGCTGTTCCTCCAGCCTCACGGGGGCATTCGGGATCATAACCGAGGTGACTGTTTATCACTGCACTTTTTAAAAGTCCTCGGCCGGGCGCGGTGACTCATGCCTGTAATCTCAGCACTTTGGGAGGCTGGGGCGGGCGGACTACTTGAGGTCAGGAGTTTGAGACCAGCCTGACCAATATGGAGAAAACCCATTTCTACTAAAAATACAAAATTCGCGGGGTGTGGTGGTGCATGCCTGTAATCCCAGCTACTCAGGAGAATGAGGCAGGAGAATCTCTTGAACCCAGGAGGCAGAGGTTGCAGTGAGCCGAGATCGCACCATTGCACTCCAGCCTGGGCAACAGAGTGCAACTCTATCTCAAAAAAAAAAAAAAAAGAAAAGAAAGAAAAGAAAAAAAGAAAATTCTCTGCAGCACTGAGCCCAGTCCTAGGTGGAAGGAAACACACATTTACTGACCGAAGGAAGACTTCCTCCATGGTGGTGATGGACGCCCCAAAGCTGGCAATGCCCAGCTCTTTCTGCTTCTTCTCCAGTTTAGCAAAGAGACCTTCAAACCTGAAAAACAGACCCAGCATGATGAGTCACTTCTCAGTGACTTTCTAGATAATTTGTTCCTAAAGCATCACCCCCCGGCCGGGCACAGTGGCTCACGCCTGTAACCCCAGCACTTTGGGACGCCAAGGTGGGCAGATCACCTGAGGTGACCATGAGTTCCATACCAGCCTAGTCAACATGGTGAAACCTGTCTCTATTAAAAATATAAAAAATTAGCCATGTGTGGTGGCAGGTGCCTGTAATCCCAGCTACTCAGAAGGCAGAGGCAGGAGAATCACTTGAACCCCAGGAGGTAGAGGCTGCAGTGAGCTGAGATTGCGCCACTGCACTCCAGCCTGGGCGGCAGAGTGAAACTCTGTCTCAAAATAAATAAATAAAATAAAAAAATAAAGAGGCCAGGTGCAGCAGCTCACACCTGTAATCCTAGCACTTTGGGAAGCTGAGGTAGGTGAATTGCCTGAGCTCAGGAGTTCGAGACCAGCCTGAGCAACACGGTGAAACTATCTCTACTAAAATACAAAACAAAACAAAACAAACAAACAAACAAAACACTACCTAGTCATGGCGGCTTATGCCTGTAATCCCAGCTACTTGGGAGGATGAGGCAGGAGAACTGCTTGAACCCGGGAGGCAGAGGTTGTGGTGAGCTGAGATTGCACCACTGGTCTCCAGCCTGGGCAAAAGACCAAGACTCCATCTCCAAAAACTAAACTAAACTAAACTAAAATGAATCGGCCGGGCGCGGTGGCTCAAGCCTGTAATCCCAGCACTTTGGGAGGCTGAGATGGGCGGATCACAAGGTCAGGAGATCGAGACCATTCTGGCTAACATGGTGAAACCTGTCTCTACTAAAAAATACAAAAAACTAGCCGGACGAGGTTGCGGGCGCCTGTAGTCCTAGCTACTCGGGAGGCTGAGGCAGGAGAATGGCATCAACCCAGGAGGCAGAGCTTGCAGTGAGCTGAGATCCGGCCACTGCACTTCAGCCTGGGCGACAGAGCGAGACTCCGTCTCAAAAAAAAAAAAAAACACTAAAATGAATCACCCCCCCACCCCACCTCCCTGGAGAATGGAGGAGGGGCCGCAGGAGGTTAACTCCTTGAAATGCCTTTTTTTTCTTTTTTTTTCTTAAGATGGAGTTTCGCTCTGTCGCCCGGGCTGGAGTGCAGTGGTGCAATCTCGGCTCACTGCAAGCTCCGCCTCCCGGGTTCACACCCGTCTCCTGCCTCAGCCTCCCGAGGAGCTGGGACTACAGGCGCCCGCCACCATGCCCGGCTAATTTTTTGTATTTTTAGTAGAGACGGGGTTTCACTGTGTTAGCCAAGATGGTCTTGATCTCCTGACCTTGTGATCCACCCGCCTTGACCTCCCAAAGTGCTGGGATTACAGGCGTGAGCCACCGTGCCCGGCCATGTGGCTAATTTTTAATTTTTTTGTAGAGATGGGGTCTCACTATGTCGCCCAAGCTGGTCTCCTTCTCCTTCTGCCTTCGCTTCTGAAAGTGTTGGAATTACAGGCATGAGCAACCATGCCTGGCTAAAAGTGAGGTTCATATGGTTTGATTCCCTGGTTTTCTTTTTTTTTGAGACAGAGTCTCGCTCTGTTGCCCAGGCTGGAGTGCAGGGGTGCAGGGGCATGATCTTGGCTCAGTGCAACCTCTGCTCCTGGGTTCACGCCATTCTCCTGCCTCAGCCTCCTGAGTAGCTGGGATTACAGGCTCCCACCACCATACCCGGCTAATTTTTGTATTTTTAGTAGAGACGGGGTTTCACCATGTTGGTCAGGCTAGTCTCCAACTCCTGACCTCGTGATCCATCCGCCTTGGCCTCCCAAACTGTTGGGATTACAGGCATGAGCCACTGCACACAGCTGGGAAACACTTTCTAAGAATAAAATTAATAGAAGAAATCACAAGAGAAAGGATGTTGCTACATTAAGTACAAAAGTTAGGCCAGGTGCAGTGGCTCATGCCTATAATCCTAGAACTTTGGGAGGCTGAGGCGGAAGGATCATTTGTACCCAGGAGTTCAAGACCAGCTTGGGCAACATAACAAGACCCCATCTCTACAAAGAAATAAAAAAAGTAGCCGGACATGTTGATACACACCTGTAGTCCCAGCTACTTGGGAGGCTGAGGTGGGAGCATCACTTGAGCCCAGGAATTCAAGGCTGCAGTGAGTTATGATTGCGCCACTGCACTCCAGCCTGGGTGACAGAGCAAGACCTTGTCTTTAAAATAAATGAATGTGGCCAGGCATGGTGACTCTTGCCTGAGATCTCAGCACTTTGGGAGGCCGAGATGGGTGGATCACCTGAGGTTAGGAGTTTGAGACCAGCCTGGCCAACATGGTGAAACCCCGTCTCTACTAAAAATACAAAAATTAGCCAGGCGTGGTGGTGCACGCCTGTAGTCCCAAGCTACTTGGGAGGCTGAGGCAGGAGAATCGCTTGAACCTGGCAGGCAGAGGTTGCAGTGAGCCGAGATCGTGCCACTGCACTCCGGACTGGGCAGCAGAGTGAGGCTCCATCTCAAAACAAATAATAAATAAATAACAATAAAAAAGAATAAATAAATGTAAAATGGAAAAAAAAATCTGACAAAATTAAACAAACAACAAACTGGAGAAAAGTGCAACCAACTGATATTATCCAGATAATATCCAGACTGATACTGTCATAGAAAACTGGCTTCCCTCCCCTTGCTGGTTCTGCCGTGTGTATGAGACAGTGATGAGCAGGTGCTAACATCTCCAGCTCTGACACTGAGACCAGATTCACCACCTGTGTACAAATACAGACTCTCAGTTTCACTAGTTCTGAGTGCAGCTGCAGCCTGTGTTGAACCTGGTGACAGAAGGGGGAGTGTGAGCCCTGCATAAGCACTGAATACCCGTTTGGTGAGTCAGATAGGTGCTTCTCCTTTTCAGGTCCTAATTATGTTTCTCCTTGCTAGGAGGCTTGGCACCTAGGACCCAGCCAAGCAGATTCATCTGGGCTGATGGTGCCCAGGCTGAGGGTCTAAGAGTACCGACTGGCCAGGCCAGAGAGGGGCAGAGCAGGTGCCTCTGAGCACCAAGCCCTCATGGCCCAAGGGGATTCCATCTTGGATATATACCTGTGCATGCCCTCTCTGGGAGGCATACCTGTGTGTGCTCTCTCTGGGAAGGATGAAAGACAGCTCAGCCCCAGCGCTGCTCTCCAGCGTGGCGTTGGGGACATGGTGGTGGACCAACTGGGAGATGCCTTCGGGGTTGCAGTGTGGCTCCTTCACCAGCGTCATGTGATAGCCGGCACCTGGAACACAGGGCCACGTGTGAGATCTTTGGCTGATCCCCCAGGTCTCTTCATGCCCACACTGGGGTCTCTAGGGCTCACACCAGGCAAGCTGGTGGGAAGGAGACCAGAGAACCGGAGGTGGACAGCTGAAGCAGAATGAATGTATCTTGGAGCTCCCCGTGCTGTCCCGAGGATCTTGCCTCCTGCTCCTGCTGGGAAGAGCTGCTGGGGATCTAGGGTGCTGAGCACCGTCAGGGCCACCTGCTGGAAGGTGGGGTTTCCCCCTAACTGTACAAGCACCAGGGAAGGATATCAGCAGCAGCGACGGACCACGTGTGAGGGCTTCTGTCTTGTGGGGTTAACGCTGACGGTTATGGTGCGGTTCTAGGAAGCGACCGTCAACAGGAGCAGGAGCGAGAGCTACTGGCTTCAGGACCACACTGCACAGCACTATCATAGATGCATCTCACCTCTTCCCCAGCGTCACCGTGCAGAAGATGGAGATGGAATTCCATGTCCTTTTTATTTTTTGAGACAAGAGTCTCACTCTGTCACCCAGGCTGGAGTGCAGCCGCACAATCTTGGCTCACTGTAACTTCCACCTCCTTGATTCAAGTGATTCTCCTGCCTCAGCCTCCCCAAGTAGCTGGGATTACAGGCATGCACCACCATACCTGGATAGTTTTTTTGTATTTTTAGTAGAGACAGTTGTGACAGGTGTTGAGTGTTGTGTAAAATTTATCATCATGGTTCTGGAGTCATATGTTACACTTTAAATGTGCACAGTATTCCTGGAAACGAAACCGAAGTTCTCTCGACCCTTACTTGTTACCTTCCTGGCTTCCTTTTGCTTCACAGGGCCAAGTAGCTGTCTCTTGTTGGCCAGGCTGGTCTTGAACTCCTGACCTCAAGTGATCTGCCTGCCTTAGCCTCCCAAAGTGAGCCACCATGCCCGGCCCCATGTCCTCTTTAGAGACAAGGATGCCAGGCCCAGGAAGAGCAGTGGCTCTGCCAACTGGCCAGTGGGGCAGGAAGTGGCCAGTGAAACTCTCAGAGGCTGTGGCAGATGGTTCCATATCTCCGAAGGTCTGTTCTCCTCCCTCTTGGTAACAAAACCCTGGTATCCTGGCTGAGCACGTGGCTGCCCAGGACAAAGGCCATCTCCTCCAGCCTGCTGCTGACCAAATTGGGTTGCCACTCAGTCACTAGGGGGCAGAAGTGGAACGTGCACTTGGGGGGTGTCCTAAGGGGAGGAGGGCTCCTATGTCTTTGCTCCACCCCCTATCGGAATGTGGGGGACGCTGGCACACCCGGGACATGCTGGACCAGGAGGTGACCTTGAGAGGGAAGCTGCAGTTGCACAGTCAGAGGCCTGAGCCCAGATCCCGTCAGCCCACTGGCCCTGGCCATGCTGTGAGCTGCTCTTATGAGGCAGATGCCACGTTGGTGCGTGTGTCGGCCTCTCCAAGGGCAGTGCTGCTCCGTGGCACTGGGCTTGGCCTCTGTTCTTCTGGTCATGGCTGAACTACATCCTAACCAAATTGAGACTTTCAGCTCCGTTTCCTGCCTCTTCCCTCTCACAAGCCCCCTGCCCAGTTGGGCTCTCCACCCAGAAGCAACAGACAGGAGGCCCTGCCTGATCTCAGGGCCCTTCATGAGGGTAGCAGCCATTCCCTCAGCACAGCAGCCAGGACACTGACCCCGTTGCAGGCTGGCCCCACCACTCACCGTATTTCTGCTTGAGGAACAGCGAGGACCCGCAGCACTGCAGCTCTCCCTTGGCCATGATGGCAATGCGGTCTCCCAGCAGGTCAGCCTCGTCCATGAAGTGGGTGGTCAGCACGATGGTGCGGTCACTCTTCTGCCGCTGCAGAAGGTCCCAGATGGCCCTCCTGGAGATGGCGTCCATGCCCGAGGTGGGCTCGTCCAGTATCAGCACCTGGAGGCAGAGACACAGCCTCGTGACGCTGGTAGAGCCACACCCCAGGCTGGCCCATCAAGGGGTTCGTGGAGTCAGCTCGAGTCCTCCAAAGACGGTGATGGCCTTCTCTGGGGAGTCAAGGGCCAGGGTGCCTGGGCCATGGCGGAAGGGCCAGCCCAGGTCGAGCAGGAGGGGAGCCCACTGCCTCCAGTCCCACCGCCGCACCTTGGAGCCTGCGATGAGGGCGATGCCGATGGAGAGCTTGCGCCTCATGCCCCCGCTCAGGAAGCGGCTCTGTGAGTTCCACTTGTCCTCCAGGCCGATGATGTGCAGCATCTGCTTGACTTCTTCAGGGCACTTCTGGCGCGACAGGCCCTTTAGCTGCAACGACAGGGGACGCAGGGAATGCAGGGGTCCTGGCAGAAGGCTGACCCTGGCCAGCGAGTTTCTGGTGAGAGGAACCTCTCTTTGACGTGGCTGCACTCAGAACCCTGGCTCCTGTCCTCCTGGCTCCCTTCCTCCAGTTTAGCTCCTTGGAAGACTGCCCCGGAAACTCGAGCACATCAGTGGAAACACCCCCAGGACACCCCTGGCCCCCAGCTCACCTGGGCATAGAAATAAAGGTGCTCTGCGACTGTCAAGTTGTCAAACAGGATGTCGTGCTGCGGGCACAGGCCCAGGCTCTTCCGGATCTGAACCATGTCCTGGGAAATTTCATACCCGCTGATGTATGCCCGTCCACTGGTGGGGGGAAAGAGACCTGGGGCCCAGCAGGAGACCCCACATTCAGCATGAAGATCCTGCTCGTCAGCACCTGGGGTAAAGGCCCCTACCCCGTCTGTCTCCCCTAATGTCCTCTGAGGACCCTGTCCTTGAGACGGCCGGGAACCCCGCTCCCACCGGGGTGGGCTTCAGCTGGGCCAGGGGGAAAAAGCAGCAGCATGGAAACAGTCCTGCCACCGGGACGCACAGTTGGTTGGTGAGGAGAAACCCACGTCACACACACACAGACGAGTCACCACAATCAGTCCCCGCCCCAGGTCCCGGCCTGTGCCACTGCCAGACACCTTGGTGCTTGGGGAAGACAGAGTGAAATGCCAGCAGGGGGTGTGGTGCACAGGGGAGAGCTCTCAGAGGGGGGTTTGGTGACAGAATTAGCACGGGGTTGAGCTGCTCCTGTGTGGCCTGTTTTTACTGACCTCGTCAAGCTCGGGCAGCCACCGACAGAGGCGGTGAGGAGGGCAGGGGTCCCTGGGGGTCCCCCGGCATGTCCTGGACAGAGGCGGTGAGGAGGGCAGGGGTCCCTGGGGGTCCCCCAGCATGTCCTGGACAGAGGCGGTGAGGAGGGCAGTCCCTGCATGTCCCGCTGGGCCTGCGGGGCTGAGGCGCATCTCTTGCCGCTGTGGTTGGGGAAGGCCTGAAAGCCCCGTTGAGGGAATGAGGCGGGGCTTGCGCTGAGATGATGTTAAAGGGGGGCCTGTCCAGTCCTCACCTGTGAGCATGGAAAGGGTTGTGGTCTTCCCGGCGCCATTGTGGCCCAGCAGGACAGTGATCTGTCCCTCGTAAAGGTTCAGGTTCAGGTCTCTGACGGCCGCCCTGTCCTTGTTCCCCACCCTGAACACCTGCAGGAAAGGCAGAGGCTGCCCTGGGCTACCCACAGCCCCGAGGCTCATGGCCAAGGCCTCTCCTGCTCCCCTGCCCGGGTGTCTCAGAAGGAACCAAGCCTAGCGTCACCATCAGTGTGCAGAGGGGAGGGACGTTTTGGGCAGATGCTGCTCCTGGCTGCTCCCCTCTGGTCTCTCCCAGCCCCAACACGTCCCAGACACCCTCAGTGTCTCTGCAATCCTGCGAGGCCCATGAGGCCGAGGCACTGCTGGATGGCTGAGTCTGGCATTTCCTGAGAAGCTGGAGATGTGGTCTGTGCCCTGAGGAACTGGTTAGAGGGCAGCGGAGGGTTCCTGCCCTCTTTCAGGGCAGGAGGTAGCAAGGCTCAGAGGGAGTACATGGCGGGCCATGAGGTCTCACCGCCATGTTGGTAAGTCTTCCCCATGGTCCTGGCAGCCCCGGCCCTCCCTGTCCCCACAGGAGGCGGCACCTTGGACAGGTGCTTGATCTTGATCCCAGCCACCAGGTCCTCTGGTTCAGCTTCAAAGTACTCGTTTCTGAGCTCTTTCTCAGGGTCACTGTCTTCTTCCTCCTTCCCTGCAACCGCCCTTGGCTTCCCACACCAATAGGAGGGCTGGGAGGGAAGCAGACAGCTGTCAGTTTGTTCTGTTTGTGACGAGCAAAGCAACCACCAGCAGACACACTAGATGCACACAGCCATGCACCCTCTGTCCCAGGCCTTTGCGACACTGCCGTGGAGAAGGCACCGCTCAGGGACAGCCCCAGAGTGCCCTGACTTGTTTCATCCCTGTGAAGGTTCTAAGCCTCAGTTTCCTAACCTGGTGAGTGGGTGTAACAGTTACACACAGGCTTGTGAAGATGAACTCAGATCCGATACAGGGGAAAGGGAGTTTGTCAGCTATGAAATTTCATACAGAGAGAAGTTATCTAACGCTCCAGTCCAGAGGGATGTTGGGGCCAAAATGGAAAGGAAGCTGTGTCCTCATGCCACCCGGCTGTTTCTTTGCTCAAGCCCCACATGAGCTCATGACTGTAAGCAAGAGAAGCTGAAGGCGCCATGCCTCCCTCTAGTACAAGGAAGCCTCTTCCCATCTTCTCTGTGGCCATTACAGAAACAGCTCAGTGCATGGGGTAATAACACAGTCACACACTTCACACACTGCCCTCGAGGACAGCCTGGTGCCTACATGGATGCAGTCGACACAGTGGTGTGGGCAGAGCACCATGGAAGGTGGAAGCAGTGCCTTGGCAGGATCAGCACCAGCGCAGCTGTGGGCCAGGGACATGTTCACCCTCAGCTTCATGCCCAGTGCACTTCCAGCATCCAGAAGGGCATACGGCACACACTGCACTCCACTGGTTCTCAGGGACATAGCTCTCATATGTAAACTTATTTTAAAATCAGAATGCATCTTGGCTGGTTGCGGTGGCTCACGTCTGTAATCCCAGCACTTTGGGAGGCTGAGGCGGGCTGATCACCAGGTCAGGAGATCAAGACCATCCTGGCTAACACGGTGAAACCCCATCTCTACTAAAAAATACAAAAAAATTAGCTGGGCGTGGTGGCGGGCACCTGTAGTCCCAGCTACTCAGGAGGCTGAGGCAGGAGAATGGCGTGAACCCGGGAAGCAGAGCTTGCAGTGAGCCGACATCGCGCCACTGCACTCCAGCCTGGGCGACAGAGCAAGACTCTGTCCCCAAAAAAAAAAAAAAAAAAAAAATCAGAATGCATCTTAAATCATAAAATGCCACAGTGTAACTGTGGCAGTTTTCTTTCTTAGTGATAGACAAAGTAACCATTACCGTTAATGATCAGTGTCATCTTACAGTTGATGAATTAAAATAGAGGACACTTGATAAATATTTGTGGAATCGAAGAATCAAACCAGAAATGGCCTTGGCCAGAGGTGGTGGCTCACGTCTATAATCCCAGTACTTTGGGAGGCTGAGGCGGGTGGATTACCTGAGGTCAGGAGTTCAGACCAGCCTGGCCAACATGGTGAAACCCCATCTCTACTAAAATGCAACAATTAGCTGGGCATGGTGGTGGTGGGCACCTGTAATCCCAGCTACTCAGGAGGCTGAGGCAGGAGAATCGCTTGAACCTGGGAGGTGGAGGGTGCAGTGAGCTGAGATCATGCCACTGTACTCCAGCCTGGGCAACAGAACTAGACTCCGAATCAAAGAAACAAAAAAAATGACCTCAGGCCAGGCGCGGTGGCTCACGCCTGTAATCCCAGCACTATGGGAGGCGGAGCTTGCAGTGAGCCGAGATGGTGCCACCGCACTCCAGCCTGGGGGACAGAGCGAGAGTCCGTCTAAAAAAAAAAAAAAAAAAAAATGACCTTAACTAGCCATCGGTAGGGAATTAGTTAAGTATGTGGTGATGAGCCCACAGGATGGAATACTGTGTGTCATTTTAAATGAAAGTGCTTCTTAAAAAGGTATATACTTAGAGAGAAATATATTTAAAAATATAACAACATTTATCAATATGTTTAGATAATTTAAAACTATATTAATAAATAGACAAATACATGTATGTATTTAAGATATCTGAGTTGTACTGTTAGGTTAAGAAAAGTAACTTGTAAGCATTCTTTACGATACGATTTTTTTTTTTTTTTTAGACAGGTTCTCATTTTGTCACCAAAGTTGGAGTGTGGTGAACATGGCTCACTGGTGAACACGGCTCACTGCAGCCTCCACCTCCTGGGCTCAAGTGATTCTTCTGCCTCAGCCTCCCAAGGAGTGGGGACCACAGGCATGTGCCGCCTGGCTAATTTTTTTAATTTTTTATTTATTTTGTGGAGATGGGGGCTTCACTATGTTGCCCAGGCGGGTCTCTAACTCCTGGCCTCAAGTCATCCTTCCACTTCAGCCTCCCAAAGTGCTGGGATTACAGGGATGAGCAACTGTGTCCACCTCGATCCCATTTTTTATTTTTATTTTTTTTGAGACGGGGTCTCGCTCTATCGCCCAGGCTGGAGTGCGATGGCTTGATCTCGGCTCACTGCAAGCTCCGCCTCCCAGGTTCACACCATTTTCCCGTCTCAGCCTCCCGAGTAACTGGGACTACGGGTGCCTGACACCACACCCAGCTAATTTTTTTGTATTTTTAGTTGAGACGGCGTTTTACCGTGTTAGCCAGGATGGTCTTGATCTGTTGATCTCGTGATCTGCCTGCCTCAGCCTCCCAAAGTGCTGGGATCACAGCCATGAGTCACCGTGCCTATCCTTTTTTTTTTTTTGAGACAGAGTCTTGCTCTGTCGCCCAGGTTGGAGTGCAATGGTGCGGTCTCAGCTCACTGCAACCTCCGCCTCCCGGGTTCAAGCAATTCTACCTACCTCAGCCTCCTGAGTAGCTGGGGTTACAGACGCCTGCCACCACACCCAGCTAATTTTTTTTTCTTTTGTATTTCTTTTTTTTCTTTTTTGAGACCGGAGTCTCGCTCTGTCGCCCAGGCTGGAGTGCAGTGGCCAGATCTCAGCTCACTGCAAGCTCTGCCTCCCAGGTTTATGCCATTCTCCTGCCTCAGCCTCCCGAGTAGCTGGGACTACAGGCGCCCGCCACCTTGCCCGGCTAGTTTTTTGTATTTTTTAGTAGAGACGGGGTTTCACCGTATTAGCCGGGATGGTCTTGATCTCCTGACCTCGTGATCCACCCGTCTCGGCCTCCCAAAGTGCTGGGATTACAGGCTTGAGCCACCGCGCCCGGCCTCTTTTGTATTTCTTTAGTAGAAACGGGGTTTTGCCATGTTGGCCAGGCTGGTCTCAAACTTCTAACCTCAGGTGATCCTCCTGTCTCGGTCTCCCAAAGTGCTGGGATTACAGGCGTGAGCCACCACACCAGGCCTCCAATCACATTTTTATAAAACAAATGAAGCTATGCTATATGTCCATCCACATGTGCTCTATGACAGTAAGTGAAGAGAAGGAAACTCGGCAAAGTACATACCAAATGTCAACAGTGTTCATCTCACCAGTAGGACTGAGCTACAGATTCCAGGAATGCGATAATTTTTATAAGAAGCTAGATTTTGTAGGCAGAAAGCCCAGTCAGATACTTTTTACGAGAAAGGAGGCAGGAGTTGAGGAGGCAGGTGGGCAGCAGAGGCTGCGTGCGTGGGTCTTGCAGAGAGGGGGCCTGAGCAGCCCGTTTTTTGCACCCCTCTGTTTCAGGCTGTGGAGCAGAAGGATTTCTCTTGGGCATGGTGGGTCTTTATCTCTCTGTGAACTAGTCCCAAGGGCCCTCGGGGACACG
The DNA here is from genome assembly GCF_002776525.5 of Piliocolobus tephrosceles. NCBI lineage: Eukaryota > Metazoa > Chordata > Mammalia > Primates > Cercopithecidae > Piliocolobus > Piliocolobus tephrosceles. The sequence goes on along the minus strand of NC_045450.1, from coordinate 668,472 downwards.
CCACTCCCTGTGCACAGGGCAGGGTTCTGTGTCCCAGCCCCACGCAGGCACTGCATGCCGGGGACTTGGAGGGGTCCCTGAGCAGGCACTGGGGACACCTCTGCACTCACAGAGGCGGCAGATCAGGAGCCGGGCATCAGAACTCACCAGGATAAAGAAGTACCAGGGCTGAGGTACGCCGAACTGCCCTGGGAAGACGGCCTCCATGTACCAGGTCACCAGGCCATAAAGCACAGAGTCCAGCAGCAGCATCCCCAGCACCTGCCCGAAGCAGAAGTCGTCGTCCACGTTGACGGGACTCAGGAGGTCTCGCCACTGGATGCCCATGCCTGCAAGACACACCGGGAAAGTGGCCCGAAAGCCGGCAGGCTGGGGGCCCAGGGACCCTGAAGCCCCTGGTGGCACGCGTGTGCACGTGTGACCTTGCACGGTCACTGCTTGGTCGGCATGCCTTTTCCCTTCCTGGTTTTATAACAAGTTGGACAGCTTTCTTCAAGTCTGGAAGGTAAATACAGATCACAAAATCATTAAGTCACAGACTAGCAACAGCTCATTCACTGACTAGACAGACCTGCAATTAATCTGTGACATATATGCACATATGTACACATATACATATGCACCCACATCTATGATTTCGGTAAGGCCAATGTGGGTCAATGTGCATTTAGCATAAATCTTTTTTTTTTTTTTGAGATGGAGTCTCGCTCTGTCGCCTAGGCTGGAGTGCAGTGGTGTGACCTTGGCCCACTGCAACCTCTGCCTCCAATGTTCAAATGATTCTCCTGCCTCAGCCTTCGGAGTAGCTGGGATTATAGGAGCATGACACCACACCTGGTTAATTTTTTTCTTTTTTTTTTAGATGGAGTCTCACTCTGTTGCCAGGCTGGAGTACAGTGGCACGATCTCGGCTCGCTGCAACCTCCTCCTCCCGTGTTCAGGCGGTTCTCCTGCCTCAGCCTCCTGAGTAGCTGGGACTACAGGAGCGTGCCACCACGTCCAGCTAATTTCTGTATTTTTAGTAGAGATGGAGTTTCGCCATGTTGGCCAGGATGATCTCGATCTCTTGACCCCATCATCCGCCTGCCTCGGCCTCCCAAAGTGCTGGGATTACAAGCGTGAGACACCATGCCCCACCAATTTTTGTATTTTTAGTAGAGACAGGGTTTCGCCATGTTGGCCGGGCTGAACTCCTGACCTTGAGTAATCCACCCGCCTTGGCCTCCCAAAGTGCTGGGATTACAGATGTGAGCCACCCCATCCAGCCTAGTATTACTCTTTTTTCACATTTTAATTTTGTAGTGACGGGGTCTTGCTATGTTGTCCAGGCTGGTCTCAAACTCCTGCCTCAAATTCCTTCTTCCTGCCTCGGCCGTAAGTCTTTTTTAATCACAGAAATATTTCAAACATGTGTAAACCTCTCTTTAATGGAGCTCATGTTTCTCATCTTCTCTCTGGTTTGCCAACATTGTAGTCCTGACAGCGCTGGGGATCTGTGTATCCAAACACCCTCTGTTTGGCCGAGGAGCCCGAAGAAAATAATGCTCTCCAGCCTTGGTGAATTTGCACTTTCAAACAACCAGAGATTTGTCTGTTTTAAGAAAATTCACTCTAGCTGGACGTGGTGGCTTACATCTGTAATCCCAGCACGTTGGGAGGCTGACACAGGAGGACTACTTGAGGCCAGGAGTTTGAGACCAGCCTAGGCAACACAGACAAATTAGCCAGGTATGGTGGTACGTGCTTGTGGTCCCAGCTACTCAGGAGGCTGAGGTGGGAGGATCACTTGAGTCTGGGAGGTCGAGGCTACAGTAAGCTATTATCATGCTACTGCACTCCAGCCTGGGCAATGGAGTAAGACCCTGTCTCTAAAAAAAATTGTTAAAAAGAGAGCAAAAGAACAAAGTCTACATTTTATCAACACACTAGGAAACACAGATAATGTAAAAGCTAAAGTGTCAGAAGACACTGCTGACTGCAAAGAATCGTTCTAATGAAAGGCAAAGCAACACTGGACACTCCCACCTCCTTCCACAGACCCAGACCTTTGCAAGCTGCAGCTAGGAACTGCATGGTGCCATGGCTTGGCTGGGCCCCCCAAATTCATGTGTTGGAGACTTGACCCCCAATGCAGCAATGTTGAGATGTTCATAAAAATTAAGAGAAAAAGTGAGTCGTGATGGTGCCATTGCACTCCAGGCTGGGTGACACAGTGAGACCCTGTCTCAAAAAACAAAAAAGAAAAGAAAAAAAAATGCTGTCGTTTATCACTTGTTGCTCTCTCAGGCGTCTCTGTTGCCATCACCAGCCAATGCAGGAGGCACTGGGAAGATGCTAATTCTACCCTTTACCAAGAGCAGTGGTTGATCAGAAGCCCTCAAAACCAGCCAGCTTCAGTGGCTCACACCTGTAATCTTAGCACTTTGGGAGGCCGAGGGCAGATCACGAGGTCAGGAGTTCGAGACGAGCCTGGCCAACATGGCAAAACCCCTCTCTGCTAAAAATACAAAAACGTTAGACGGGCACGGTAGTGCATGCTTGTGATCCCAGGTACTTGGGAGGCTGAGGTGGGAGGATCACTTGAGCCCATAGGCAGAGGCTGCAGTGAGCCAAGATCACATCACTGCCCTCCACCCTGGGAAACAGAGTGAGATTCTGTCAAAAAAAAAAAAAAAAGTCCTTAAAACCCTAGATTCTGAGATCTCTGATGTAGTAATTTTTTTTTTTTTTTTTGGGATAGAGTCTGTCGACCAGGCTGGAGTGCAGTGGCATGATCTCAGCTCACTGCAAGCTCCGCCTCCTGGGTTCACGCCATTCTCCTGTCTCAGCCTCCCAAGTAGCTGGGACTACAGGCGCCCGCCACCACGTCCGGCTAATTTTTTGTGTTTTTAGTATAGCCAGGGTTTCACTGTGTTAGCCAGGATGGTCTTGATCTCCTGACCTCGTGATCTGCCCGCCTCGGCCTCCCAAAGTGCTGGGATTACAGGCGTGAGCCACTGTGCCCAGCCTCTCTGATGTAATCATTTTGAATGTCTCAGGAAGCTGGAAGAGGCCAGATGTGGTGGCTCACACCTGTAATCCTGGCTATTCAGGAGGCTGAGGCAGGAGGATTGCTTGAGGTCAGGAGTTTGAGACCAGGCTGAGCAACATAGTGAGACCCCATCTCTATAAAATATTTAAAATTAAAAAAAAAAAAAAAAAGCTGAAAGAGGCTCAGATCATTGAGTTAGATCCCACCATCAGTCAGACGTGTGTGTGATGCCGCTGCTATATATTCCAACCTTCTTGTCCTCCGAGCTTTGGGCTTCTTTGGCCCACTGCCCTATGGCTCCCATCACCTGCGGCTGTGCCGTGCAGCTGAGCTTCCCTCTCCCGGGGCCGTGCCCAGCTACCCAGCCCACACTCAGCGCTGTCTGCGGATGCCACTGGCTTCAGCGGTCCCAAAAGCCTACCAACCGTCCTAGGTGGAGCCTTGCTGTTGGAGGCACTTGTGTCTGGGTGGTCTCAAAGGTTACTGATTCAGAAAGAACAGGCTGGGCAAGGCAAACACTCACCTTTCGCCTCAAATTTCCCAATGAGCTGGGCTCCCATTGCCATGGCGACGTTGGACAGGAGGCAGGAGCAGAGCTTCTGGCTCAGAGTCATCCAGTTGTACCGAGGGGCCACGAAGAAATAGGGGATGTAGGTGAAGAAGTAGAGAAAGCCGCCGAAGGCTGCCGCCATGTTGGCTGCAGGTGTTGGAAGACCCGGGGGGCGTGAGTGTCAGTGCCCTCGGAAGGGGCTTGGGCTCCCAGAGGTACAGGGAACCCCCTCCTCCTGGGGCTGAGCCACCCAACCTGCTCCTGGCACCTGCCGTCCACACGAGACACAAGCCCTGGCACATGGGGGGACACCAGGTGTGGCCAGCAGCCTCTTCTCCAAGTGGTGCCCCCATCACAGGGACCCCCACACCAACAGCTCCAGTCCCTCCTCTGCCTCCCATCCAGCTGCCTCCCTGATACTGCACACCTGACGTGGCTGATCCCAAACCCCTGATTCCCGCCTAAGCCCCACTGCTGCCTGGGCTGCCGGATCTCTCTCATCCATTTATTCATTTGTCAGATATGCACTGAGCACCCACTCTTTTCCAGGCACAAGGGAGGCAGCCCCACGGAAAACAGAGAAAACCCCTCCCACCCCCACCTGGAATCTAGCTGGGAGACAGAGAGCAAGGTGTGCTGGATGGAGACACATGCTGGATGCAGCAAGGAGGCGCAGGATAGGAGAAGAGGCTCCCGACGGCCGGGAAGGCTTCGAGGAGGTGACATGTGAGAAGGCCCCGGAAGAGGTGAGTGGATTACTGAGAGCGGAGAGATGGGCATGTTTTCTGTCCATGCCAGCAGTGCTCAAACTCTTTGGTTTTCTTTGTTTTTTTTTTTTTTCCTTTTGAGATTGAATTTCCCTCTGTCACCTAGGCTGGAGTACAGTGGGGTCATCATGGCTCACTGCAGCCTCTACCTCCTGGGCCCGAGGTCCTCCCACCTCCAGCTAGGGAGAGTAGCTGGGACCAACAGGCATGCAGTACCATGCCTAGCTAATTTTTAAATTTTTTTTATAGAGATGGGTCTCCCTATTTTGTCAGGGCTAGTCTAATGCTCCTAGGCTCAAGGGATCCTCCCGCCTTGGCCTCACAAAGTGTTGGGATTACACGTCTGAGCCACCGTGCCTGGCCATTAAAATCTTTGGTCTTAAGACCCTTTTCTATCCTTAAAAATTATTAAGGAGGCCGGGCGCAGTGGCTCACGCCTGTAATCCCAGCACTTTGGGAGGCCGAGGCGGGTGGATCACGAGGTCAGGAGATTGAGACCATCCTGGCGAACACGGTGAAACCCCGTCTCTACTGAAAATACAAAAAAATTAGCCAGGCGTGGTGGCGGGCGCCTGTAGCCCCAGCTTCTAGGGAGGCTGAGGCAGGAGAATGGTGTTAACCAGGGAGGTGGCGGAGCTTGCAATGAGTGGAGATCGCGCCACTGCACTCCAGCCTGGGCGACAAAGCGAGACTCCGTCTCAAAAAAAAAAAAAAAAAAAAAAAAATTTATTAAGGACACCAAAGGGCTTTTTAAATGTGGGTTATATATATCCATATTGATTCAGTAAGAAATTCATACTAAGAACATTTAAAGCCTGTTAAATATAAGAATAACAGTAATAAATCTATCACAAGTTAACATAAATTTATGAAAAAACCCCAGCTGGGTGTGGTGGCTCATGCCTGTAATCCCAACACTTTGGGAGGCTGAGGTGGGAAGATCACAAGGTCAAGAGATCAAGACCATCCTGGCCAACATGGTGAAACCCCATCTCTACTAAAAATACAAAAATTAGCTGGGCGTGAGTGGTGGTGCGCACCTGTAGTCTCAGCAACTCAGGAGGCTGAGGCAGGAGAATTGCTTGAACCCAGGAGGCAGAGATTGCAGTGAGCTGAGATCGTGCCACTGCACTCCATCCTGGCGACAGAGCGAGACTCCGTCTCAAAAAAAACCCAAAAACGACAACAAAAAAAAAAACAATTTCCACAATTTATTAAGAAGAGCAGCAGTGTTTTTTCCAACTTTCTTTCTTTCTTTCTTTTTTTGATCTGAGACAGGGTCTCATTCTGTCACCCAGGATGGAGTGCAGTGGTGTGACCTCAGCTCATTGCAACCTCCGCCTTCCGGGCTCAAGCAATAATCCCACCTCAGCCTCCTGAGTAGCTGGGATTACAGGCATGCACCACTGGGCCCAGTTAATTTTTTTCTGTATTTTTAAGTAGAGACAGGTTTTCGTCATGTTGCCCAGACTGGGCTTGAACTCCTGGGCACAAACAATCTGCCCACCTTGGCTTCCCAAAGTGCTGGGATTACAGGCGTGAGTCACGGTGAGTCACCACGAGTCACTACGCCTGGCTGATTTTTTTTTTTTCTTTATTGGTCTTTTTCCCACCTCTGGTGCTTGAGTCAGGAACAATGTTCTACATTTTTGTAAACCTCCATAATGTCTGACTTAACAGATTACAGATGGGTCCTCATATCTGCCTATTTACCCTTTTCTTTCTTTTTTTCTTTTTTTTTTGAGATGGAGTCTCACTCTGTCACCAGGCTGGAGTGCAGTGGCACGACCTTGGCTCACTGCAACCTCTACCTCCTGGGTTCAAGCAATTCTCCTGCCTCAGCCTCCCGAGTCACTGGGACTGCAGGCATGTGCCACTACACCCAGCTAATTTTTGTATTTTTAGTAGAGATGGGGTTTTACCACGTTGGCCAGGATGGTCTCGATCTCTTGACCTCGTGATCCACCTGCCTCGGCCTCCCAAAGTGCTAGGATTACAGGCTTGAGCCACTGCGCCCGGCCCTATTTACCCTTTTACGTTGTTTGGTTGATGTATATAAAGAAAATCTGGATTCACACAGATACATAGTTGGAAAAGTAAAGGGTATTGTAATGGTTTTTACAGATATCTGTGGATATTTTTTGATATTACACCATTCAAGCACCACTGAAGAAGCAGTAATTTCGGAAAGGGTTAGTTGCCATGAAGTAGCCAACAAACTTTTTGCGCTCTGTTATGTGAACACCCATTGGTTTATCCTGCAGTTTGGATTTTTTTTTTTTTTTTTTTTTGGAGAGAGAGTCTCGCTTTTCACCCAGGCTGGAGTGCAATGGCATGATCTCGGCTCAATGCAACCTCCGCTTCCCAGGTTCAAGCAATTCCCTGCCTCAGCCTCCTGAGTAGATGGGATTATAGGTGCCCACCACCACACCTGGCTAATTTTTGTATTTTTAGTAGAGACGGGGTTTCACCAACTTGGTCAGGCTGCTCTTGAACTCCTGACCTCGTGATCCACCTGCCGCGGCTGACCAAAGTGCTGCGATTACAGGCGTGAGTTACCATGCCCGGCCTAATTTTCTGTATTTTTAGTAGAGATAGAGTTTCACCATGTTGTCCAGGCTGGTCTTGAACTCCTGAGCTCAGGCGATCCGCCCGCCTCAGTTTCCCAAAGTGCTGGGATTACAGGCATGAGCCACCACGCTCAGCCGCACTTTGGATTTTTAAAACTTGTATGATTTTATAACATGATGCATCAGTTCGTTTGGAAAATACTGCTTTTTGAGTTACACGGATGTTCCAAACATTGGCATATTTTATCGTATAATATTTTTAAAATTACATTTGTTAATATTATCACTGGCTCTATAAAAAGTTCTTTAAGTACCGGGAAGTCACAGATTTCAGTTTGCCAAATTCTATTTTTTGCTTGAAAGCTTGAACTGCAGTATTTTTTTTTTTTTTTTTTTTTTGAGGCGGAGTCTTGCTCTGTCGCCCAGACTGGAGTGCAGTGGCCGGATCTCAGCTCACTGCAAGCTCCGCCTCCCGGGTTTACGCCATTCTCCTGCCTCAGCCTCCCGAGTAGCTGAGACTACAGGCGCCCGCCACCTCGCCCAGCTAGTTTTTGTATTTTTAGTAGAGACGGGGTTTCACCGTGTTAGCCAGGATGGTCTCGATCTCCCGACCTCGTGATCCGCCCGTCTCGGCCTCCCAAAGTGCTGGGATTACAGGCTTGAGCCACCACGCCCGGCCTGAACTGCAGTATTGATGTCAGAAACTACCAGTTGTTTTCCTTAAAAAGACAGGCTCATACTGGAGAAAATGCCTACCAAATACTCGAGGAGGAATAACTACAGTCTAGTGGTTGTTCCTTCAAGCAAAAATGGTGCCCCATGAAAACAGTGGCTAGTTTTGCTGACAACTCAAGCAACTGTACATGTACTTTTCCTCAAGATAATCCACGGTTCAGTACAAGTACTTTATGTGTACATCCCATTTTGTCACACAGAATACTAAATGAAGTATACTTGAGAGTTGAGATTTAATAAATTTTTTTTTTTTACTGCTTTGTCAAGGACATTTGTGAGTGAAATTGGCTGTTGTTGCCCAGGCTAGAGTGCAATGGTGCAATCTCAGCCCACTGCAACCTCTGCCTCCCGGGTTCAAGCAATTCTCCTGCCTCAGCCTCCTGAGTGGCTGGGATTAGAGGTGCCCACAACCACGCCCAGCTAATTTTTTTTGTATTTTTAGTAGAGATGGGGCTTCACCATGTTGGCCAGGCTGGTCTCGAACTCCTGACCTCAGGTGATCCGCCCGCCTCGGCCTCCCAAAGTGCTGGGATTACAGGCATGAGCTGCCACACCTGACCGAAATTGGCTTTTTTTTTTTCCCAGCCCAAGCAACATGGTGAAATCCCAGCTCTACAAATACTACAAAAATTAGCCGGGCATGGTGTCACACAACTGTGGCCCCAGCTACTTGGGAGGCTGAACTGGGGAGGATCACTTGAGCCCTGGGAGTCAGAGGTTGCAGTGAGTCGAGATCAGGCCCCTGTACTCCAGCCTGGGCAACATAACGAGACCATATCTCAAAAAATAAATAAATAAATAAAATTAAATTAAAACAAGAAGTTGGCATTTTTTGTTTGTTTGCTTGTTGTATGTGGCAGTGCAGAACACAATGATGATAATATGGCTTGCTGTCTTGATTTATGCTCAGGGTCTAGTGGTTTTGCTCATTATTGTTTTTGTACCATCACTATAAATGTCAACATGGTAGAAAAGGCAAGCAGCATCTGGGTATCAGTATAAGACTATCTGGGGCCAGGTGTGGTGGCTCCCGCCTGTAATCCCAGCACTCTGGGAGGCGGAGGCTGGTGGATCACCTGAGGTCAGGAGTTCAAGACCAGCCTGGCCAACATGGTGAAACCCCGTTTTTACTAAAAATACAAAGTTAGTTGGGCATGGTGGTGTGTGCCTGTAGTCCCAGCTACTTTGGAGACTGAGGCAGGAGAATTGCTTGAACCCAGGCGGCAGAGTTTGCAGTGAGCCAAGATTGTGCCACTACACTCCAGCCTGGGCGACAGAGTGAGACTCTGTCAGGAAAAAAAAAAAAAAAAAAGAGGAAGAAGAAGAAAGGGGGTTGTTAAAGTATAGTTAAAAAGAAAAAGAAATTAAGAAGCCGGGCTTGGTGGCTCATGCCTATAATCCCAGCACTCTGGGTGACGGAGGTGGGAGGATCACTTGAGGTCAGGAGTTTGAGACCAGCCTGGACAACATGGCAAAATCCAGTTTCTACTAAAAATACAAAAATTAGCCAGGCATGGTGGCAGGAGCCTGTAATCCCAGCTACTTGGGAGGCTGAGGCAGGAGAATCGCTTGAACCCGGGAGGTGGAAGTTGCAGTGAGCCAACTGTGCCACTACACTCAGCCTGGGCAACACAGCGAGACTCTGTCTCAAAACAAAAAGAAAAAAAAAAGTACTTAAGAGACGTGAAAGACTGAGAAATACCTCCTCACACCCATTAGGATGGTGACTATAAAAAACAATCAATCAGAAAACAACAGGTGTTCAGGAAGATGCAGGAGACTGGCAACCTGTGCGCTGCTGGTGGGAACACGCAGAGGTACAGACACTGTGGGAAAGACAGTCTGGCAATTTCTCAAAAGTTAAACACGGAATTGCCATAGGATTCAGCAATTTCACTTCTGGGTGTACACCCAAAGAATTAAAAGCAGGGACCTGTGTCCAGCACAGCACACTCATAACAGCCACAAAGTAGGGGCACCCAAGAGTCCGTCGACAGATGAACAAGTAAACAAAATGTGGCCCATCTACATTATGGAATATCATCTAGCCTTAAAAAGGAGGGGCATTCAGGCTACAACACAGAGGAACCTTGGGGATGCTATGCTCAGTGAAATAAGCCAGGCACAGCATATAAACACTGTACGATTCCTCTTACATGAAGTCCCTAGAGTCATCAAACTCATAGGGACAGGAAGTAGGAGGCTGGTTTCCAGGGAATGGGGGCGGGGGAGTCAGTGTTTCACAGGGACTGAGTTTCAGTCGGGAAACATGAAAACTATTCTGGAGGTGGACATGGGGGTGGCTGCACAATGATGTGAATACTTAAATCAGCCACAGTGGTAATTTTTTTTTTTTTTTTGAGACCAAGTTTTGCTCTTGTCGCCCAGGCTGGAGTGCAGTGGCGTGATCTCGGCTCACCACAACCTCTGCCTCCAGGGTTCAAGCAATTCTCCTGCCTCAGCCTCCCGAGTAGCTGGGATTACAGGCATGGGCCACCATGCCGGGCTAATATTGTATTTTTAGTAGAGATGGGGTTTCTCCATGTTGGTCAGGCTGGTCTCGAACTCCCGACCTCAGATGATCTGCCCACCTTGGCCTCCCAAAGTGCTGGGATTAAAGGCGTGAAGTACCACGCCCATCCTTTTTTTTTTTTTTCTTTTCTTTTTTTTTTTTGAGACAGAGTCTTGCTCTGTTGCCAGGCTGGAGTGCAGTGGCACAATCTCGGCTCACTGCAACCTCCGCCTCCTGGGTTCAAGCAATTCTCCTGCCTCAGCCTCCCGAGTAGTTGGGACTACAGGTGCCCGCCATCACGATCATGCCTGGCTAATTTTTGCTTTTTTTTTTTTTTTTTTGGAGAGATGAGGTTTCACCATGTTGGCCAGGATGGTCTCGATCTTCTGACCTCATGATTCACCCACCTGGGCCTCCCAAAGTGCTAGGATTACAGGCGTGAGCCACGGCATCTGGCCGTAAATTATATGGATTTTACATACACATACACACACACACACACACACACACACACACACACACACACACACACAGCAAAGTCTGATGAGATACTACCAGAAATCTCATTGAAATTCTAACCAAAGACACATGAGCCCTCAGATCGAAATGTTCATAAAGAAAAATCACACCTAGACTTTCAACAAACTTCCCATTAACAATGAGTATCAGGCCGGGCGCGGTGGCTCAAGCCTGTAATCCCAGCACTTTGGGAGGCCGAGACGGGCGGATCACGAGGTCAGGAGATCGAGACCATCCTGGCTAACATGGTGAAACCCCGTCTCTACTAAAAAATACAAAAAAAAAACTAGCCGGGCGAGGTGGCGGGCGCCTGTAGTCCCAGCTACTCGGGAGGCTGAGGCAGGAGAATGGCGTAAACCCGGGAGGCAGAGCTTGCAGTGAGCTGAGATCCGGCCACTGCGCTCCAGCCTGGGCGACAGAGCGAGACTTCGTCTCAAAAAAAAAAAAAAATGAGTATCAGATGGCAATAAGATAACATTATAAAATTGCCAAGGGAGAGTACCTATCTGTGGAGAATTTCACAGGCAGCTAAAATACTATACAGTAGTGAGGGCAAAATAAAGACATCTTTGGACGTACAAAGTGAAAACCATCGACCACTCACCAATGCCTACTAGAAGAACTACTCAAATATGTGACTCTAAAGAGGCTGGGTACACAAAAATCACATGCACATCAAATATGTTGGCAAAGCACAGGAATGGCACGTAGGAAACAACTGTTTATGATTTTTTTTTTTTTTTTTGAGACAGGGTCCCTCTTGTTACCCAGGCTGGAATGCAGTGGTACAAACTCAGCTCACTGCAACATCTGCCTCCTGGGATTAAGCAATCTTCCCATCTCAGCCTCCCAAGTAGCTAGGACCACAAGGCTATGCCACCACACACACCTGGCTAATTTTTATTTGTTTGTTTATTTATTTATTTATCTATTTATTTATTTGAGACGGAGTCTCGCTGTCTCCCAGGCTGGAGTGCAGTGGCGCAATCTTGGCTCACTGCAAGCTCCACCTCCCGGGCTCACGCCATTCTCCTGCCTCAGCCTCCTGAGTAGCTGGGACTATAGGCGCCGCCACCATGCCTGGCTAATTTTTTGTATTTTTAGTAGAGATGGGGTTTCACTGTGTTAGCCAGGATGGTCTCCATTTCCTGACCTCATGATCTGCCCTCCTTGGCCTCCCAAAGTGCTAGGATTACAGGTGTGAGCCACTGCGCCTGTTCACCTGGCTAATTTTTTTTTTTTTTTTTTTTTTTTGAGACAGAGTCTCACTCTGTCGCCCGGGCTGGAGTGCAAGGGCCGGATCTCAGCTCACTGCAAGCTCCGCCTCCCAGGTTTACGCCATTCTCCTGCCTCAGCCTCCAGAGTAGCTGGGACTACAGGCGCCCGCCACCTCGCCCGGCTAGTTTTTTTTTTGTATTTTTTAGTAGAGACAGGGTTTCACCATGTTAGCCAGGATGGTCTCAATCTCCTGACCTTGTGATCCACCCGTCTCGGCCTCCCAAAGTGCTGGGATTACAGGTTTGAGCCACCGCGCCTGGCCACCTGGCTAATTTTTAAACATTTTTTTGGAGAGGGTCTTGCCATGTTGCCTAGGCTGGTCTTAAACTCCTGGGCTCAAGTGATCCTCCTGCCTTGGCCTTCTAAAGAGCTGGGATTACAGGTGTGAGCTACCATCCCTGGTCACTTAGGTTTTCTTAAATGATAAACTAGACAACAATAAAAGTTAGGAGGTCAGGCATGTTGGCTCACACCTGTAATCCCAATGCTTTGAGAGGCTGAGGTAGGAGGATCACTTGAGATCAGGAGTTCCAGACCAGCCTGGGAAACATGGTGAGAACTCATCTCTAAAAAAAAAAAAAAAAAGCTAGGTGTGGTGGCACGTACCGGTGGTCCAAGCTACTCAGAAGGCTGAGGCCGGAAGACAGCTTGAGCCCAGCAGTTCAAGGCTGCAGTGAGCTGTGTCTGTGCCACTGCACTCTAGCCTAGGCAACGGAATAAGAGGCAGTCTCAAAAAAAAAAAAAAAAAAAAAGGCCAGGCGCAGTGGCTCAACCTGTAATCCCAGCACTTTGGGAGGCCAAGGAGGGTGGATCACTTGAGGTCAGGAGTTCAAGACCAGCCTGGACAACATGGTGAAACTCCGTCTCTACTAAAAATGCAAAAAAAGAAAAAAAAAAATTCGCCAGTCGTGGCGGCGTGTGCCTGTAATCCCAGCTACTCAGGAGGCTGAGGCACAGGAATCACGTCAACCCCAGAGGCAGAGATTGCAGTGAGCTGAGATCACACTACTGCACTCCAGACTGAGCAACAGAGCAACACTGTCTCAAATAAAAAAAAAAAAAAAAAAAAGGGAACCCCTTAGAGTGGTGGTGAGGTTGGAGTTTTATCTGGGAGGAGGCTGGGCGTACTGAATAACTTCACTTTTTGGAATCTTAGAGTTAAGTAATTAAGTGAAACATTAAAGGTGATCACTAAAGAAAGAGAAACACAACTTATAGCCTCTGAACCATCCAAGGTAAAAGGCACGAGAGGAGACTGTATCAGCCCAACAGAAGGCAGGAAAGGAAAAGAAAGCAGCAAAGGAGAATGATAACAAAGTGAACACACACAATCCAGACACGAGAAACTACCTTCAGCGTAACTGTCACCACAAGGCTCTGCGCACAGCCGGGCTCACTGTCCTCACTTTCAGCTCACAGTCCCTTTGGGCAGCTGGACAGCACTCGGCATGGCCAGCCACACACCTGCCTTCTCTGAATTCTCCTTCTCCCTAAATTACGTTGACTCTCTTCCTCCCAGTCCGACCTTCCCCTGGTCAACTCCTCCCTGGGCAGGTCCACCAGGGCCCTCTCCCTTCCAGTCACAGCCTCTGGGTTATTTCCATGCAGATGGCCTTTGGCCCCTTGACAACCCCACTCTGCCCCATGACTGGGACTCACCTTTGCTGAAGAAGGTGCTGACCATGAAGCTGAAGGAGATGGTAGAGATGGCGAAGCACAGCAGGAAGGCCAGCACCAGGGAGGGGTCGCTGCGGGACAGCACGGCTACATCCGGCTTCACCTGCAGGACGCAGGCAGGAGTCAGGCAGGGCAGGCCAGCGGAGGTAGACCAGGAGGACTCCTGACCATCCCTGCTCACAGGGACCTGGCTCCACCAAGAGGAGTAGGACATCCACTGCTCCTCTCCCCGATGAGGGACAGACTCTCTCTGAAGTCACTGACCACAGAGTTCTTCCCAAGAGGGCCCTCCTGGGGTATCCTGGCTCTCCCCGTCCTCGCCAGAGCCCCACCGATGCCACGCTCACCTTGACACAGAAGAGCAGGGTCATGAAGGAAGCAGCGATGAGGAGGAAGAGGAAGAACAAGAGGAACCAGGCGCTCCAGTGCAGCCAGCTGCTGAGCCCCATCATGCGCATGTACTCCTGGGGAGAGAAGCTGCCACGCTGCTGGGGGCCCGCCACTGCCCACCAGGACGGCATGTGCCAGGCTGGACGGCAGCAGGCCTGAATCCGACTGTCCCAGTAGCCCCGCATTCGACAACGTTTAGCCTCAAGTGGAAAATAAAACTGCCCTCTCCTATCTTTCCTCTTTTTTTTTTTTTTTTTTTTGGAGACAGGGTCTCACCATGTCACCCAGGCTGGAGTGCAGTGGCACAGTCATAGATCACTGCAGCCTTGAACTCCTGGACTTGAGCGAGCCTCCCATCTCACCCTCCTGAGTAGCTGGGACTACTGATGGCTGCCACCATGCCTGGTTCCTTTTAAAAATTTGTTGGTAGAGACAGGGTCTTACTATGTCGGCCAGGCTTATCTTGCTCAAACTCCTGGGCTCAAGTGATCTGCCTGCCTCAGTCTCCCAAAGTGCTGGGATTACAGGTATGAGCCACTGCACCCGGCCAGCCTTCTATTCTGTGGAGCGATTCCACGCTCCCAGCGCATGCTCCCCAGTCTTTCTTGGTACTTGAGATTGTCCCCCAAAGCCGTGCAATGCAGCTTGGGTCCTACGTCAGGTGGCAGGAGCCCAGCCCCTCTGGGGGTGGGCCGAAAGACCCTGCCAGTTCCCAACCACACCAACACCAGCCTCCTTGGCCATGAGACGTGACAGCAGATCAGACCATAGCTGTGGATGCCATAGCCATTCATTCTCTTGTCCTCCTCTACTCTGAAAGGAGAGGCCCAGAACCTCTGCAGTGAAGGATGAGGCGCAGTGATGGGACAGCTCTGACCACACCTTCCTTCCTCACCTGCCCCACCAAGGAGTCAGGAGTGGTGATGAGGAAACCCAGTTCCTCCACTGACCAAAAGTGCCTGGGGAGTCCTGGGGCGGCCACACTGACCAATATGGCAGCCAGCAGCCGGGTGTGGCCGTTTCAACTGAAGTTAATTAAAAATAAAGTTAAAAATTCAGCTCCTTCCTTCCTTCCTTCCCTCCCTCCTTCTTTCTTTCATTTCATTTTTCTTTCTTTCTTTTCCTTTCTTTTCTTTTTCTTTGCTTTCTCTCTCCTTCCTTTTCTCTGTTTTCTTTCTCTCTCTCTCTTCTCTCTCTCTTTCTTTCTTGGAGTCTTGCTCTGCTGCCCAGGCTGGAGTGCAGTGGCATGATCTCGGCTCACTGTAACCTCCACTTCCTGGGTTCAAGTGATTCTCATGCCTCAGCCTCCCGAGCAGCTGGGATTACAGGTGCATGCTACCATGCACGGCTAATTTTTGTATTTTTAGTAGAGACGGGGTTTCACCATGTTGTCCGGGCTGGTCTTGAACTCCTGACCTCAAGTGATCCGCCCGCCTCAACCTCCCAAAGTGCTGGGATTACAGGTGTGTGCCAATGCCCAGGGTTAGCCCTTTCTTATGCATCATTTCTGACCTCTGGAACAGCGAGAAGAGGAGCACAATGGTCTCTCACATTCCCACTGCTTGGGTTCAGTTTCACGTTTTGCCCTATTTGATCTGTGTATCTGCACAAGTCTATGTGCACACAACTTTTTTCAGAATCCTTTTATAGCCCACTGCTGACTCCCTCAATGCTGCACAGTTTTATTAAAGTTATTTATGGCACCAGATCAACAACCAGACAGTCTCAAAACGAGCCCCTGGCCAGGTGCAACGGCTCATGCCTGTGATCCCAGCACTATGGCAGGCTGAGATGGGAGGCTGAAATGGGAGAATTTCTTGAGGCCAAGAGTTTGAGACCAGCCTTGGCAACACAGAAAGACTTCTGGCCGGGCGCGGTGGCTCAAGCCTGTAATCCCAGCACTTTGGGAGGCCGAGATGGCGGATCACGAGGTCAGGAGATCGAGACCATCCTGGCTAACATGGTGAAACCCCGTCTCTACTAAAAAATACAAAAAACTAGCTGGGCGAGGTGGTGGGCGCCTGTAGTCCCAGCTACTCGGGAGGCTGAGGCAGGAGAATGGCGTAAACCCGGGAGGCGGAGCATGCAGTGAGCTGAGATCCGGCCACTGCACTCCAGCCCCGGCGACAGAGCGAGACTCCGTCTCAAAAAAAAAAGAAAAAGAAAGACTTCCACCTCTGCAACAAAAAAAATGAGCTGGCTGTGGTGGTGCACACCTGTAGTCCCAGCTACTTGGTGGGTGGAGGTGGGAAGATCACTTGAGCAAGGGGAGGTTGAGGCTGCAGTGAGCAGTGTTTGCACCCCTGCACTCGAGCCTGGGTAGCAGAGCGAGACCCTGTCTCTAAGAAAAAATAATACTAGGCCAGGCGCAGTGGCTCATGTCTGTAATCCTAGCACTTTGGGAGGCCGAGGTGGGCAGATCACAAGGTCAGGAGACCGAGACCATCCTGGCTACCACGGTGAAACCCCGTCTCTACTAAAAATACAAAAAATTATCTGGGCGAGGTAGTGGGCGCCTGTAGTCCCAGCTACTCAGGAGGCTGAGCCAGGAGAATGGCGTGAACCCGGGAGGCAGAGCTTGCAGTGAGCCAAGATCGCGCCACTGCACTCCAGCCTGGGAGACAGAGCAAGACTCTGTCTCAAAAAAAACAAAAACAAAAACAAATAAAGAAAAAATAATACCAAAACACCAAGTCCTTGGACATGGCCTCCCCAGGACAGTGCGGTTTCTAGAGTGTTGGGAAGTCAATGTGGGCAGTCACCTTCAGCCTCCTTTCTTTCTCCTGCACGACAGCACGGGCAATGGTGAGCGCGGTGTAGGTGAAGCTGAGCAACAGCAGCAGGGGCAGCTGGTACTGGATGGCCACAAGGAAGGGGTCTGCAATGAACGGCGGGTACGGGAACCTCTTGATGGTCACCATCAGTCTCTGGAACAGCTGGTGTGTGGCAGCATTGGCATGGTACTGCATGATGGCCCGGTCCACAGCGTGCTGCACAGCCAGGAAGCCTTCCCGGATGTACCCTGGGTGTGGGAGCAGAAGATGGCCCAGCCACCTCAAGGAGCTGCTCTTGAGGGCGGAGGGCTATGTGCATGGGGTCCATAGGGGAAGGGATGCTTGGGGCAATAGAGTGACTTCGGCTCAGGACCCCCGTGGCAGCTCAGTGGTACCACGGAAGAAGGAGGGAAACGCACCACATAATGACAGCAAATGAGAAGTGATGTGATTGTCACTTCCACTTTGTAACTAACGCAACACACAAAAAAATCGCATACATGATCACTTTTTTTTTTTTTTTCCCCAGATGGAGTCTTGCACTGTGGCCCAGGATGGAGTGCAGCGGCACGATCTTGGCTCACCACAACCTCGACCTCCCAGGTTAAAGCGATTCTCCTGCCTTAGTCTCCCAAGTAGCTGGAACTACAGGCACCCGCCACCACACTCAGCTAATTTTTTGTATTTTTATTAGAGACAGGGTTTCACCATGTTAGCTAGGATGGCTCAATCTCCTGACCTCATGAACCACCTGCCTCAGCCTCCCAATATGCTAGGATTACAGGCGTGAGCCACCATGCCTGGCCTTTTTTTTTTTTTTTTTGAGATAGAGTCTCGCTTTCTCACTCAGGCTGGAGTGTAATAGCACGATCTCAGCTCACTGCAACCTCTGCCTCCTGGGTTCAAGCAATTCTTCTGCCTCAGCCTCCCAAGTAGCTGGGATTATAGGTGCATGCCACCATGCCTGGCTTTTCTTCTTTTTTTTTTTTTGTATTTTTAGTAGAGATGGGCTTTCACTATGTTGGCCAGCCAGGCTGGTCTCAAACTTCTCATCTCAGGTGATCCACCTGCCTCAGCTTCCCAATGCTGGGATGACAGGTGTGAGCCACTGTGCCCAGCCGTGAGGGCTGAATTCTCTCTTTTTTTTTTGAGACGGAGTCTCGCTCTGTCATCCAGGCTGGAGTGCAGTGGCCGGATCTCAGCTCACTGCAAGCTCCGCCTCCTGGGTTCATGCCATTCTCCTGCCTCAGCCTCCCGAGTAGCTGGGA
Organism: Piliocolobus tephrosceles; assembly: GCF_002776525.5. Taxonomy (NCBI): domain Eukaryota; kingdom Metazoa; phylum Chordata; class Mammalia; order Primates; family Cercopithecidae; genus Piliocolobus; species Piliocolobus tephrosceles. Next base: position 650,401 of record NC_045450.1, on the reverse strand, counting down.
CTATAGGCGCCGCCACCTTGCCCGGCTAGTTTTTTGTATTTTTAGTAGAGATGGGGTTTCACCATGTTAGCCAGGATGGTCTCGATCTCCTGACCTTGTGATCCGCCCGTCTCGGCCTCCCAAAGTGCTGGGATTACACACTTGAGCCACCGCGCCCGGCCGCGAGGGCTGAATTTTTATCAGTCGTATTAGTAGGTGTAAGGCATGGACACCTGGAGGCAATACTGGGGCTACAATTGACCAGCCCCTACGCCATGCCAGTCTCACACACGTTCTATCTCCTGGGGCTTTCCTAGGAGCTGGTTTTTCCAGCCAACTTTTCTTCCCCGTCAGGTTCTCTGTCTTGCTGAGGACTAACTGACTATTCTTAGGAACAAAATGTTTTTTTCTAACAAAAGATATTTGCTCTGTGTCATCTGCCACAAAGGGTTTCCCCAGTCTGCTACGTGCTTTGTTTTTTTTTTTTAAATCACCATTAGGCCTTTTCATGTTGGGCAAATTTTCAGTTTGTACATGCTGAAATCTGCCAGTCTTTTCCTTTGAGATTGCTTTTCTCTTGCTTCCAAGCTTAGGGAATTGTTCCCCAAAAACAGGAGGGAGCTGATGAACTCCTGCCCAGTCCCTGGTCTCAGCAGCCAGTGTCCCCTACTGCAGTCCCCTGCTGCAGCAAGCATCATGTGTGACAGCCGGACATAGCTTCTCCTGAGCCCCAGACTGGGTGACCTGTCAAAGGCCTTGCTCTGGGGCCTCGCACACCCCATACCAGGTCTTGTTCATCTTAGTTCCTTTTCTAGATGTAAAATCTTGCCCTAAAGCATTAGCCTGGTGGCAGCCCTGGCACCAGTAAGGAACATCGCTAAGCACTGGCTGCAAGCATGCTGCCTCCTGCCTGCCTGGTGCTTGTGTCTCAGAGTCAAGCCTCATGGAGGGACGGGACATTGCTGTGACTTCCATGGCAAACTTCCATGAGTTCTGTCTCCTGCCAGACCTGTGAAATACGGCATTCTCCAGAACACCGTGGACTTCCACCCAGAACCTGTAGTGGGGTCTTGCCTGGCCTGACAGCTAAGCCTAGTCCTGCGTCCAAGTCACTTCTTGTGAACTGAACTGTCCCTAGTTCAGTTCCAAGACAAGACCGTGCTTCAGAGGAGGCACATATTCCAACCGCTTGCCACATCCACATGAAGACAAACACTGATAGGGCATCAGAGTAACCAAGATCTGGCTTCCATGAACACCACACTGATTCCGTGAAGCCATGGATCAGGTGCACAAGGACCACGGAGCAAAAAATGCCAGTAAGTCTGCACACAGAGAAGGCCAGGAAGAAAAGGAAAATGTAAACCAAGCCCCAAGGACGCAAACTGAAGCTTTTAAAAGCTCAAATACAGCTGGGCGCAGTGGCTCACGCCTGTAATCTCAGAACTTTGGGAGGCCGAGGCGGGTGGATCATGGGATCAAGAGATCGAGACCATCCTGGGTCAACACGGTGAAACCCCATCTCTACTAAAAATACAAAAATTAGCTGGGCGTGGTGGTGTGTGCCTGTAATTCCAGCTACTCGGGAGGCTGAGGCAGGAGAATTGCTTGAACCCGGGACGCAGAGGTTGCAGTGAGCCAAGGCTGCGCCACTGCACTCTAGCCTGGCGACAGAGCAAGATTTTGTCTTAAAAAAAAATAGGCCAGGTGCAGTGGCTCATGCCTGTAATCCCAGCACTCTGGGAGGCCGAGGTGGGTGGATCACAAGGTCAGGAGATTGAGACCATCCTGGCTAACACAGTGAAACCCCATCTCTACTAAAAATACAAAAATCAGCCGGGCGTGGTGGCGGGCACCTGTAGTTCAAGTTACTCAGGAGGCTGAGGCAGGAGAATGGCGTGAACCCGGGAGGCGGAGCTTGCAGTGAGCTGAGATTGTGCCACCGCACTCCAGCCTGGGCGACAGAGAGAGACTCCATCTCAAA